>NC_092086.1:37526204-37877477 GCF_045679555.1 Salvelinus alpinus | reverse complement strand
TGTTGCGCTCGATAGTGAGGTCTGCGGCCTGAGAGAGGAAGCGGGGCGGAGCAGAAGAGACAGACGGACAGACAGACGAGGGGAAAGGAACAGAGCGAGGGCCGAACACAATGATTTTCTTTATTGTAATGAAAGGGCATGCTTGGAGCGTAAATTAATGGTGGTCTTGGGAGCCAATTAAGCACTTCAATTAAACTGAATTAAATAATCAAAGCACAAGGAAGTGAGAGAAGGGAAGAAAGGGAACAGAGTCACGTGGTGGACTAAGAAAAAGTTAGATCAAAAGACCCCCGGGCTGACTGGTAGGCTACTGAACTGGTGCCAAATGACACTTCTGCCTGTAGACAAGCTTCAGCCGGCCTCTGTTAATAAACAGCCGTGCCTTAGAGTCATGCCAAGCTCCTAAAACCCTCCTGTGTTGGGGGTTGTGATGACTCAGACAATAGAGAGTAATACAATGACTCAGGAAACTGTCTCAGGTGTCTGGTCATTACTTCTCCTTTATATATTACCTTGAATGAGCTGGCAAACCGCAACGACCCCAAAGAGTAGGGGATGGCTTGAATGAACCGTCCATGAAGTGCCTAATAAACAAGAGAAAACATTACATTTAATAATCCCGGTAAAGTTAAAAGAATATAGGCTACCAGAACTCACATTATGACAAATAACCTACTAAGAGCCTTGTAATACAATCTACTCCCACATTGGAAACTTGCCTTCTCAACCAAGGTGACAATGTTGCCCCTCTTCTAGATAGATGTAAACCAGTAAAGCACCACACGTGTCTGGCGTGACGTTTATATATATATATGTATTCTGTTCAGTACCTGCACTGTGTCTGTGTAAGGGACAGCTGGAGCAAAGCAGTAGGCTGTAAATACACTAATAATATATATACACACACAAAAAAAGGTATGTGGACACCCCTTCAAAACTAGTGGATTTGGCTATTTCAGCCACACCCGTTGCTGACACGTGTATAAAAATCGAGCACACAGCCATGCAATCTCCATAGACAAACATTGGTAGTAGAATGGCCTTACGGAAGGGCTCAGTGACTTTCAACGTGGCTCCGTCATAGGATGCACCCTTTCCAACAAGTCAGTTCTTCAAATTCCTGCCCTGCTAGAGCTTCCCCGGGCAACTGTAAGTGCTCTTATTGTGAAGTAGAAACGTCTAGGAGCAACAACGGCTCAGCCGCGAAGTGGTAGACCACACAAGCTCACAGAACGGGACCGCCGAGTGCTGAAGCACGTAAAAATCGTCTGTCCTCGGTTGCAAAACTCACTACCGAGTTCCAACCTGCCACTGGAAGCAACGACAGCACAGAACTGTTCGTCGGGAGCTTCATGAAATGGGTTTCCATGGCCGAGCAGCCGCACACAAGCCTAAAATCACCATGCGCAATGCCAAGCGTCGCCTGGAGTGGTGTAAAGCTTGCCGCCATTGGACTCTGGAGCAGTGGAAACGCGTTCTCTGGTGTGATGAATCACGCTTCACCATCTGGCAGTCCGACGGACAAATCTGTGTTTGGCCAATGCCAGGAGAACGCTACCTGCCCCAATGCATAGTGCCAACTGTAAAGTTCGGCGGAGGAGGAATAATAATGGTCTGGGGCTGTTTTTCATGGTTCGGGCTAGGCCCCTTAGTTCCAGTGAAGGGAAATCTTAATGCTACAGCCTACAATGACATTGTAGACGATTATGTGCTTCCAACTTTGTGGCAACAGTTTGGGGAAGGCCCTTTCCTGTTTCAGCATGACAAAGTGTGGTCCATACAGAACTGGTTTGTTGAGATCGGTGTGGAAGAACTTGACCGGCCTGCACAGAGCCCTGACCTCAACCACATTGAACAACTTTGGGATGAATTGGAAGCCCTTACACAACCTGGAGGTTTGTTTTGGGTTATTGTCCTGTTGAAAAACAAAGGATAGTGGGACTAAGCCCAAACCAGATGGGATGGCGTATCCCAGCATAATGCTGTGGTAGCCATGCTGGTTAAGTATGCCTTGAATTCTAAATAAATCGCCGACAGTGTCACCAGCAAAGCACCCCACACCATCACATCTCCTACATGCTTCACGGTGGGAACCACGCATGCAGAGATCATCCGTTCACCTACTCTGCGTCTCACAAAGACACGGCGGTTGGAACCAAAAATCTCAAATTTGGTCTCATCAAGTCTCTTCTTATTATTGATGTCCTTTAGTAGTTGGTTCATTGCAGCAATTCCACCATGAAGGCCCGATTCACGCAGTCTCCTCTGAACAGTTGATGTTGAGATGTGTCTGTTTCTTGAACTCTGTGAAGCATTTATTTAGGTTGCAATCGGAGGTGCAGTTAACTCTAATGAACTTATCCTCTGCAGCAGAGGTAACGCTGGGTCTTCCTTTCCTGTGGTGGTCCTCATGAGAACCAGTTTCATCATAGCGCTTGATGGTTTTTGCGACTGCACTTGAAGAAACTTTCAAAGATCTTGAAATTTTCCAGATTGACTGACCTTCATGTCCTAAAGTAATGATGGACTGTTGTTTCTCTTTGCTTATTTGAGCTGTTCTTGTCATAATATGGACTTGGTCTTTTACCAAATAGGGCAATCTTCTGTATACCACCCCTACCTTGTCACAACAACTGATTGGCTCAAACACATTAAGAAGGAAAGAAATTCCACAAATTCACTTTTAACAAGGCACACCTGTTAATTGAAATGCATTCCAGGTGACTACCTCATGAAGCTGGTTGATAGAATGCCAAGAATGCCATGATGACAGCTTTGCACAAAGGGAGGTTACTTTGAAGAATCTCAAATATATTTTGATTTATTTAACACTTTTTAGGTTACTACATGATTCCATAATGTGTGTTATTTCATAGTCAATGTCTTCACTATTAATCTACAGTGTAGAAAATCTACAATAGTAAAAATAAATTAAAACCTTTGAATGAGTAGGTGTCCAAACTTTTGACTGATACTGTATGTTTTGGCCTGTCTGATGAAGGTATGCGGAGAGAGCGTGTGTGTGTTGGAGACATAGCCAACACCTCATAGCAGGCATGCCATGCCATTTCTAGGGAAAACCACCTCTTTACAATGAAACGTAATTTGACACTGTATTTCCATGCATTGAGATTTCGCTTTTATCGTAAAAAACACCCTTCACATTTTAAAGCTTACATCTGTAGTTTCTGACTGGCTAAAGATTCGGAATAATGTAATCCACCCTAAATATTCATTACTGCATTGTTATTTTGCATAACAATGAAAATCTGTTAAGGATCGTATTTTTACGCCACACATTTATTTATCAACCCTGCTCCGAATACTGGCGCAAAGACACCCCTAGGCCTATTAATCTGTGACTGCACGCTTTATGTCGACACTGCCAACATGAATAACGTCACCAAAAGCAGTAGCTGCGCTTGTGTAGCTGATAGACTGAAGGTAAAGCAGCGCGGGACTAGTAGGACATCAGTTAAACAAGTAAATAGTGGAGGTCCATTAACTCTTACTTGTTCAACACATTAGCCCCGCATTGTTAACTATTTACAGAGACGATCGAGATAAAGAGACAATAGCGATATAAGAGAGTGATCTTTGGACTCACCGTCCTCAGAGCTGCCATCGCCGCTACGTAGCTAATGAATGGTAAATGTGTCCGTGTGGGAGCGAATACTATAAGCAGTGGTCATTTGTGTTCCGTATTGAACCTTGGCATAATGACAACAATGTTCTTGAGATTAAAATAATAAAACACCAACCATGTCCAAAATCGTATGTGATATATATTTCTTATATATTTCATTTGTAAATTGTGCAATAATAGGTTTGCAAATTCCATTGAATTTCAAGTAGGCTATTTTACCTTTACACGAAATAATAAAGACGTCATCTGAAGACATGCTGGTATGAATACTGAATTCATTGTTAATAAAATATACAGCAAATTATAATGGAAGATGATAATAGTCAGCACAGCAGTGTGTTGTTGAAGATGACATATGCGTGACGAATCTCTGCCATCTGGTTGGACAAAACAGACAGGGTTAGATGGGTTCGAATAAACGAGGTTAATCAAATTCAAACGACCAAGAGTGGAGATGGCCACGATTGGTCTACGAATGGGGAGTTGTAGCAATCTTGTTATTTGACTGGACGTCGTGCTTTCGGTGGGATTGGCATTTAAATACTACAACGTAACCATCGTTTGGATGTGTATTTGTTATATAATGCATAATTTCTCCTGTAATATTGTCTAAATCTTTGTAATAATAATATGTTGAACCCTGTCGTTTTCTTTACATGCCAATGTTGTCCATCAGCATTCAGCACACTTGCATTGTCCAATACCGTGTCCACAAAGATTGTCTATTATATTGAAAGATAGTCAAGTGGCAGCTCTAACAATAGAAATGTATGTCCTCAAAGATGGAAGATAGGCGGGAGGAGGCGAGATCAGGTGGGACCATTCTAGCCAATGAGGAAAAGGAGGGCCGAATAGGCCCGCATTAATATCAACAGGACTGAAGTGGAGTGGGTCAAGAGTTTCAAGTTCCTTGGTGTCCACATCACTAACAAACTATCATTGTTCAAACACACCAAAACAGTTGTGATGAGGGCCGACAACACCTTTTCCCCCTCAGGGGAATGAAAAGATTTAGCATGGGTCCCCAGATCCTCAAAAAGTTCTACAGCTGCACCATCGAGAGCATCCTGACCGGTTGCATCCCCGCCTGGTATGACAACTGCTCGGCATCTGACCGTAAAGCGCTACAGAGGGTAGTGTGTACGGCCCAGTACATCACTGGAGCCAAGCTTCCTTCCATCCAGGACCTATATACTCAGGGCTCCTGAGTGGCGCAGAGGTCTAAGACACTGCATCCCTGTGCAAGAGGCATCACTGCAGTACCAAATCCAGGCTGCATTACATCGCTGTGATTGGGAGTTTGATAGGGTTGTGCACAATTGGCCTGGGGTAGGCCATCATTATACATAAGAATTTGTTCTAGTTAAATAAAAATACTAACTGGTGTTGTCAGAGGAAGGCCCACCCCCCACTGCTGTTTATTATCTATGTATAGTCACATTACAAATTATTCCAACTAACCTGTACCCCCGCACATTGACTTGGTACCGGTACCCCCTGTTTATAGCCTCATTGTTGTTATGTACATTTCTTGTGTACCTTTTGATAGATTTATTATTAGTAGTATTTTTTGACTTTATTTAGTCAATCTGTTATTAACTCTATTTCTTGAACTGCATTGCATTGTTAATTAAGGGCTTGTAAGTAAGCATTTCACGGTAAGGTCTACACCTGTTGGTGCATGTGATAAATACAATTTGATTTCATTTGATTTAAAAGGGCAGATATGCGTGTGAACAACAGGCCATAGAGATAGATAGAGGACTCATCTTTGTATCTGTGCCATTATAGCGTCTGTGACAGCATGGGCAGCACAATTGAGGCTATCTCCATTTCAAAGTAGTACATTTTCTTCTTCTTTATTGGCTGATTGCTCCCAACTCAAAGGAATCCCCACTCCTCAATGGCAATGCCCATGCCAAAACGAGTTAGATCCATGATGAGTCCTCTATCCATCTCTTTGACAACAGGCATACCTCAGATATAGAGTAAATTTTTTTCAAAGTTGCCGAAATGCCACCTGCGTCCAATTATATCAGTGCATTCATAACAACCTAACCATTATGAAACTTCTATTCCATAAACAAGCCTCTTGCAGCAAATGAGCAATTACCTTTTTTATTGACCAAATTCTACACTCTCTCATTGACCTCCATACAAAAACTCCTAACTTCGTGGGTTTATTTTCGTTGACAGATTTTGGGCTGAGTAAAACATCTTGCGTCACATTTTCCTCTCTGGTGTGCATATAGAAAGCTGATGCAAATTCCCGGGAAGCATTTCCCGGTTGCACACTTTTTATGACCTTTGGGTTTCACAACTTCCTCTAGTGCACCACTGAGATATACAGTATATTAAATACTAGGCACCCCCGGCTATCACACTCACAGAACCTATGTAGCTAAGCCTACTGACTGAAAATAATGAATTTACCTTACATGCAAGTGGATGCTAAAATATTTTGTCTAATATATGTCTAATTGTTACTAATCAAATGTATTTTACTGTATTCAAAATGTGTGTATTGTAAATAAAAAATATTGGCATAAGTGAGGTTGTATAATCTATTCCAAGTAACCTTAGTTTAATCAATGTGGGCATCTGTGTTTTGTGGAGCCTGAATCACCTATGGTCTAGTTTAATTTAATGTTGAATTAGGCCTACTCTGGGGATTTCTCCTGGGGATTTGTTCTACCCTGTAGCAAAACAAATGACAAATCCATGTCACTGAGATTTGTGCTCTGGAGTTTGGAGCATTGTGAAGAACATTAAAATCATTCAAAATACTTCACCAGAAAGCATGACTTAGCCACAGAGGATCATTAGCTTATTTAAAAAATAGCTGTGGATTGTTTAAAATCACAAGCATGTAGGCCTTTATGCCTAGTTGGGAAGCATTTCAATTTCGGCAGCGCATGTAGCAATAGGCCTAGCTAATTATTGAGATGCGGCTGTCAGTGAAAAGCAATGCATCTAAAATATGTGTGAAGATAATGTGTCTTGACTATCATTTGAAATGTTGAGACAAGAAGAAGGGGAGGGGTATGTGGCGATATTGGTGCATCTCTCTCCAGAATGCGCTCAGCTCTCCAGAATGTGATTAGCTGTCTCCCGCCAATTCTTGCGTATTCCTTGTTTGTATTAATTGTTTGACTGTTGAGTGTTCTTTTTTATAAATTCACCTTTACATATGTCACCAGTAGTACATTTACCGTTAATCTGCATCATTTGGTTACATTCAATTCGGTTAATGCATGGGTTAAAGGACAATTCCACCCAAAAACAATATTTTGGTATTTGTTTAATTAGTCCATTGATTACATAATCCCAAAATGTTTTGCTTGTCAGCACTCAAGTTTTCAAGACATGTAATTTTACAGAAAAATGCATCATGTGGGGATGATTTCTGTATTTTGAAAGTAACATATCTTGAAAACTTGAGTGCTGACATGCAAAACATTTTTTAAATGTATTTTTTATTTCACCTTTATTTAACCAGGTAGGCCAGTTGAGAACAAGTTCTCATTTACAACTGCGACCTGGCCAAGATAAAGAAAATCAGTGCGACACAAACAACACAGAGTTACACATGGGATAAACAAACATACAGTCAATAACACAATAGAAAAATCTATATACAGTGTGTGCAAATGTAGTAAGATTAGGAAGGTAAGGCAATAAATAGGCCATAGTGGCGAAATAATTACAATTTAGCAATTAACACTGGAATGGTAGATGTGCAGAAGATGAATGTGCGAATAGAGATACTGGGGTGCAAAGGAGCAAAAAAACAAAAAAACAATATGGGGATGAGGTAGTTGGGTGGACTATTTACCAGAGGTGGGACCAAGTCATTGTTTTACAAGTCACAAGTAAGTCTCAAGTCTTAGCACTCAAGTCCCAAGTCAAGTCCCAAGTCAAGACAGGCAAGTCCAAGTCAAGTCTCAAGTCAAGACCGTCAAGTATCAAGTCCTAAACTTTGAGTTTCGAGTCCTAAACAAGTTATAATGTGCTCTTCACCAAATGTAATACCATTTCATATTTTTAACAAGAGTAATAGTATATTACATTTACTCAAATCATGAATGATTTAAAAAATATCTATATATTTATTACTTTCCAAATAAACGTTATATTTCCATGGAAACACATGAGTAGCCATGAGAAAGACACCCCCCCAAAAGTGATCGACTATCGACGATCGCTATGGGGCACAATCGGGCTATGTAGGCTTGTACACAATCGCCCAACCTTAACACACACACACACACACACACTCTCTCTGTGTGGTTACAGTAGGCTAACGTATGTCAATGGTTTTAGGAACAGCAGTAACATCAGGCAGGATTTAGGCTACCAACTGCCTAGCCAGTTGTATCTCAATCTTGGGTGCGATGATCACGTTCCCGCACTGACTGACTGTGTGGAGGCTCATTGATTTAACATTACGTTAGCCTACATGATACACCAGAAAAGTAATAAAATATATAGCTGTCGGCTATATTAGCCACGACTTAGCATTCTTTGTGCAGCTTCAAATGTCGAACAAAGTTGGACATTTTTGCGCCTCAGTTTGTAATTTTCTTCCCGCATGTTTTGCAAGTTGCAATCCGTTTTTTGTTGATACAGCGTCGTCTTTATGTCTGAAAATAATAATTTTGGGTATCATCTTTCCAAGGGATCCACCTGAATTCACTCGCCGACATTCCTCTGCACTGGCACGCACAACTTTTTCTCAGCTGGCACAATTTGATTGGCTGCTGTCCGATTCAAACTGTAATCCGTTAAATGAAGAGTTGATGCGCTGCACACTTTTTTTAATAGCATCAATTTTTATATTTGGGCTTGGGGAGGGTATCAGGTCGAGTCATAAGGCTCAAGTCCAAGTCAAGTCACGAGTCATTGGTGTTAAAGTCAAAGTCGAGTTGCAAGTTATCATATTTGTGACTCGAGTCTAACTCGAGTCCAAGTCATGTGACTCGAGTCCACATCTCTGCTATTTACAGATGGGCTGTGTACAGGTGCAATGATCGGTAAGCTGCTCTGACAGCTGATGCTTAAAGTTAGTGAGGAAGAAATAAGACTCCAGCTTCAGTAATTTTTGCAATTCGTTCCAGTCATTGGCAGCAGAGAACTGGAAGGAAAGGCGGCCAAAGTAGGAGTTGGCTTTGGGGATGACCAGTGAAATATACTTGCTGGAGCACGTGCTACAGGTGGGTGCTGCTATGGTGATCAGTGAGCTGAGATAAGGAGGGGCTTTACCAAGCAAAGACTTTTAGATGACCTGGAGCCAGTGGGTTTGGCGACGAATATGAAGCGAGGGCCAGCCAACGCCAGCCAATGACCAGCTCGGAAACCAGATTGCATAGCGGAGAAGGTACGGTGTGATTCGAAATGGTCGGTGATCTGTTTGTTAACTTGGCTTTCAAAGACTTTAGAAAGGCAGGGTAGGATAGATATCTGTAACAGTTTGGGTCTAGAGTGTCTCGCCCTTTGAAGAGGGGGATGACAGTAGCAGCTTTCCAATCTTTAGGGATCTCAGACGATACAAAAGAGAGGTTGAAGAGGCTAGTAATAGGGATTGCAACAATTGCGGCGGATAATTTTAGAAAGAGAGGGTCCAGATTATCTAGCCCAGCTGATTTGTAGGGGTCCAGATTTAGGTCTATAACAAGCAGCAACAGTGAGAGAGACTTATTTCTGGAAAGGTGGGTTTTTAAAATAGAAGCTCCAACTGTTTGGGCATAGAATTGGATAGCATGACAGAACTCCGCAGACTATCTCTGCAGTAGATTAACTCCATCCCTTTTGGCAGTTCTAGCTTGGCAGAAAATATTGTAGTTGGGGATGGAAATTTCAGAATTTTTGGTGGCCTTCCTAAGCCAGGATTCAGACATGGCTAGGACATCAGGGTTGGCGAAGTATGCTAAATCAGTGAATAAAACTGCGCACGCAGAGAACACCTCTGGGAAACTCTGCGCACTCATCTGGATTCCCTGCAACTAACAGCTTAGTGGAAACCACTAGAGATGGAAACACGACAGGCCATACACGCTCACCAGCCAAGTTATTCCCAAAGATAACGTCGATACACTCAATTGGCAACGAAGGACACACCCCCACCTTTCACCAGTCCACAATCCAACATCAGTTTATGCAATGGGACTGACAGTGTTCAAACCTATTCCCCTAATTAGAACACTATTCCCGAATCAGTCTCAGCAGAGAAGGGTAACAGACTCCAACACAAACAATTCAGAGGCACCTGTGTCTCTCAGGATCTTCACTGGCACTAGGTCCTTACCTAACAGACACAAAACCCTCCATAATGAAAGGTAAATAGTCTGGGTCAATATGGACTTTCACATGCGCCTGGGCCTGAGACAATGTGTCAGGAGTGAACTGTTGTGGAACAGGCACAGCTAACGCCGTAGAATTAGATTTAACGTAAGTACTGAATTTCCCCCTAGCCCTGAGAACCGGATATTCGTTTTTCCAATGACCTGAACCTTGACAGTAGTGACACTCTTGACCAAAGTCAGCTTTACCACGGGAGTCAGGCTCAACCCTAGTTGAATGAAACTTTTCCCGTGAACCAAAGTATCTCGGTGAGCGAGGCCCAAATCTCTCTGAACGCCCCCACTCACTCCGAATATGAGGCCCTGCAAAGACACTTGTGAGTCAAAACATACTCGTCCGCCAAAACCGCATCTTCAGCGAGTCTTTACTTTTCGTTCGTTAATGTGCGTGGCTATACGATCAGGGATTGGGTCCTTAAATTGCTCTAACATAATCAGATCACACAGCCCTTGGAAAGTCATAACTGCAGAGGCGGAACACCAGCGATTAAACTGTGAAGATCATTTTCACGCAAACTCAACATGAGTCTGTTTATCATCCCTTTTTAAAGTTCTAAATTGTTGGCGGTAAATCTCAGGAACCAATTCGTAAATCTGTAACACAGCCGTTTTAACCTTATCATAACTGACACTGTCGGCTACACTAAGAGCTGAATATGCTTCCTGCACTTTACCAGTCAGCACACACTGCAACATTAAAGTGTGGTCAGAATCAGGCCAACTCCTAGCGTCAGCAACACGCTCAAACAACAAAAGAATGTATCAGGGTCTTTTTCATTAAATTGAGGCAACAACCGTAAGTTCCCAACAATATCAAATGTGTCCGGGGCACGACCAGAAGAGGAACGACCCCTAGGTAAATCTGGATCACCTTCCCAGAGCAAACTCTACCCTGAGAGCTTTCCTTCCCTAACCAGCTCTAGCCGCTCTTGTCGCAGCTTGATTTTAGCACGCTCCATATCCTGTTTAAATTCCAATTCCTTTTCATATTTTAACCGATCAGCAGCCAATTATTTTTCATACTTTACACGATCATGCTCTAGCTTCTCACAATCATGCTCTAGCTTCTCACGATCATGCTCTAGCTTCTCACGATCATGCTCTAGCTTCTCACGATCATGCTCTAGCTTCTCACGATCATGCTCTAGCTGTAACAGAAGCCGTTCTTTCTGCTGTTCAAAAAGAAGACTACTAGGACTAACAGATGGAGTGGCCATTGTAACGTTACGGGGAGACGGTGAGTCCTCAGCAGAGGCTGCCCCAGTGGTAACTTCAAGAATACCACTCTCCATCAGATTGGCCTTCAATATTAAACTAATAGAATTTTAGACGTTTATCACTAATTTCAACCTTGTAGTGTTCAGCAACCTTCAACAGCTGTTCTTTAGTACTGTCACACCCTGACCATAGAGAGCCCTTGGTTCTCTATGGTGTAGTAGGTCAGGGCATGACTAGGGGGTGCTCTAGTTCAATATTTCTATGTTGGCAGCTGATAATCGTTGCCTCTAATTGGGGATCATACACTGCTCAAAAAAATAAAGGGAACACTAAAATAACACATCCTAGATCTGAATGAATGAAATATTCTTATTAAATACTTTTTTCTTTACATAGTTGAATGTGCTGACAACAAAATCACACAAAAATTATCAATGGAAATCAAATTTATCAACCCATGGAGGTCTGGATTTGGAGTCACACTCAAAATTAAAGTGGAAAACCACACTACAGGCTGATCTAACTTTGATGTAATGTCCTTAAAACAAGTCAAAATGAGGCTCAGTCGGGTGTGTGGCCTCCACGTGCCTGTATGACCTCCCTACAACGCCTGGGCATGCTCCTGATGAGGTGGCGGATGGTCTCCTGAGGGATCTCCTCCCAGACCTGGACTAAAGCATCTGCCAACTCCTGGACAGTCTGTGGTGCAACGTGGCGTTGGTGGATGGAGCGAGACATGATGTCCCAGATGTGCTCAATTGGATTCAGGTCTGGGGAACGGGCGGGCCAGTCCATAGCATCAATGCCTTCCTCTTGCAGGAACTGCTGACACACTCCAGCCACATGAGGTCTAGCATTGTCTTGCATTAGGAGGAACCCAGGGCCAACCGCACCAGCATATGGTCTCACAAGGGGTCTGAGGATCTCATCTCGGTACCTAATGGCAGTCAGGCTACCTCTGGCGAGCACATGGAGGGCTGTGCGGCACCACAAAGAAATGCCACCCCACACCATGACTGACTCACCGCCAAACCGGTCATGCTGGAGGATGTTGCAGGCAGCAGAACGTTCTCCACGGCGTCTCCAGACTCTGTCACGTCTGTCACATGTGCTCATGTGCTCAGTGTGAACCTGCTTTCATCTGTGAAGAGCACAGGGCGCCAGTGGCGAATTTGCCAATCTTGGTGTTCTCTGGAAAATGCCAAACGTCCTGCACGGTGTTGGGCTGTAAGCACAACCCCCACCTGTGGACGTCGGGCCCTCATACCACCCTCACGGAGTCTGTTTCTGACCGTTTGAGCAGACACATGCACATTTGTGGCCTGCTGGAGGTCATTTTGCAGGGCTCTGGCAGTACTCCTCCTTGCACAAAGGCGGAGGTAGCGGTCCTGCTGCTGGGTTGTTGCCCTCCTACGGCCTCCTCCACGTCTCCTGATGTACTGGCCTGTCTCCTGGTAGCGCCTCCATGCTCTGGACACTACGCTGACAGACACAGCAAACCTTCTTGCCACAGCTCTCATTGATGTGCCATCCTGGATGAGCTGCACTACCTGAGCCACTTGTGTGGGTTGTAGACTCCATTTCATGCTACCACTAGAGTGAAAGCACCGCTAGCATTCAAAAGTGACCAAAACATCAGCCAGGAAGCATAGGAACTGAGAAGTGGTCTGTGGTCACCACCTGCAGAACCACTCCTTTATTGAGGGTGTCTTGCTAATTGCCTATAATTTCCACCTTTTGTCTATTCCATTTGCACAACAGCATGTGAAATTTATTGTCAATCAGTGTTGCTTCCTAAGTGGACAGTTTGATTTCACAGAAGTGTGATTGACTTGGAGTTACATTGTGTTGTTTAAGTGTTCCCTTTATTTTTTTGAGCAGTGTACATTTTTCAGAGAGAAAACTTGTAAAGTGGTCCAATTCGACCGGAACACAGGAGGGTTAAGAGAAATATAACTAGAGGGCCGTTGTAATTAAGATTGTGCCAATTAAAACTGAGCACAAATGGACAGCTATGCGATCCATCGCGGAGAAAATTGCTCACCACGATCCAGCACCAGCGGGTGGAAAGCGTCACTTGCTGGGCCGCGCCCAGCACTGTGTTGCTTGCTAGACTAGTTGACTAGTACGGCTATGTGTTTGACATGGGCAGCAGCAGGCCTGCGAGTCAAGTGCGAGAGAACGCAATTTGATTTTGTTCCCATTCCCTTTACGCCAAGTTTAGAATGGTAAACTAATAGAAAATGTAAGTAGAAAACTATTGCGAAAACTGCTCCGGATCACTTGATATCAAGAATAGAATATGGAGAGTGGAGAGGGTCAGACCCGAATTAACCTAAACGGTCTATCGTACAGCAGAGCGTGTCCAACTCCAAACCAACCACACTGAATAGATAGGAGCATATCATGAGCGCAAAGCTTACAAAACAGAGCTGAGAGCTCTCCGTGCAAAATAGGGCCCATATATACATATCCCATGTTTTTTTCTCTCTCTCCCCTACCCCAATCCCATTATCATTTATATCAACAATGCAACGGAAAAAATAGTTTAATCGTTTTTATTGCAACAACACAAATTAATGCAGCTTTACCATCTCACCACCAGGGGGTGCTGTACCATCTCCAGCACCTCTACATCCCATGGCTATGGATAAAACAGGGTGATTGGTTCAATAATCTCAAGCAAGACGGCAATAGAACATAACGGGTCCTGTTATTGGTCAGGTAGGCACAAGGCCCGGAGTGACAGGCCTGCTCATGGGACCTGGCTCTTGTAGCCGTAGTTGAGTTCTGCCCCTCCACTAAGCAGCAGGTCGATCCCAGTGCAGAACGTAGCATCAGCAGCCAGGTACAGAGCAGCCAACCCACTCTCAGCTTCTGTCCCCATTCGACCAAGCAGCTGTTGGAGATTAGGAAGAATGTTAAAGATAAGGCATCAGGTTCATCAAGACGAGAGATGCAAGTGAAATTAGGAAGTCTCTACCAACCCTCCCTTTTCAATGCATTCTGAAATATGTCATTGTAACAGATCTTATATTTCATCGTATATCTTGTATTGGCTCCTGTCCAGTGAGCACTTGCCTGAGCGTTCTCTCCCTCTTTAATGGTAGCTAAGGTATCTGCAGTCTGTCCAGCCAGCTCCTCCCACAGAGGTGTCATCACATTACCAGGGGAGATGCTACAAGATAATACACATTTAGACTGCAGCAAACAGAGCTAGAGATAAGAGAAAAAGTGGAAAAATACAAAAGTATTTTTAAAACAGGACAGACAAAAGGGCAAGAGAAAACATTTTGTAGAAAATCCTAAAAGTTTGTAAAAGGAGACAGATGCCAGTTCTACTCACCAGTTGACTCTCACTTGGTACTGACTCTCATCCACAGCCATGGCTTTCGTCATGGCAATGATCGCCCCCTTGTGGAGGAAAAAAGACACATCACCCCTGTTAGGCCTACTTCTCCAAACAGTGGGATAAAGTACTGATGCATACTGTTATCTCGATTTTTAGTTCACCTTAGTGGCTACATATGGTGCTGCATTTTTCTGACCAATGGAGCCCACCAGACTGGACAAGTTAATGATGTTCCCCTGGCGCTGTCGCAGGTGGGGCAGGGCATACTGAGGAGGGGAGAGAGGTGGGGAGATCCCGTGATGAATAAAACATATTATAAGCTATATAATAACCCATTATTAAGGCTCATACATGCTTATAACAAGTAATAAAGCATTATACCTGAAGGCTTTCAGTAAAGTAAATATAATGAGTGAATTATTTACTTTGGAGGCCAGGAAGTAACTGATGAGGTTAAGATTCAAAAGATCTCTAAACTCATCTGCAGTAGTGTCATCTGTGGGTTTATGAGGTGGGTCTGAAAGGGGATGAAAGTGAGGGAACTCAATGAATACAGCATAAACACTAACCAAATGTCTATGGAGTATGTGAATTGTAGAAGAGGGGGAAAAAACATGCATTTCATATCCACAAAAAAAGTGTTAAGTGGTACAAAAACGTATGCAGATCTTAAAAAACGATGAAAACCAGTATAGCATTAAAAATACATCCGCGTTGCGACTTGCACCTTTGTCAGGGTGTGACGATCAGGAGGTGATCGGTTCGATGGTGCAAGCTGCAAAGGGTATACACTAAGTACAATACATTAGGAACACCTGCTCTTTCCACATCAGACAGACTGGGTGAATACAGGTGAAAGCTATGATCCCTTATTGATGTCACTTCAAATCAGTGTAGATGAAGGGGAGAAGACAGGTTAAATAAGTATTTTTAAGCCTTGAGACAATTGAGACATGGATTGTGTATGTGTGCCATTCAGAGGGTGAATGGGCAAGACAAAATATTTAACTGCCTTTAAAACAGGGTATGGTAGTAGGTGCCAGGCACACCGATTTGTGTCAAGAACTGCAACACTGCTGTGTTTTTCACCATAAATAGTTTCCTGTGTGTATAAAGTATGGTCCACCACCCAAATGACATCCAGACAACTTTGGGAAGCATTAGTCAACATGGGCCAGCATTCCTGTGGAAAGCTTTCGACACCTTGTAGAGTCCAGGCTGTTCTGGGGGCAAAAGGAGGGGTGCAACTCAATATTAGGAAGGTGTTCTTAATGTTTTGTACACTCAGTGTATGTGTTTTTCATGCTTGAATATGCCTGTTTAAATAATGGCTTGCCAGGGCCTCTGAAGTAGCACAGCGGTCTAAGGCACTGCATTGCAGTGTTAGCTGTGTTCCTACAGATCCTGGTTATATACCGGGCTGAGTCGCAGCCGGTCGCGACCGAGAGACCCATGAGGCGACGCACAATTGGCCAAGCGCCGTCCGGGTTAGGGGAGGGTTTGGCCGGCCGGGATGCCCTTGTCACATCGCGCTCTAGCGACTCCTGTGGCGGGCCGGGTGCATGCACACTGACAGTTGTTCGGTGTTTCCTCTGACACATTGGTGCAGCTGGCTTCCGGGTTAAGCGTGCATTGTGTCAAGAAGCAGTACGGCTTGATATGACAAAATTGGGTAGAAAAAGGGGGTAAAAAAAGTATATATATAACAATAAAAATAAGTGCCTGGACGTGGCTTGGTATACCAACTATCAGCTGATTTGTGGATATATCATTTCCTTTCTTTCTTTCCTTAACAACATCAATGCGCACACAAAATGATAACAGATACTCACGCCACCCAGCATTGTTGACCAGACAGTCTATTTGACCATAATGCTCCACTGTCACTGAAATCAACCTCTGCAGAGAGAATATCATACGTTGAGTTGACTGCACTCTGTCATTGACCACCACACTGTGTAAGACGTTTATAATTTCTATCTCCAGGTATGTGGACCTATGATCCCATTAACTATGTACCTACCTAACTTGCTACCTAGAGCCTAAGCTGAAAAACCAGCTAGACATACCACTAAAATAACATAGAAACATACACACATCCCTCAGTCAAACACACAAAACAGGTTATAGCAATGTCACTATTGTTCACAAGCACCAGGGTCTGGACACTGATTGATGATTGGATGTGTAGAAAAAAAAAGAAGTCGCTCTGGATAAGAACATCTGCTAAATGACCTAAATGTAAATTTAAAACATTATGGAAAGTGTTTTACTAGGATTAAATGTCAGGAATTGTGAAAAACGGAGTTTAAATGTATTTGGCTATGGTGTATGTAAACTTCCGACTTCAACTGTGTATATATATATCTTTTATACTAATTAATAAATGTATGTCAGCACAGACCTCAATGCCTGAGCGAACTCTCAGTCTGGGAGGCAAGCACAAAAAACAGGGGAAGAAAACAGGAAACCAGGGCAAAGGAAACACAGAGAGCTTCAAATAATGACCAACTGGGCCTTTAATAGTGATTTCTAAGCAGTTTATAAGCAGACCTTCAAATGAGGAGCAAGGGGCTTGCTAGAGTAAACTCAGTGGAGAAGAGTCCTTTCACAGACAGGGAAAATCCAACAAAGACTAAAGATAGGTGGAGTGTAGATTACAATACAAAACGTTATAGTAAGCATTCTGATAAACCACAGGTCATGTGATCGATTGAGGAATGAGGATATAAACTCTGTTGAAATGTTATGCACATGAGTGATCATTTGACTCTCATTTCACTGCCCTATAAGATGTCATTGCCCAGAAGCCCTACCTTGATGTCCTCTTCTTTGGAGATGTCACAAGGTACAAATTTGCATGACCCTGGCCCTGCCCTGTTCAGCTCGGCCTCTAGAGCCTGTCCTGCTGCCACTGTAAAAAAAATATATATATATATATATATATATATATATATATATATATATATAATAAGAATACAGTAAACTTATGAATATGCAATGTAAAGATGATGTACAGATGGATTTTTTAAATGATTCATAAAGTCTTCAACAATGGATTACTGATTAATTAAGATTCTGAGACACTTTATTGATACCTGTGTGGTGATTCTGATGGTTTCTTGGAACTGATGGCTTCTACGGTTGTGGCTAGATGGGTAGGAGAACTAATGCAGCAGGTTAGGATAATTAATGCAGCAAGTTAGGAGAATTAAAGTAGCAGGTTATGAGAATTAACGTAGCAAGTTAGGAGAAAAAGTTTAAGGTTAGGTTTAGCTACAATCCTACAGTTGTCACCGACGCAACTCGAACATGCAACTTTTGGTACGTAGCTGTACTCCATCTAGCCACAACCGTAGAAGCCACCAGTTCCACCACACCTGCAATGGTATACTTTAATCTGAGCAAAAATATCTAATAAACGTGCAGCCACTCACCCCCTCTTGCACAGAAGACAACTTTGGCTCCATTCTCCACTGGGGAAAAAACAACAGAATAGCATATTATTGTTTCCCCAGTACCTCACTCTGCTCAAATCTCAACAAACTAACTTCAAATCAGCAACTTTGATTCTTACCGAATACTCTGACAATCCCTCTACCAATCCCTTTGGACCCGCCGGTCACAATGACAACTTTGTCTCCGTAACGCAATGTACTGCCTGACATGTTCACAAGAGCCAACCCGTCACGGGTGATAATTTCAGTGATGATACGTTCGCAAAGAACCGCCACTACCTGGTTGACTGTGTTGGTCGAATGCCGCAAACAAAGTTACTTGACCTCTTTCCAAGCTACACTTTTTTATTATATTTCTTTACATGCAGCAAAATATATAATTGCATCCCTCCCGTTGTCTTTTTGTCTTTTACATTTCTACGTTAACTTTCTCTTCCCTCCTCCAAGTTCCTCAAAAATCATGAGGTTTGTTGTCGCCTGTGAAGACAGGTGAGCGGCTTTGTGGGACTTGTAGTTTAAGCTCCATGCAAGTTCTAACGCACATCCTGGTGCTGCAACCTGCTGTGTCAACATGCATACCGGTATCTCAGTCTATGTATGAGGCATATTCTGAAATGGAAAAAATAAGCCATTACATTCATCAATTAACCAAGAAGCCAATGGGATGGTTTTTGCAATTGTTTAATGCATAATAAAAAAAATACTTTAGATACTTTAATGCTCACTTTCCTGTAAGATCCACCTCATATCAGTGTTATAACTGTTATACATTTTACTTGTTTCCCCCCCCCCTTCCAACTGGCACACGTCTCTAAATAGTTAACTCAACCATCAATTCTTATTTTACATTTACATTTGAGTCATTTAGCTTACAATCTTATCCAGAGCGATTTACCGGAGCAATTAGGGTTAAGTGCCTTGCTCAAGGGCACATCAACATATTTTTTTACCTAGTCGGCTCAGGATTCAAACCAGCAAACTTTCGGTTACTGGCTCAAAGTTCTTAACTGCTAGGCTACATGCCGCCCCATGTAACCTTTTTCTAGCCCAGAAATAATGCTGTTGACATCTTACAGTGGTCACTATGTGTCACTTACATTTTTGTTGACACAACACCTGTGAGTCATTACCTGTCTGACACGTGTGCACCATACCCTATACTATACTATACACTAAGCCAACTGAATAAAGGCTTATGAAAGGATAATCAGAAAAGGAGTGTCATGGTTTTTTGTTGTAGACTTTCAGTTTTACTGTTTGGTCTCACAACATGTGTTAACATGTTTGTAAATGTGACTTGGGCCCTACATTTTTCCTGACCACACCTCACCAGGAAATGCATTGGCTCTGCTACATAACTCGTTTAGCGCCCTGTGTGTTTCCTGGTAAGGTGACATGGTCAGAAAAACACAGGGCCCTAGTCAGGAGCAATATAAATACTGAAGCCAGAATGGAACTCCAAAATACATTCTCACTGGGGTTTTATGGGTGTTCATTTGGGTCTCGTGAGGACATCAGTACATGTGTTGAGGATAGTGTGTGTGTGTTTTTGTGTGTTTGTTTATGACAGGGAGAGAGGGAAAATTAAAGACTTTAAGAGAGAGGCAGGGGGCTGACATTAGGGGGTGGGGGTATGAAGAGGACACCGTGCTGAGGTTGTAGAGAGAAGGCAGAGGATTGAATTTCGACCTGACAGCATTCTCCAGAGAAATAGTAGGCATGAGAGAGAGCAAAGGGGAGAGACTGAAGGCTGTGACCTACAAACAAGCTTAACTATCTTCACTTCACCCATGGTGGGGTATCAGCAGACAGATTAACACTACCCCTGAAGGAGCCATGGTGCCCCCCCATCCCAGCTAGGGAGGTGGGAGATAGAGACTTACGGAGAGATCAAACAGGCGATAGACAGACAGAGAGACGGCCAGAGGGAGGGCCGGACGGACAGACAGACGGCCAGAGGGAGGGCCAGACAGACAGACAGACAGACAGCCAGACAGATACCCTGTGGTGGAGGTACAGTAGTGGAGGCACCGTGATTCTCTTGAGTAATTAGTCTCTATCAACAGTAGCTGACTGACAGAGGGGTGAGTGGAACAGTCCAGGCTGCTTCTTGTAAATAACACCAATAATATGGTTCTTACTTCACAGCAGCATGCTTGGGCATGGCTTGTAACTAGGATGTTTATGAGTAGGACTCTGTGTTATTCTAATAATGGCTGTGTTGACTGTAAAGACTAACCTTCTGATTAAAGAAATAGTAATTCTGACCGAACATAAAGGTTATAGGTTCTGATTGAAATAACACCTGTCTAGTTCATGCTTTTATTTGTTATTCTGTACTGTAGTTGTAAAATGTGTCTTGCATACTACCGGTCAAGAATTTTAGAACATCTACTCATTCAAGGGTTTTTCTTTATTTTAACTATTTTCTACATTGTAGAATAATAGTGAACACATCACAATTATGACATAACACATATGGAATCATGTAGTAACCAAAAAAGTGTTAAACAAATCAAAATATATTTTGTATTTGAGTTTCTTCAAATAGCCACCCTTTGCCTTGTTGACAGCTTTGCAAACTATTGACATTCTCTCACCAGCTTCACAAGGTAGTTACCTGGAATGCATTTCAATTAACAGGTGTGCCTTCTTAAAAGTTATTTTGTGGAATTTCTATCTTTCTTAATGTGTGTGAGCCAATCAGTTGTGTTGTGACAAGGTAGGCGGGGTGTACAGAATATTGCCCTATTTGGTAAAAGACCAAGTCCATATTATGGCAAGATCAGCTCAAATAAGCAAAGGGAAATGACAGTCCATCATTACTTTAAGACATGAAGGCCACTCAATACGGAACATTTCAAGAATTTTGAAAGTTTCTTCAAGTGCAGTCGCAAAAACCATCAAGCGCTATGATGAAACTGGCTCTCATGAGGACCGCCACAGGAATGGAAGACCCAGAGTTACCTCTGCTGCAGAGGATAAGTTCATTAGAGTTACCAGCCTCAGAAATTGCAGCCCAAATAAATGCTTCACAGAGTTCAAGTAACAGACACATCTCAACATCAACTGTTCAGAGGAGACTGCGTGAATCAGGCCTTCATGGTCAAATTACTGCAAAGAAACCACGACTAAAGGACACCAATAATAAGAAGAGGGTTGCTTGGGCCAAGAAACACGAGCAATGGACGTTAGACAGGTGGAAATTGTCCTTTGGTCTGGAGTCCAAATTGGCGATTTTTGGTTCCAACTGCCGTGTCTTTGTGAGACGCTGTGTGGGTGAACGGATGATCTCCGCATGTGTATTTCCCACCATAAAGCATGGAGGAGGAGGTGTTATGGTGTGGGGGTGCTTTCCTGGTGACACTGTCTGTGATTTATTTAGAATGTAAGGCACACTTAACCAGCATGGCTACTACAGCATTCTGTAGCGATACACCATCCCATCTGGTTTGGGCTTCGTGGGACTATCATTTGGTTTTTCAACAGGACATTTTTATTTTATTTTTTTAAATGTAACCTTCATTTAACCAGGCAAGTCAGTTACAATGACCCAACACACCTCCAGGCTGTGTAAGGGCTATTTGACCAAGAAGGAGAGTGATGGAGTGCTGCATCAGATGATCTGGCCTCCACAATCCCCCGACCTCAACCAAATTGAGATGGTTTGGGATGAGTCAGACCGCAGAGTGAAGGAAAAGCAGCCAACAATTGCTCAGCATATGTGGGAACTCCTTAAAGACTGTTGGAAAAGTATTCCATGTGAAGCTGGTTGAGAGAATGCCAAGAGTGTGCAAAGCTGTTATTCTACAATGTAGAAAATAGTAAAAATAAAGAAAAACCCCTGAATGAGTAGGTGTTCTAAAATTCTTGACCGGTAGTGTATTTGCGGGTGAATTGGCGTAAATTACTTAAAGCTTACATTTCTGTTAAATAATTATGAGTATTAAAATTGCCAATAATGTGAGTTTGTTTCTCCTCCCACTTCTTTATCTGCCATTACCTGATATGTCTCTTCTTCTGCAGTACCTGATATGTCTCTTCTTCTGCAGTACCTGATATGTTTCTTGATAACTTCAGCAGCGTTATGCATTTCTCTCTAGAATAAGGGGACAAACTGTCCTCACAAAGAACTAAATAGAAGTTGAATGACAGACCAAGGAATGGAGAACCATGACAAGGGTGGAGGTGAAGGAGGAGGAGAAGGAGACAAGAAACATCTCCCAGAGGAGGTGAGCGAGAGCGACAAGGAGACCAAGGACCAGCGCAACAAGGCGGAGAAGGGAGAGAAGGAGACAGAGAACAACGGCAGTGAAAAGGAGAGGGTTGAGGGGAAAAGGGAAAGCTGCCGTCGCTCAGGCTCCCTGTGGAGGGGGGGCTGGGCCCTGACGGAGCGGCTAGCCATCAACGTGTCGGGGATGCGCTACGAGACACAGCTCCGCACTCTGGCCCAGTTCCCTGACTCCCTCCTGGGGGACCCTAACCGCAGAATTCGCTACTTTGACCCTCTGCGCAATGAGCTGTTCCTGGACCGGAACCGGAACTGCTTCGACGCCATCCTCTACTTCTACCAGTCTGGCGGGCGGCTGCGGCGGCCTGCCAACGTGCCCCTGGATGTGTTCTTGGATGAGCTGCGCTTCTATGAGCTTGGTGAGGAGATCATGGAACGCTTCAAGGAGGATGAGGGCTTCCCCAAGGAGGAGGTGCCTGCGCTGCCTGAGAACGAGATGCAGAGGAAGGTTTGGATGCTTTTTGAGCATCCAGAATCCTCCTCGGGCGCACGCATCATCGCCATCATCAGCGTCATGGTCATTGTGGTGTCCATCGCCATCTTCTGCTTGGAGACGCTGCCTGACTTCAGGAATGAGAAGGAGCTCCGAGAGGTGAGAGGGGACCGATGTGGGGCCAGGGGCCTAAGGGCCAAACAGAAATGACACACAGGAGAGAGAGAATGAGAGAGAAACAGAGAATAGTAGAAAAGGAAACAAACAAAGGGACCAGGAGAAAGGAGAGGCTGCGGGAGATGTGCATAAAGCACAGATAGAGGAAGGAGAGGAATGAAGAGAGGATGAAAGAGTAAGGAATGCATCTCGACAGGGTGCTAAGAGAACAGAGGTTAGCACTTTGGGAGACTGATGATGGGGTGATCGTCAACAGTCAGTGAAGAATGACAATTAATAAAGGATGACAGTTAGTGAAGGATGACAGTTAGTGGATGACAGTTGGTGAAAGTCAATGACAGATGTCACCCTGTGGAACATAAATACTACATGTGTGACGACACAGGCCCCTTACAGGGTTAAACACAACATGCCACACACACACACACACACACACACACACACACACACACACACACACACACACACACACACACACACACACACACACACACACACACACACACACACACACACACACACACACACACACACACACACACACACACACACACACACACACACACACACACACACAAGACATAGACATTTCTGAGAATATTTTAGTCATGTCGTTAAAATTGAGGGAAAGGAATGGGAAGAGAGCGTGGTGAGGAGAGGGGGAACGAAAGTGTGGTAGGAAGACAAGAGAAATAGGTTGGAGGAGAGAGAAAATCACAGTTAGGGAACTAGAGAAAGAGGGAGGTTGCAGGTAAGAGCGGGAGAGAAAAAGGGGTGGGACAGAGAGAGATGAGGGGCAGGAAGGGAGGGGTAAATATGGACTGCACAAAGAACATTATGCTTTATTGATGGTATCTCCAGATCACTGTCCATCTGTGTCTCACTTTGACTGGTGATCCAGGATCACTGCCAAGACGACTCCGTACGGGAATAGATGGAGTTGATAGGAACATATAAACTGAGAGAGAGAGGGAGGGAGAGAGAGAGAGGGAGAGAGGGAGGGAGAGGGAGAGAGAGAGGGAGAGAGAGGGAGAGAGGGAAAGAGGGTAAGTAAGAGTGGAATGCAGAGGAGAGTGGAGAGGAGCGTGTCTCACGTTACTCCTTAGAGATCTAAAGGAGCTATATATAGCGTAAGGACAACCCTAAGAGCACATCAACACGTAAACGTTGGTTCCCATTAATAAACACACTGACTCATACCCACTGAAAGAGGCATGGAAAGAGTAGTACAGAACACCTATTTGATGACTCGCACAAAATGAAATGAACCCCACACGCCAAGTGGCTTACCGACAAGGTTGGCTTAGCTGCCTTTGGATTCTGAGGGATCATGCAAAAGCACAGAACACAAGGTATACGGTGGGTCTTACCGAAGCGCATATGCACACACCCGACCTCTCACACTCACTCAGTCACTCACACACACTCACATGATCAGAACATCTGACATAAGACACACAGTGCTCTGTACAGACTCAAAATGGCAGCATAGGTGGCAGCAACTGAAAATAAATATTTTACGATCACCTCTCGTTGCACCGGTAGCTCTAGACATTGCATACAGTATTGACAGACATGCTGTATGGTTCTGTGACCATTTGGAATGAGCGGCTAGTTGTTATACCTTTCTTATTGGATGACAAAGAGTGAGAATGTCTGCCGGGGCAGTGTGATCATGGCTTTTGAACCTCATAAAGGTGAGGAGAAATGGAACTAAAGTGGGTGACAAATGTGAGAGCAAATGTCATTGTCATTTCAGTTGGTAAAAGCATTCCAGGCCTCTACATAAAGACTAACATATGCAGTATATGCACAAACAAACAACTGCTGTACATGTACCTCACACAGGCACACTCATGCAGGCACACGGACACGCACTAACACACAAACAGAGTATCATAGACTTTTGCTTCACTATAATTTTATCATAGGCAAAAAAGATTCTGAGCCATTTGACTCCAATCCGTCTCATGGCTGGACATACCATAAAACCTTTGAACCTTTGAACCTCTTTGAACCCCAAGACTGCTTCTTAGAAAACATTGTCAGGATGAAATTAAGTGTCAGATTCCTCCGTCAGTCCAGACGCTGTGCTGTAACATTAGCCTTTGTCACATGCAGTCATGCACTATAATGTTTTTCTTCTGTTTAAATATAGAGACCAAACACATTTGTATCAAAGTCTGCGGAAAGAAAAAGAGTGTGATTGCACAAGTGAATTTATGTTAACACAGTATTACAGTTATCACAGTCTTAATCAGACCGTGATGACAGATACATTTTCCACATGTGCTGAGGAAAGACTTTGCCACCTTTAAAATAATCACTTCTCCTCCCTATCTCCTTCTTCTCATGTTTACTGTAGTCATCATGGTTCTCCCCGATCTCTGTCTAACCTTCCCTCCTTACTATTTCTTATTAATTGATGTCCTTCATTACCCTTGTAATGAACACGAGGGGAGACAGAGAGCTGGTTTCAAGCGCAGGGCGCAGCAGGTGTTTATTGCAAAGGTCCACAGGAGGAGGCAGGTAGCTGGGTCCAGGGACAGGTAGAAGGTCATACACAGTGGGTCCAAAAGGGCAACAGTACAGGCAGGGAAAAGGCTAGTAATGTAGTCCGGGAGATCAGGCAATAGGTAGATAACAGGAAATCTGATAGGCTAAAGTACAGGCAGGGAATAGGCAAAAGGCGTTGTTAGGAAAACAAAATCTATCATACACGGGAGGCGTAAATCACAGGAAAACCAGTGCTCTGAAAGACGTATAAGACGTGTGTCACAAAACAAACAATAACTCACAGTGATGGGGTGCAAAGAACTGAACTAAATAGTGTGTGATAATGACATACAGGTCTGCGAACAGTTGATTAGAATGCAGGTGATTGGGATCTGGAGAGTGAGCTGCGTTCAGGGGATCTAGGTGTTTGAGAGTGTGAGCTGGAAAGTGGGCTGGAAAGTTAGCAGCGTTCAGGGGATCTACGTGTTGGAGGGTGTGAGTTGGAAGCAGACGTTACAACCCTGTTTGTTATCTCTTGTCTAAACCACAGGCATTCCCCCCTTCACTGTTCTACCTCCCCTCAATCTCTCCTGCTTAATTTCTACCACTCACTTTCCCTCTCTCCTTCTCTCCCTCCAGAAATTCACCTACCAGCCCCATCCTACCCTCCCCAACATCACCATCCTGGTCCCTCCCACTGGCAGTGCTTTCCATGACCCCTTCTTCCAGGTGGAGACCATATGTATCTTCTGGTTCTCCTTTGAGCTCATTATGCGCTTAGCCAGCTCCCCCAGTAAGCTCCACTTCTTCAAGGACGTGATGAACACTATCGACTTCCTCGCCATCATTCCCTTCTTCGTCACTCTGGGCACAGAGCTGGCCAGGGACAAAACCTCCAACAAGGACCCGGGCATGTCTTTGGCCATCATCAGGGTCATTAGGCTGGTCAGGGTGTTCAGGATCTTCAAGCTGTCGCGTCACTCCAAGGGCCTGCAGATCCTGGGCCAGACTCTGAAGGCCAGCCTGAGAGAGCTGGCCCTGCTCATCTTCTTCCTCTTCATCGGAGTCATCCTCTTCTCCAGCGCTGTCTACTTCGCCGAGGCGGACAGTCCCGACACGGTGTTCACCAGCATCCCCGAGGCCTTCTGGTGGGCCGTGGTCTCCATGACGACAGTGGGATACGGGGACATGTACCCTACGACTCTGGGGGGCAAGCTGGTGGGCTCCATGTGTGCCATCGCTGGCGTGCTCACCATCTCCCTGCCAGTCCCCGTCATTGTGTCCAACTTCAGCTACTTCTATCACCGAGAGACGGAGTGTCTCGAGAAAATCAGTGAGTACACCCACATCAGCACCTCTCTCTGGGAGGGTGAGGACGAGGAGAGAGACGAGGGGGAGGGAGATTACACTCCCCTGTATGTGGGCGACTGCAAGGGAATCTGTAACCCCCTCAATAGGACACTGCTGTCAGGACTGTGTGCGGGGCAGGACGGGTGGGAGAACAAAGGCAACGTGTACCTCAGGGAACCCCTGGTCACTCAGGTGTGAGACAGGATGGATAGATAGACAGAGGATCTGCTGAATACAACCCTGGTACTTTGCCTCTAAGTTAAATAGAGAGAAAGATCAAGGAGGATGGCAAAGTAAAGGAGAAGAGATACAAAAAAATTACTATTTTACTCAAGGACTTACTTGCACGCTTGCACCGTCAATGGCTTACACCGTTTACTACAAACAGAACTGATGAGACCATGGCAGAGATATTGTGACAGCTTGCTTTTTGCTAATGTCACTGAGAATCGAGTATGATGCCATCATATTGACAATAAAAACTGCTGAAACAGAATGTATATTTATTTATTATATATTTACCAGATTGTAATAACAATCTATACAGCACATACAACTCTAGCAATTGTAAATGTTGGTGTTTTTAAGACATGAGTGAATTGCAGTGCCATTTTATTTGTTATTGTGTGCTAGCTAGCTAAATGCACAGGGCCATTTTTAATGTGTGTAGGGTTGACTAAGGGCGTTTTTAACATTTTTGTGAACCCAGTGCAGTTTGCAATTTTTTTTGTGCTGTGTGAACACTCCCAAAGGAACTCAGACCCCCTCAGAAGAGCCCCCTAAGAGAACCGAACTCAGACCCCCTCAGAAGAGCCCCCTAAGAGAACCGAACTCAGACCCCCTCAGAAGAGCCCCCTAAGAGAACCGAACTCAGACCCCCTCAGAAGAGCCCCCTAAGCGAACCGAACTCAGACCCCCTCAGAAGAGCCCCCTAAGAGAACCGAACTGAGATCATCTCGAGAGCTGGTCTGAGTTCGGTTCTCTTGAATTCCGAGGTGCGGTTCCTTTTTTAGGGCAATGTGAACACAAAGCTCCCCAGGTTCACTTGTCATTATTTCCGCGAGACACACTAGACTACTGCAGCATTGTTTCCCTGCCTTAAACACTCACATTGGTGCCACAAAAGAGAGAAGTGGATGTGCAGGTTTATGGAAAAAAACGTGATGTTTTTTTATATTGATTAGCAATTGTCAAGAATCCACCGAAATGTTTAGTTTTTAGTTCAGATGATTTGTTTCCCATATGTGATCTATAGGCTAAGAGAGGTTCATAAACTGTTTATCTGATTGTGGGGTTTGAATAGTGTGAGAAGACAACAACATATTTGGTGAGAATCACAACATACGGTCCAAAATCAATTCTAGCTCTTAAAAGGGTGGTAGCTTACATTGGGTGTATAATTTTCAATTACAGTATTATTTAATCTGCAGTTATTCTTCTGCTATTTATTCTGTTACCAATAATATTTACATGTTAATAATGTCTTCTGATTAAAATGATTATTTCTCCCTTTTTTTCACTAAATGCAGTCTATTAGCTTTCAAAATGTAAGCAGGTATATATAGCTGTCCGATAACACGTTTTGATGGAATGGCTTGTCCTGCACTGCACTTTGTAAAAACCCAGAGTGCATTGACTGAATTTTGGAAAAAGATCTTGGTTCTTTTCTAAACATGGCAATGCCAATGCAAAGAGGACTCGGACCACAAAATAGGTGAAGTGAACTGACAAAAGAGTTGAGTCCTCATTCAAAGATCAGTTCTTTTAAAGAGGACTATGTGTAAAAACACTCTGAATGTCCTGATGGGACTGGGCACCCGTCTCTGAAAGCTATGGCAGAAATGCTCTGCAGTGATATTGTGTTGACGTGGAACACAAAGAAATCAGGTTGGAGGCTGTGGTGCAAACAGAGAGCAGCCCTAAGTGTTGGTCCTGGGCCAGTGGAGAGTTTTCAGTGTGTAATGGAGACAGCTAGGCTGGGCGGCAGGGAAATCTGATCCTGGACCTGTCAGGCTTCCAGCTGACCCTTCCTCCCAATGGCTGTGCAGGGCTAACACTAGTAGATACCACTGGCCTTAATCCATACTCACCCGACTGGGTAGAAGTACTTTACTGGTCATCCAAAGACACATCCCTGCCCCTGTTCATGTTACCATGGTGCCTCAATTACCTTGCCTACTTAGAATGTGTCTGAACAAAATGCTTTGCACAGTGTTTATACTGTGCTTTATAAATATGTTCTTATGATCAGAGATTGTGAGCTGCACAGATTGTATAAGAGAGTAGGTTGTGTGTGTGTGTGTGTATGTGTATATGTATATGTGTGTGTGTGATTACCAGTATGTATTCTATGACTGTGTGTATGTGTGTGTGTGTGTGTGTGTGTGTGTGTGTGTGTGTGTGTGTGTGTGTGTGTGTGTGTGTGTGTGTGTGTGTGTGTGTGTGTGTGTGTGTGTGTGTGTGTGTGTGTGTGTGTGTGTGTGTGTGTTTACCAGTATGTGTTCTATGACTGTGTATGCACGTGTGTGCGGTTACCATTATGTGTTCTATGACTGTGAGCCCTGTTTATATGTGTGTGTCTGTGTGTCTGTGTGTGTGGTTACCAGTATGTGTTCTATGACTGTGAGCCCTGTTTATATGTGTGTGTGTGTGTGTGTGTCTGTGTGTCTGTGTGTGTGGTTACCAGTATGTGTTCTATGACTGTGAGCCCTGTTTATATGTGTGTGTGTGTGCGTGCGTGTATGTGTGTATGCACATGTGTGTGGTTACCAGTATGTGTTCTATGACTGTGAACCCTGTTTATATTTGTTGTATTTAATAAAGATGGTATTTTATCAGTTATCTAAATGAGTCCCTGTTTTGTTAACAGATGCCCACTTCACCACAAAACAATTATCTAAAAAACAACAACCAAAATGTCAAGTCTTTGAAAATGTTGACATAATATGTTAAATGTCTGATATTTTTGGTAGATTTAGATACCATCTGTTTAATTTGGTAAGAGAGCAGATTGGATCATTTGAGTTCCCACTTCACACGCACCCCAAAGGATTGAGTTGATTTCCCTCCTTGCAACGATCTCTTTAGTCTCTAGAGGTCAAAGCACTCAGTGCAAATCCTCCCAGTCATCCCAGCTCAGGGACATCATACTGATGACTCTGTGGTTGCTTCTTCTGAGCCATGAAGCCAGAAGAAACATGTACTGTGTATTTTGCAGATTGAAATAATTATGTAAACAATAACGAATTATACAAACAACATACATTTTATGGGACAACCATACAAAACATTCCCATAAGTACAGTGATTCATGTCTGTAATGCATTTCTTTCTGCAACATTCTTCACCCTCCGCGCTACTGGGAAAAAAAGCCTAGTTGGCAGAAATGGTGAATTGTGCAAGTGGGATTAAATAAACATGCGATAACTGTGACACTAATGTAATGATATCAATTACCATCCTCTACATAGAAATAACATCAACCAGTTCCATGCCCTCTACTCTGCCAGGGAGGACTGAGGAAACTCAGTGACTGTTGCTAAAAGAGAGAATTAAATGCTTCTAAATAAAACTGGAGAAAAGCCAGACTGAAGTGAAGTTGAAATTAATGGGTTTTCAGCAACACTGACGGTTTGAGCCGATGAGTCTCTTCATGCCCTCACTGCTTGATGACTGTCCCAATGATTACATACCCTGACCCCTCTCTCCCCCGGGTAGGCTGACATTCCGATGTCGTGTTGTGGGTTCGAGGTTTCTAGTGTAATATATGGACAACTCATTTTGTGGTTTTGAGTGATTTATGCTTGTTTTTGGTTGCTATTCATTGAATTGACAAAAAATACAAGTGGCAATCTTGTTGTGTAAGGAATTCCTGTATGTGAGCCGAAAAGAAAGTAATCATAGTGTGTCTGTTTTGTTGAATACCTTCACCCAGAGAGTCGAGGCATGTCTGTCCCTGTTCACTGGCTTCACTAGGTGGTGGTGGCCTGTTGTGGCCTGAAGCTTTCCCTTATTATCTACCTGTTTCTCTCATCCTCTCCTCCTCTCTCCGTGACGTGCAGGGTCCCAACACTAACGTCAGTCCTGTTTGCAATTACCCACAGTGCCCTATGCTGTCTGGAAGAATGAGTTGGATTGACGTCTTTCTGGCCATCTGCCGTTCTTCTATTCTTCTATTCCTCTCCCTCCCTCCCTCCCTCCCTCCCTCCCTCCCTCCCTCCCTCCCTCCCTCCCTCCCTCCCTCCCTCCCTCCCTCCCCAACTCTTCTTTGGGAGGATTAAGTGTGTTGATATCTCTGTGTGTCTTTGTCTCATCAATGTGTAAATGTGATGCTGTGTGTGTGTGTGTGTGTGTGTGTGTGTGTGTGTGTGTGTGTGTGTGTGTGTGTGTGTGTGTGTGTGTGCGTGTGCGTGTGCGTGTGCGTGTGCGTGTGCGTGTGCGTGTGCGTGTTCGAGGTTTGGTGTGTCAGTTGCAACTTGAACGTCCAGTAATATCCTTGTCCACTGGATTTCATCCCTGTCTTTAGTCACAAAATATTGACGTGTGTCCCCTTTTTGTAGTAATAATCTGTACACAGTTTTTACACAAGGTACAGAAATAACCAAATCTTTGTCATTGTAATTTAAATAAATCTCTAAGATTTTATTACATACAATATACACACAACCTGGATCTGCAAACCTGCATTAAGACGAAGGATTTGGGTAGGCAGTAATGACCTTCAACGAAAGGCATTTCAGAGGGACAGAGGAAAACAAATCAATATGACAGAACCAATAAGAATATCTCTTAATTAACCAATAAATAATTAAAGTACAAGAGTAATGAAACAACAAGTAAATTAATACATGAATCAAAATGAAAACAGACTGCTGTGCTACACAGACTGAAGACTGTGGTGCTGGAAAAAATGTATAAAAATACTAACAACCATCATTTCAGACACCAGACAATGACAAAAAATGACTAACCATATACATAAATACTGAGAAATAACAATATTAACAACAACAACCGTATTAGGATTGTCATTTCAGGAGAAGTTGAGGTACAAGTTGAGGTACAAGTTGAGGGAAGTGTTGAGTTTGTAGAGGACAATGAGAGGAACAGAAGAGGGAGAGAGGAGGTAGAAAAGTATAAAAATAGTTTGACTACAGTGTGTTTGTTACCTTTAATTACATATAGTTGCTAGCAAGTTTATCTTACATTTTAACTTACATATAAGTAGAATTAGTATTTATTTGTTGAATCATTCTATGCAGTACAGCTGGAGATGGATGACGTTCTACAGATGACCTTTTGGAAGTTGAGAAGAGAACATTTCTGATTGTGCGTTAACTGACACTGAACACCAAGATCTCAGTACAGCATCTCTCTCAGCCACGCTAGAGGGTAGAGGTTAGGTTGAGGAACTGGCTGGCTGAAATGATTAGAACAAGACAGTGATTATCAGAGAATAGAGCTGGGTTGACAGAGGACACAACACTAAATAAAAGCTCCCTTCTGCAGCATACTGAAGCGCAAAAGTTAGGGCATGGGCTCTATTTTAAAAGATTATTAAAGGGTGTTGCCATAGCAACAGAAATATCGTCATCGCTCAAAGCAAGCTTATTGATCCCTGATCATGTCAAACAGGACTCAAATCACACAAGAACACTCAAATCAGACAACTGCTAAATAGTAACCATTTGTAGAGCACTGCATCCACCAACCCAGACCTCTATCAAAAACACCACAGTGGTACTAGGTGGTAGAGTGCAGTAAGTTGGGGGAAGTGTAGTAAAACAGAAGTGTTTTCATAGAGGCGTCCCAATCAGGGCAGGTCGCAGGGCAGGATGGTGTTCCTGCGGTCGTAAGCAGTGTCGTCACTCTCTTCTCCTTCACTCCCCTCATCCAGCACCCTATCCCTCTCCTCCTCTTCCTCTGTCTCGCTCTGATATCGGTCGCTGTCTCGCCCCCGCAGTCTCTCCCTCTCTCTTCCTCTATCTCTCTCTCTGTCTCTTTCCCTGTCTCTTTCCCTGTCTCTTTCCCTGTCTCTTTCCCTTCTGTCTCTATCCCCTCTGTCTCTCTCTCTGTGGGAGCGAGGGAGTGTGGGGATCTGGGAAGACAAAGCGAAATATAGTCAGAGACAGGCCATCAAAGGACCATCCAACTCAAACGTTCACACAAATATTCCATTGATATCAATACATGATAAACAAGAAGTTAGGATTGAGCCCTAGGACTAGTGCTAGCTGTAACCCTGCAGTAAGTCAATGGGAAGCAAGCCTACCTGGTTGTCGTGGCTTGGCAGGGCGCAGTAGCCAGGCTCTGTTCTGCGGAGGATGCGTGGGGAGTGGGTACGGAAGGCAGAGGGTCGTGGGGAGTGGGAGTGGGAACAGTTGGAGCGTGGGGAGGGAGAGCGGACAGAACGGGGGGACGGAGAGCGGACGGAGCGGGGAGAGTTTGTGATGGAGTAGATCTGTGACAGGTTGGAGTGGCCGTGGTGGTTGAGTTTGGGCGGGCGGGGGGAGCGGGGGGGTAACTCGGGGGGTCTCTTGGGGTCCACCAGGTCTATCTCGGTGAGGACAGGGGGCGGGGGGATGAACTCCTCATCCTCAGGGGAGAGGAGCTCCGCATCAATCTCAGCTAGCTCTGCCCTGGACAGGTGGTCCACAATCCCAGCACCAAACGAGTCGCCCACCACGTTGATTGAGGTACGCAATCTGTCACTGACCCAACAGACAGACAATGCTAGAGTCAGCCATGACTGATCACTGTGTTACAGGTACACTACAAGACAGGAGCTCTCATGGATGAGTAGATGCCAACAATACCAATGCCATCTACAGCTAAGTACCACTCTGCCCTTTACAGTTGACAATATGCGTTGCATTTTGACAGAGCTTGACGTACCCTACTTTTCTTTCATAGAGATAATCAGCAACATTGAATCATTGTAGTCTAATGTCATCATGTTGTTGAAAACAAAGACCAGAGTATCTGAAGTGTAACATCACATTGTGTGTATGTGACTCACAGCAGCCAGTCGACAGCGATGAGCAGGCTGATGTCCTGGGTGGGCAGGCCCACAGCTGTAAGGATCAACAGCATGGTGACCAGGCCTGCGCTGGGAATACTGGCCGCTCCCACACTGGCCAGGGTGGCTGTCATACTGAGAGGAGAGGAGGGGCAGGAGTGAGGGAGAGGAAGGAGAAGAGGGAATTGACGTTACACATACGTTTCTCATTCCAAGACATTGTCACCACAGAATGCATTAGCATGTGACTCATAAAAGTCATCAGCAACCACAACTGATACATACAGTAAACCTACAGTTAGATGACTATTTCAAGGTACAAACACCCATGGAGGAAGTGACACAGCTTTCTCTTACATACATACAGAGCATGACAACCTTAAAACAATCACTTCACTTTAGTACTGTACCTTAAAGCATAATATATTACACCCAGGTAACACACCTCAACACAAAAGTATCCTAAGAAACCCCCTGGGCCAGGGTTGTTAGTGGTAAAGAAGAGGCCTACCTGACGGTAACGATCTGTCCTGCGTCCAGGTTGATGTCATTCATCTGAGCGATGAAGATGGCTGCCACCGCCTCGTACAGGGCTGTGCCGTCCATGTTGATGGTGGCTCCGATGGGCAGCACGAAACGCGTCACGCGCTTATCGATCTTCAGATTCTCCTCCAGACAGCGGAATGTGACAGGTAACGTTCCCGCACTGAGAGAAGGAGAGAGTGGGTAAGAAAGGGATATAGACAGGTAGAGAGAGATAAAGGGAAGAAAATAAAAATAGGGAGAGAGGGTGTAAAGATGTTATAGAGAGAGAGAAGTATTGAGAAAGAAAATAATGACAGAAATTGTGAGGGAGAGTGAGGGAGAGGGAGGGTGAGAGTACAAAGTGAGAGTTAAAAAAGAGGGGAGGGGGACAGAGAGGGTGAGAGAAGGGGTGAAATCTAACAGCATTATCATAACAGCAAGTGTATTTTACAATCCAACATGTGAATTGCAGGAATTTGATTTGAGCCTAAGCTAAGCCCAGGTCATAATATAATTAGAGAAAGTTGATAGGATTACTCTTATTTTGTAAAGCCTCCCTAATGCGTCAAAATGACAGTTGGTTTGAGCAGCACGACAGATTCAGAAGCAGCGGAAACATGGCCAGTTTGGCCCATACAACCTTATCCAGAGCCCCAGACATTTACAACGCAGGGTCTGTCTGTCTGTCTGTCTGTCTGTCTGTCTGTCTGTCTGTCTGTCTGTCTGTCTGTCTGTCTGTCTGTCTGTCTGTCTGTCTGTCTGTCTGTCTGTCTGTCTGTCTGTCTGTCTGTCTGTCTGTCTGTCTGTCTGTCTGTCTGTCTGTCTGTCTGTCAGACAGAGCTGGTCTGTGATCACCCAGATTCATGCACAGTTGGCTCTGCAGCTCTGGTTTGTCAGCCCTCTTATTCTGGGTTAACCTAAATAGCCCAGCAACCAATGCACAGTGACATAACACCCCTCCATCACATTTACTACGGTACCTGATGCCATACAGTACCATGCAGTGCTATTAAGGAAAATACACACCAGCACAAATGATCTAAACATAGTATATACACCCCCCCACACACACACCCAATCCCCCCTAGAGTGTTCCTTCCCTACCTGCTGGCGGTGCCCAGGGCAGTGATCCAGGCCTGGAAGATCCCGGAGTAGAAGGTGAAGGGGCTCTTCCTTGTGATGGAGAAGAAGATGAGTGGCAGGATAATGCCCCCGTGGATCATTAAGCCCACTATGACTGTCACCATGTACATGCCCAGCTGTCTAGCCACCACCTCCAGGTCCCCGATGGCTGCTATCTTCCCTGAGATCAGAGAGGCGATACCAACTGGAGAGTACCTGGAGACACAACATTGCTAATGAGGAGGCTTCTTCCAGAATTCTCCAGGTGTAGGAAAATATATGGGGAGAGGAAGCCACTTTAGACTATTGAGACACACTCCACCGATGGCATCAATACTGAAGAGGCAGTGGGACTAGGTGATAAGGAACAACAGCTGGGCGGGTCATAGGTCATAGCAACACAAGCTTAGCATCTGAGGTGTAAGGGATGTACTGTGTGTTGATCTGTTAGGAAGATGTCATTTAGCCAGAGTTGTCTGGTAGAGTAGTTAGTATACTGTGTATTACCAGTGTGTTTAGTGTACTATGTGTTGATCTGTGAGGAAGATGGCATTTAGCCAGAGTTGTTTGGTAGAGTAAGTAGTATACTATGTGTGACCAGTGTGTTTAGTGTACTGTGTATGACATGTCATTTGTATATACATGCCGGTTTGTTTGGCCAGCTCTGTAGGCCTAGTAGTGAGTCATGTGTTTAGTGTGTAAAATGGGTGATTTACGTTGGGTTTGTGGTATGGAGAACACAGCTCCCTTGGAAAATGTGCTGCACATCAAGATGTTCCCTGACTATGTGCTTCTTTTTGGTGGAGAGGGAGAGAGAGAGAGAAAGAGTTAGAGAAAGAGAAAGAGAAAGAGAAAGAGAGAGAGAGAGAGAGAGAGAGAGAGAGAGAGAGAGAGAGAGAGAGAGAGAGAGAGAGAGAGAGAGAGAGAGATAGATAGAGAGAGAGAGAGAGAGAGAGAGAGATGGGGATGTGTGTTTTTCTCTCTCTCAGAGGTATTGGCCAGTGTCGTGTGAAGTCTCTCTGTCTCTCCCCCTTTCTCTCTCTTTTCCCTCGCTCTTTCAGTGCTACTGGACTGTCTGCTACTGTCCTGCAAAGCATCAAGGCTTTCATCGCTCTCCAAGGACATGGATCTCACCACGTCCCTCTGTCCCGCCCTGCATCAGTCTGTCTGCGCTCCGATTTGTGCTGGCCTGCTGAGCAGCTAGTGGCTCCTTTCCTGTCTGTGGATTCATTACGTTCTGGACCTGTTCCACCCTCTCCTCCCTGGGAACCAGAAAGGCTTCTGCTCTGCTCCTACTCCTGCTAGTCCTCAGCATTCCACACACTTTCATGTCTTAGGGAATTCTTCTCCCTAAATTTCTCCCCTTTCCAATCCTCTCTCTGCCCCTGGTCCCAGTTCCCACCATTCTTCTCATGTATGCAGTCCTCCCCTTATTCATCACTGTCAGTGAATTCATCACTGTCTATAGAATGTTTTTCAGCATTGCAGCCATTGGAGGAATGGCATTCCACTGGAGGAAAACCTACCCATACAGAGACACAGACAGGGACACAGATAGGGACACAGACAGGGACACAGACAGGAAGACACAGACAGGGAACCAGACAGATAGACACAGACAGTGACACAGACAGGTAGACACAGACAGGAGGACACAGACGGGAAGACACAGACAGGAGGACACAGACAGGAGGACACAGACACGGACACAGACAGGGACACAGACAGGGACACAGATAGGGACACAGACAGGAGGACACAGACAGGGACAAGACATGGACACAGAGAGAGACACAGACAAGGACACAGACAGGAACACAGACAGGAAGACACAGAGAGAGACACAGACAAGGACACAGACAGGAAGACACAGACAGGAAGTCACAGAGAGACACGTACCACATGATCATGCCCACCATCTTCATGATGATCTCGTTGAGGATGTTGAAGAACTCTGACATGAGCTTCCCCTTCTCTCCCATCTTCCCCATGCACATTCCAAATGTGATGAAGAACCCAATTAAACCTTCAGAAAACATCATTACAACATTAAATCATCTGTTCATAAATAACCAATGTGCTCTCTCAATATGAATGATGAATATATGATGAATATAATTAAACCAATGAAACAACAGGAAATTGACATAATAGTATTCCGTCCAATCAACAGAAAGAGAGTTGAACCGAACAGGACATTGTTGCCCCCTCAGTGAATAGAGAGGAAAGAACCATAGCATTCTCTCACCCAGAACATTCATGCCCCATTTGAACTCCAGTTTCTTCTTGCTGACTATGACAGGTTCTGTCTGGTTCGGGGGCATCACTGACACTTTCTTTGCTACTGTTTGAACCTGAAGAGAGAGAGAGTGAGAGGTGCGGTGGAGAGGGGGTGGAGAATAGAGAGAGAGGTGGGGTGGAGAGGGGGGTGGAGAATAGAGAGAGAGAGAGAGGTGGGGTGGAGAGGGGGGTGGAGAATAGAGAGAGCGAGAGCAACCACCAGAAAGATGAGAGAGATTTTTATGCAGACAGAGAAGAAGAGAGGGGGAGGGAGAGAGAGAGGGGGAGAGAGAGAGAGAGAAAGAAAGAGAGGGAGAGAGAAGAGGAAATATGGAAAAGGGGGCTGGGGATCGTCATGCAATTTCTTGGCTGATCTGCAAAAGCAATTACAATATCAATTAATCTCTGATGAAGACAAACGCAGTGACAGCACACAACGAGAGAAAGGATCCTTATAAGCCCAGGGCTGAACAGCACACACACACACACACATGCACACGCACACACACTCACAGGCACACAAGCACACACACATACACACACACACACACACACACACACACACACACACACACACACACACACACACACACACACACACACACACACACACACACACACACACACACACACACACACACACACACACACACACACACACACACACACACACACACACACACACACACACACACACACACACACACACACACACACACACGCACACACACACAGTCACACTAGGCAGATGCCTTACTGTAGTAAATGAAGACAACCCAACGGAGCTGTAAAGAGATTAGCACCAACAGAAGGTCTGACCCTCACCCAGTCTAACACAGAGTATTTCTAATCATTCAGACACACACGCATGAAAGAGAGAGAGAGAATGAGAGCGATAAAGAGAGAGAGAGAATGAGAGCGATAAGGAGAGAGAGAGAATGACAGCGATAAGGAGAGAGAGAGAATGAGAGCGATAAGGAGAGAGAGAGAATGAGAGCGATAAGGAGAGAGAAAAAACACAGGATTTGGACAAAAGAAGGCAACTGCTGCGACATGATTGAGGCCTGGATTATCGCTTAAAAATGATCCGCCTGCTTGGATTAACAGCAATCATATCTGCCAGGCAGCGTTGCTTGCAAATCACACAGTCTTGTCCTGCCCTATCCTGTCCTGCAGTCTCCTGTCCTATCCTGTCCTGCAGTCTCCTGTCCTGCAGTCTCCTGTCCTATCCTGTCCTGCAGTCTCCTGTCCTCTCCTGTTCTGTCCTGTGGTCAGCCACCTAGGTACAGGATCATGTCCCCTTGATGCTGGGACAGTAGAGTCCCTGCTCATCTTCCAAAAACGTCTGAAACCCTACCTCTTCAAAGAGTATCTTAAATAAGACAACTCCGTCTCATTCCCTCCCTCCTCGCCCCTAAAAATTTAATATTCAAACCTGCACTTGTCTTTTCCTACTAGCACTGACTTTGCTGATAACTTCTCCAGAGGAAAACTGTTCTCACTACGACTACGATGTGTGGTTGTCTCACCTAGCTATCTTAAGATAAATACATTAACTGTAAGTCGCGCTGGATAACAGCCTCTGATAAATTCCTAAAATGTCAAGTGAAAATGTCAACACAAGAACAGCTATTGGTCAATGCAAGGGGAAAGATGTTCAGAGGGAGACATCAAATGTCCAATGCAACAACAAAAGCTTGGAATAAAGAGAGGGAATTAGGATCTGCACTGCTAACACCACTCACATATGTGTTGGTCTGCAAAGTCGTCATTTTCTGGGAAATGGAAGGATCATAATTTGGAGCGCCTGGGACTTTAAGGTTCTAGCTGCATTTCTGTCAAAATGTTCTCTACCTATATAGTACTGTAAATACCCCAATTCATGTTGTTCTGTTCAATGTTCTCTACCTACAGTATATAGTACTACTGTCTTCTCTACTCTAAAGCAACACTCTACTTCCATGATGACATAAGCCATTCCTTTTTATGAACTAGTTTGTGCATATACAGTCCCTTCGAAAGTATTTGCTCCCCTTAACTTCTTCCACATTTTGTTGTGTTACAGCCTGAATTTAAAATGGATTAAATAGAGATTGTTGATCACTGGCCTACAAACAATACCCCATAATGTCAAAGTGGAATTATATTTTAAGATTTTTTACATATTAATTACAAATGAAAAGCTGAAATGTGTTGAGTCAATAAGTATTCAACCCCTTTGTTATGGCAAGCCTAAATAAATTAAAAAGTCAAAATTAGCTTAATAAGTCACACAATGGACTCAAAGATCAGGCTTTCCAATGCCTCGCAAAGAGGGGCACCTATTTAAAACAGTTACAGAGTTGTAACGGAATTCGTCCTCCTCATCTGACGAGGAATAAGAAATGTCAGACCAATGCGCAGCGTGGTAAGTGTCCATATTATTTAATAATACTGAACACGACAACAATACAAAAATAACAAAGTGCATAGATAAGGAAAACCGAAACAGTCCCGTAACGTGAACAAACACTGACACGGAAGACACCCACCCACAAAACACAACAGAAAACAGGCTACCTAAATATGGTTCCCAATCAGAGACAATGACTGACACCTGCCTCTGATTGAGAACCATATGAGGCCAAACGAAAAACCCAACATAGAAACACAAAACATAGATAACCCACCCAACTCACGCCCTGACCATACTAAAATAAAGAAAATACAAAAGAACTAAGGTCAGAACGTGACAGTAATCCTCCCCCAAAGGTGCGGACTCCGGCCGCAAAACCTGAACCTATAGGGGAGGGTCTGGGTGGGCATCTGTCCGCGGTGGCGGCTCTAGCGCTGGACGTGGACCCCACTCCACCATAGTCTTATTCCGCTTTAGTAGCGTCCTTTGAGTGGCGACCCTCGCCACCAACCTAGGACTGGCAACCCTACTAAAAGGGCCCCACTGGACTGAGGGGCAGCTCCGGACCGAGGGGCAGCTCCGGACCGAGGGGCAGCTCCGGACCGAGGGGCAGCTCCGGACCGAGGGGCAGCTCCGGACCGAAGGGCAGCTCCGGACCGAAGGGCAGTTCCGGACCGAAGGGCAGCTCCGGACCGAAGGGCAGCTCCGGACCGAGGTGCAGCTCCTGATTGGCGGGCGGCTCTGGCGGCTCCTGACTGGCGGGCGGCTCTGGCGGCTCCTGACTGGCGGGCGGCTCTGGCGGCTCCTGACTGGCGGGCGGCTCTGGCGGCTCCTGACTGGCGGGCGGCTCTGGCAGCTCCTGACTGGTGGGCGGCTCTGGCGGCTCCTGACTGGCGGGCGGCTCAGGCGGCGCTGGACAGACGGGCGGCTCAGGCGGCGCTGGACAGACGGGCGGCTCAGGCGGCGCTGGACAGACGGGCGGCTCAGGCGGCGCTGGACAGACGGGCGGCTCAGGCGGCGCTGGACAGACGGGCGGCTCAGGCGGCGCTGGACAGACGGGAGACTCAGGCGGCGCTGGACAGACGGGAGACTCCGGCGGCGCTGGACAGATGGGAGACCCAGGCGGCGCTGGACAGACGGGAGACTCAGACGGCGCTGGACAGACGGGAGACTCAGGCCTGCTGAGGCGCACAGTAGGCCTGGTGCGTGGTGCCGGAACTGGTGGTACCGGGCTGGGAACACACACCCAGGGCGAGTGCGGGGTGCTGGAACTGGAGGCCTGGTACGTGGGGCTTCCACAGGAGGACTGGTGCTTGGAGAAGGCACCGGATAGACCGGACCGTGGAGGCGCACTACAGGTCTCGAGCACCGAGCCTGCCCAACTCTACCTGGCTGAATGCTCACCGTAGCCATGCTAGTGCGGCGAGGTGGAATAGGCCGCACTGGGCTATGCACACGTACAGGAGACACCATGCGTAGGGCTGGTGCCATGTACCCCGGCCCGAGGAGACGCACTGGAGACCAGATGCGTAGAGCCGGCTTCATGGCACCTGGCTCGATGCCCACTCTAGCCCGGCCGATACGAGGCGCTGCTATGTACCGCACCGGGCTATGCACACGTACTGGAGACACCGTGCGCTCTTCCGCATAACACGGTGTCAGCCCGTACGCTCGCTCTCCACGGTAAGCACAGGGAGCTGGCTCAGGTCTCCTACCTGACTTAGCTACACTCCCCGTGTTTTTCCCCCAATACATTTTTGGGGCTGCCTCTCATGCCTGTTGCGTTGCCGTGTGCGTGTCGCCAACTCCATTCTCCTGTAACCCTCCTCGCACTGCTTCAGAGAATCCCAGGCGGGCTCCGGCACTCTCCCTGGGTCGACCGACCACCTTTCTATTTCGTCCCAAGTTGTATCGTCCAGATCTCGCTGCTGCCCGATACCACGCTGCTTGGTCCTTTGTTGGTGGGTGGTTCTGTAACGGAATTCGTCCTCCTCATCTGACGAGGAGTAAGAAATGTCAGACCAATGTGCAGCGTGGTAAGTGTCCATATTATTTAATAATACTGAACACAACAACAATACAAAAATAACAAAGTGCATAGATAAGGAAAACCGAAACAGTCCCGTAACGTGAACAAACACTGACACAGAAGACACCCACCCACAAAACACAACAGAAAACAGGCTACCTAAATATGGTTCCCAATCAGAGACAATGACTAACACCTGCCTGTGATTGAGAACCATATCAGGCCAAACGAAAAACAACAACATAGAAACACAAAACATAGATAACCCACCCAACCACGCCCTGACCATACTAAAACAAAGAAAATACAAAAGAACTAAGGTCAGAACGTGACAAGAGTTTATGAGCTGTGATAGGAGAAAACTGAGGATGGATCAACAACATTGTAGTTACACCACAATACTAACCTAATCAACAGAGTGAAAAGAAGAAAGCCTGACAGAATACAAATATTCCAAAATATGCATCATGTTTGCAGTAAGGCACTAAAGTAAAACTACAAAAAAATGGGGCAAAGAAATTACCTTTATGTCCTGAATACAAAGTTTTATGTTTGGGGCAAATCCAACAGAACAGATCACTGAGAATCACTCTTCATATTTTCAAGCATGGCGGTGGCTGCATCATGTTATGGGTATGCTTGTGATCGGCAATGACTAAGGTTTTTTTTTTTAGGATAAAAAGAAACGGAATAGAGCTAAGCACAGGCAAAATCCTAGAGGAAAACCTGGTTCAGTCTTCTTTCCAACAGACACTGGGAGACAAATTCACCTTTCAGCAGGACAATAACCTAAAACACAAGGCCAAATAAACACTGGAGTTGCTTACCAAGATGACGTTGAATGTTCCTGAGTGGCCTGGTTACAGTTTTGACAGAGCTTGAAGAATTTAAAAAAGAATAATGTGCAAATATTGTACAATCCAAAGCTCTTACAGACTTACCCAGAAAGACTCTGACCTGTAATCACTGCCAACGGTGACACTAACATGTAATGGGGTTGAGTACTTTTCTAATCAAGATATATTACTGTTTTGTTTTTCACAAATATTTTACAAATGTTAAAATTTTTCTTCCAGTTTGACATTACAGAGTATTTAGTGTAGATCGTTGCCAAAAAAAGACAATTAAATCAATTTTAATCCCACTTTTTAACACAACAAAATGTGGGAAAAGTAAAGGGGTGTAATACTTTCTGAAGGCACTGTAACAATCAATTGCGAATTGGACACAATTGCCCCATAAGCCACACATTCCCAATGCTGGTCATTAAAGTCAGGCTTTGATAGGGTCCAAATCTCACAATAACAACTGATCATCCATTGTTTGATGGGGTCAGGGTTTAGTTCTGCGTCTGGGTCCAGTTCTAGTTCTGGGTCTGGGTCCTACCTGTTGGAAGCAGGCCTGCACCAGGTTTTCAGGGAACAGGTTCCTGATGAGGTCCAGGAAGGCGTCCAGACTGCTGACCTCCTGGTTCTTGGGGGCCGTGTTCTGCTCCTGACTGCTCCTGAGTTTGGGGTTTCCCGGGTGGATCCCCAGGACCAGGATGACCCCCAGGATGGCAGCTATGACCGTAGTGGACATGTAGTAGACCATGGCCCTGGAGCCCATCCTCCCACTGGAACGAGCATCCAGACCAGCCAGACCTGGGAGGGAGAGAGACAGGTTGATGAGCAGGGCACCTGTGTGTGTGTGTGTGTGTGTGTGTGTCTGTGTGTGTGTGTGTGTGTGTGTGTGTGTGTGTGTGTGTGTGTGTGTGTGTGTGTGTGTGTGTGTGTGTGTGTGTGTGTGTGTGTGTGTGTGTGTGTGTGTGTGTGATTGTGTGTGTGTGTGTGTGTATGTGTGTGTGTGTGTGTGTGTGTGTCTGTGTGTGTGTGTGTGTGTGTGTGTGTGTGTGTGTGTGTGTGTGTGTGTGTGTGTGTGTGTGTGTGTGTGTGTGTGTGTGTGTGTGTGTGTGTGTGTGTGTGTGTGTGTGTGTGTGTGTGTGTGCGTGTATGTGTGTGCGTGCGTGCGTGCGTGCGTGCGCGCGCGCGCGTGTGTGTGTGTGTGTGTGCGTGTCTGTGTGTGCGTGCGTGCGTGCGTGCGTGCGCGCGCGCACGTGTGTGTGTGTGTGTGTGGACGTGTTTAACTATTCTTGTGGGAACCAGAAGTCCCAACAGGAATAGTAAACAAAAACAAATTTGACCACCTGGGGACATTCAGGTGTTAGTCTGCACGAGGTCAAATGCTATTTCTAGGGGGTTTAGGGTTAAGGTTAGAATTAGTGCTACGGTTAGAACTACATTAAGGGTTTGGGGCTAGGGTTAGTTTTAGGGTTAGAATTAGGAGTTAGGGTAGGGTTTAAGGTTAAGGTTTTTGGGTTAAGGTTAGGGTTAGGGTTAGGGTTAGGGTTAGGGTTAGGGTTAGGGTTAAGGTTAAGGTTAGGGTTATGGTTAGGGTAAGGGTAAGAGTACGGGTTAGGGTTGGGTTAGGTTTAGAGTTAGGGGTTAGGGAAAATTGGATTTTGAATGGGATGGAATTGTGTGTCCCCACAAGGTTAGCTGTATAAGACTGTGTGTGTGTGTGTGTGTGTGTGTGTGTGTGTGTGTGTGTGTGTGTGTGTGTGTGTGTGTGTGTGTGTGTGTGTGTGTGTGTGTGTGTGTGTGTGTGTGTGTGTGTGTGTGTGTGTGTGTGTGTGTGTGTGTGTGTTACAACAGTGTACCTGTGATGAGGCTGGAGATGATGAGGGGCAAGATGAGCATCTTCAGCATCCTCATGAGGATGTCTCCAGGAAAGGACACCAGCATCAGGGTGTTGGGGTCTGTAACAGAAACATACCGCAGCAGCATCCCAAACAGCGACCCCGCTATTACACCTGTTACAGTTCACAGAGGAGAGGAGTAAGCACAACAGTTACACAATGGTTGCCTCTGTCACCCTTGTAGCTTCCGTGAGAGCGCAGAGAGAAGAGATTCCAGTGAAACGCTTCAGAAGAGCATTTCGAGAGGGTTTATAATCACAGCGTCTGACTCATTGGATTTCATTTCCATTCCAGGGGGATTTACAAGTTTGTGATGTGTACAGTGCATTCGGAAAGTAGTCAGACCCCTTTACCTTTTCCACACTTTGTTGCGTTACAGCCTTTTTCTAAAATGGACTAAAAATAAAAATCCTCATTAATCTACACACAATACCCCATAATGACAAAGCGAAAACATAACTACAAGTATTCAGACCCTTTGCTATGAAACTCGAAATTGGGCTCAGGTCGAATCCTGTTTCCATTGATCATCCTTGAGATGTTTCTACAACTAGATTGGAGTCCACCTGTGGTAAATTCAGGTTGACAGTGCATGTCAGAGCAAAAACCAAGCCATGAGGTTGAAGGAATTTTCCGTAGAGCTCCGAGACAGGACTGTGTCGAGGCACAGATCTGGGGAAGGGTACCAAAACATTTCTGCAGCATTGAAGGTCCCCAAGACCACAGTGGCCTCCATCATTATTAAATGGAAGAAGTTTGAAACCACTAAGACTCTTCCTAGAACTGTCCGTCTGGCCAAACTGAGCAATCGGGGGAGAAGGGCCTTGGTCAGGGAGGTGACCAAGAACCCGATGGTCACTCTGACAAAGCTCCAGAGTTCCTCTGTGGAGATGGTAGAACCTTCCAGAAGGACAACCATCTCTGCAGCACTCCACCAATCAGGCCTTTATGGTAGACTGGCCAGACGGAAGCCACTCCTCAGTAAAAGGCACATGACAGACTGCTTGGAGTTTGCCAAAAGGCACCTAAAGGACTCTCAGACCATAAGAAACAAGATTCTCTGTTCTGATTAAACCAAGATTGAACCCTTTGGCCTGAATGCCAAGAGTCACGTCTGTAGGAAACCTGGCACCATCCCTACAGTGAAGCATGGTGGTGGCAGCATAATGCTGTGGGGATGTTTTTCAGCGGCAGGGACTGGGAGACTAGTCAGGAATGAGGGAAAGATGAACGGAGCAAAGTACAGAAAGATCCTTGATGAAAACCTGTTCCAGAGCGCTCAGGACCTCAGACTGGGGCGAAAGTTCACCTTCCAACAGGACAACAACCCTAAGCACACAGCCAAGACAACACACTAGTGGCTTTGGGACACGTTTCTGAATGTCCTTGAGTGGCCCAGCCAGAGCCCGGACTTGAACCCGACTGAACATCTCTAGGGAGACCTGAAAATTGCTGTGAAGCGACGCTACCATCCAACCTGACAGAACTTGAGAGGATCTGCAGAGAAGAATGGGAGAAACTCCCCAAATACAGGTGTGCAAAGCTTAGCGTCATACCCAAGAAGACTCAAGGCTGTAATCGCTGCCAAAGGTGCCTCAACAAAGTACTGAGTAAAGTATCTGAATACTTATGTAAATGTGATATTTCTATTTTTGGGGTTTCCTACATTTGCAAAAATGTCTAAAAATGTGTGTTTGCTTTGTCATTATGGGGTTTTATGTGTAGATTGATGAGAATTTTATTTTATTTTATCAATTTTAGAATAAGGCTCTAACTTAACAAAATGTGGAAAAAATTGAAGGGGTCTTTATACTTCCGAATGCACTGTATGTACTAACTATATTCTTGATATGTAACTACGGTGAAGAAACCTTAGAGAGAAGTGCCATGTGTGTAAAATGTGTGTGTGAAAGCTGTAAAAAAAATAGGAGAGAAAGTTTATTATTGTCGTCCGAAGAGGGGTATGGGCTAATAAAACTTTTAATAAAATGTTTATATATATATAGCGCAGGTAATACAGAGAGCTGAAATGCAGCGTAACACTTTATAACCACTGAAGGCGATGAAATAATTGATTTCCTGACAGTTGACCACCATGAAGCGAGGTAGGCACCTACCCAGTATAGTGAGGACGAGCAGTGAGTTTCGGATGAGGAAGCCACAGTAGGTTCCCAAGAAACTATTGGGAAGTTTGGGTTCCAACAAGTCCAACACTCCAGCGCCAACAATGGGTGGCAGTGCCTCATCATAATGGGCCTTGTTAGACTGGTGGACCGGCTGCTGATTCGTCATCCTGTCTGTGGTAGAGAGGGAGACAGTGAGAGAGGGAGGTGTACTGTGAGAGCACACATCTGCCTGGTCAGAAAACAGCCCCATGCCTCTTCCTCTGGTGTAAGCATTACAGTGGCTCCCCTTAGCCTTTCTATTGGCTTGGGGAAACGTACACCATATTGTTGTCTTACACCTGGTTCCTTGAGATCTGCAAAGACAGAGGGGGAAGAGGCGAGGAGTTGTTTTCAGACCAGTTTAACACCATCACCATACCAAGGAAAGACCGAAACCGTTGGGTGCTGTTGACTAAGATGAGTAACATAGATCTGACAGACCAGTCAGGTTATGGTCTGATAAATGTCATTACATTGAGAAGGAATGTACTCACAACCTGAATAATACAGGATATGGAGGTGGAGAAAGGTGGATGGAAAACAATTGGGAGAGAGACGGAGAGAGGCGGAGTAACAAAGCACTCTGACAATCATCTGAGAGTCATGTCATGGGAATGATCAACGATAATCTGACAATGTGAGTGATGGTGCACAATTCTATTCAAGTCAACCAGAGAATCACTGAAGTCACCCCCACATCACAACCTAAACTAAACCCCCCACTTCTGCCAGAGAAGGAACATCCAGCCTAACATCAGATATCAGACTAGACAGGTTCAAACATAGTCAAAACAATAGGTGGACGTGCAATCCAAATAAAAGCACCAATATTATGTAAGCAATGTAAATCTGATCAGGTTTGATACATTATAATAATATTCAACTAATAACTACTCAGTCTGCCTAGTCTGTCTGTTCCAGTATTCCAATGCAGTGACCAGCAGCACCAGCTCCAACAGAGTGTAGAGAGGGATGATGAATCCCCCTCCCATCAGAGATAAACACATCTGGAGAGCAACATGGCGGTGTGTGAAGTCAGCGTCAGGAACCTGAGTGGCACATTTACAAACAGACCGCCTCCGCTGGACAATCGCACATGATTATAATTCATCAGCCATGCAGATGGCATTTCTACATAAGGAAGAATAGAGAAAACACTCACCAAAATGCACGTAGACCAGTCTAGTCTAACCTCCTTCTATTACCTCTCTCCTTCCTTCTTTACCTCCTCCACTCTCTATGGACCTCACCCTTTGACCTCGCTTCTCTCCATCGTGCTCTCTTTCCCTGCTCTGTTCATCAGCTTGTCTTCATCTGTCGTTTAAAGTCCAACAACAGTTGCTGCCCGGGCATAAAGAGGGATTGCCAGCAAATGCAACAACAAAAAATTGGGGGGAGGGGAATCTCTTGCCAAGTTTCGATAGCAGACCGATATAATCCCGTGTGAACTGTGCGGTGGGGGGAAGGGGAGGGGCTCCCTGTTTCTGTTACTGTACCAATCCTCTTTGCAAAATTCATTTCATTCTTAACATTAAGAACAATTTACAAACATCCAGGAGACAATGTACTGTACTCCAATTACCCAGCAGTCCTATTGTTGGAGTGTGAGTCAGAAACCCCACCATGATCTGATGAACTGTAGAATCACTGTACCTTCAGAAAACACAGAGTAGACCAATGAACACACAGAGTGTTTATGTGCATCCCAAATAGCAATCTTTTCTCTATATAGTGTACAATTGACCCAGGCCCATAGGGCTCTGGCCAAAAGTAGTACACTATAAAGGGAAAGGGTGTCTTTTGGGACACAGATCTCATTGCCAATACTTTGTTCAGTAGGATGGTAGTGCCAGGTCTACAGCCCAGGTCTACAGCCCAGGTCTACAGCTCTTAGGATGGGTATTAAGACCTTGGAGGAGGTCAGACAGAGGACCCGACCCCATAGAATGACATATACAGTAGGAATTTAATAAGATCTCTATGCCCGACCCACTGTCCTACCAAACGTCAGGATGCATCCTGCATCATGTAATGAGGATATATCCTGAAGATTGAACAGTGCATAAATTGCAGTGACATGCTCAGCGACCTGTAGCCTGCTGTAGCCGTGTTGCAAATCCTTTTTCTTCCCTAGACTAAGGGATTATTTTCCGTCTCTAGGAAATGTAGGAATGGCCTGAACAGTGGGATTGGGAGCTAGCCTCCAAGGCTCCAACAGACCAACACGGAAGATAGTCCACATGTAACCCTGGAATAGAGCTAGCCTACAATAGACAAACAGGGAAGATAGTCCACATGTAACCCTGGAATAGAGCTAGCCTCCAATAGACGAATAGGGAAGAAAGTCCACATGTAGCTCTGGACCAGAGCTAGCCTCCAATAGACGAACAGGGAAGAAAGTCCACATGTAGCTCTGGACCAGAGCTAGCTTCCAATAGACCAACAGGGAAGAAAGTCCACATGTAGCTCTGGACCAGAGCTAGCCTCCAACAGACTGAAAGGGAAGACAGTCCACATGTAGCACTGGACCAGAGCTAGTCTCCAACAGACTGACGGAGCAGATAGTCCACATGTATCCCTGGACCAGAGCTAGCCATAGGGACTTGTCATATTAGTTTATGTTACATCATATCACATCATATCACAGATGAGTAATGTGCTTAGTTATATGTTCATCATAATCTCAGCACTCAGAACAGTATCTTGAATGCAGGCTTGCTAGCTATATGATTGTCAGTCTTTTACAAGATACTATATACATAAAAGCAGACAGTCAATGGGTTTACACTGTTAAATCTGAGCCCTTACGGTAAATCCAGGATTTGGTCAAACATGACAGAGATATTACAACCTTGGCAGGTAGGTTCAAAGGCCATGATCTCTCTGAGAAGAAAGCTACAGTATTCCTCAGGAAAAGGCTTTAGGGAAGCACTCAGAACAGAAACATGTGTTAGAAATGAACATAAAGCACCAGGGATGAAGGAGGATACTTCAAAGACAGCAAGTCTCAACGGGAGAGAAAGCTGTAATCCTTACTGGCAGGGGTGTTACTGGCAGTGGTGATTTTCTTTACGTGTCGTGCCATGTTGAGCTCTCCAGGATCAGCAAGAAGACCAGAGTGAAACTAGTTCCATGCATCCAGATTCCAGAGATACTCACATCCCCTGAATGGTCATGCCAGTCAAGTCAGGACAGCTAATCGCTCTCTCTTTGGTTAGGAGGAGAGACTTACATCACCATAGTATGTAATCCAATATCGCTGCGCTATCAATGCACATATTAACATTGGATCTGAAAACAAACTACCTATGTTCTGATCTCTCTCACAATCACTATCAGTATCACTATCAGCATCACGATCACTATCAATATGACTATCACTTTCACTATGACGATCAGTATCTATCACTGTCACTATGACGATCAGAATCTATCACTGTCACTGTCACTATGATGATCAGCATCTATCACTGTCACTGTCACTGTCACTATGATGATCAGTATCTATCACTGTCACTATGACGATCAGCATCTATCACTGTCACTATGACGATCAGCATCTATCACTGTCACTGTCACTATGATGATCAGCATCTATCACTGTCACTGTCACTATGATGATCAGCATCTATCACTGTCACTGTCACTATGATGATCAGCATCTATCACTGTCACTGTCACTATGACGATCAGCATCTATCACTGTCACTATGACAATCAGCATCTATCACTGTCACTGTCACTATGATGATCATTATCTATCACTGTGACTGTCACTATGATGATCAGTATCTATCACTGTCACTATGATGATCAGTATCTATCACTGTCACTGTCACTATGATGATCAGTATCTATTACTGTGACTATGATGATCAGTATCTATCAGTGTCACGGTCACTGTGACGATCAGCATCTATCACTGTCACTATGATGATCAGTATCTATCACTGTCACTGTCACTATGACGATCAGCATCTATCACTGTCACTATGATGATCAGTATCTATCACTGTCACTGTCACTATGACGATCAGTATCTACAGTGTCTTCAGAAATCTGCACACAATCCCCCATAGTGACAAAGAGAAAACAATGTTCTGAAATTTTAGCAAAAATATTTAAAATTAAATACAGAAATATCTAATTTACACAAGTATTGACACGCCTGGGTCAGGACTTTCTAGATGCAACCTTGGCAGCGATTAAAGCTGTGAGTCTTTTTGGGTAAGTCTCTAGATTGTGCCACATTTGCCCATTATTATTTCAAAATTCTTTAAGCTCTGTCAAATTGGTTGTTGATCATTGCTAGACAACCATTTTCCGGTCTTGCCATAGATTTTCAAGTAGATTTAAGTCAAAACTGTAACTCGGCCACTCAGAAACATTCACTGTCTTCTTGGTAAGCAACTCCAGTGTAGATTTGTCCTTGTGTTTTATTGACCTGCTGAAAGGTGAATTCATCTCCCAGTGTCTGGTGGAAAGCAGACTGAACCAGGTTTTCCTGTAGGATTTTGCCTGTGCTTAGCTCCATTCCATTTATTTTTATCATAAAAAACTCCCTAGTCCTTGTCGATCACAAGCATACCCATAACATGATGCAGTTTCCAAATATTTTTATTCTCTACAGACATCCTTCTTTTCACTCTGTCAGTTAGGTTAGTATTGTGGAGTAACTACAATGTTGTTGATCCATCCTAAGTTTTCTCCTATTACAGCCATTAAACGTTGTAATTGTTTTAAAATCATTATTGGCCTCAAAGTGAAATCCCTGAGCGGTTTCCTTTCTCTCCGGTAGCTGAGTTAGGAAGGACACATGTATCATTGTAGTGACTGGGTGTATTGATACTAACGAATGACTTCACCATGTGAGCATGGTGAAGTCATGTCACATAGATATTCAATGTCTGTTTTGTTTTTTTACCCATCTAGCAATAGGTTCTTTGCGAGGCATTGGAAAACCCTGGTCTTTGTGGTTGAATCTGAGTTTGAAATTCACTGCTTGACTGAGGGACTGTACAGATAATTGTATGTATGGGGTACAGAGATGAGGTAGTCCTTCAAAATCATGTTAAACACTATTATTGCACACAGAGTGAATCCATGCAACTTATTATGTTACTGGTTAAGCTAGTTTGTACTGCTGTACTTATTTAGGCTTGCCATAACAAAGGGGTTGAATACTTATTGACTCAAGACATTTCAGCTTTTCCTTTTTAATAAAAATAATAATAATTCAAACATAATTCTACTTTGACATTGTGTGTAGGCCAGGGACACAAAATCTCAGCTTAATCAATTTTAAATTCAGTCTGTAGCACAACAAAACGTGGACAAAGTCAAGGGGTGTGAATACTTTCTGAAGGCACTGTGTAAGTGGTGAATGATGGTCTTTAATGACAGTATATATATATTTTTTAAACTTTATTTAACTTGGCAAGTCAGTTACAGTTTTTTCCAACTGCTTACATTTTTGAAACCTCTCACTCAAAGTGCAAAACTACACACCAAATATCCAAAACCATAAGCTATTTCTCAGCATTTGACTCAGTTGTCAATTGCATAAAACACTTTTTTCAAAACACTACACACAATTCTCTACCTAAAACACAAAAATCTAACAGGAAGTGACTTGCTTTCCTTTTCCAAACACAACCAATCAAAATGCTACACTTATTCACCAGGTCACACACACACTCCTCACATGTGCAAACACTAATAGCTTAACTGATCACTAACCAATCACTGCTTTACTGTAGTATAGGCCTATAAATAGGTCAAAGGTCAGATTACCTGTTTTGAACAATGGATGCCAACAATGGACAGAGAGCAAGAGGAGTAGGAGGGAGAGGAAGAGGAAGAAGAGGACGAGGGCAAAGAAGAGAAGGAAGGAGAGCCATCTCTGATGAGATTAGGGCAACACTTGTTGATCATGTGATCAACCACGGTTTGACCATGAGAGAAGCTGGACTGAGAGTCCAACTTGAGTCGATTTACAGTGGCGTCCATAATTCGAACATTCAGAAATGAGAACAGGTATGCAACTATCTAATGACTATTTTAGCATTACAGTAATGTACTGTAAAATACGTATGACTGCATAGTATTGCATAAACATTTGTAACTCTAAGCCATCCATTTACTGCACTGCATTGAATGAATGAGGTTGGTTATCATGCTGTACTACATTTTTTTGTACATTGTTTACAGTTCCTATGCTGAACACATACTGTGTTTGAATTCTGTACAGAGTGGAAAGGCAAAGACATCATGGAGGATGAGAACGCTTGTTTACAGATGTACAAGAGACAGTAATTATAAATATGGTTTTGGCCAACAATGCAATTAGGATTCGAGAAATAAGAGAGCATATCTTGAATAATGACACCATATTTAACAACATCAATGCTGTAAGCCTGTCGACCATACAACGCATCCTCCAACGGCACCGAGTGACGATGAAACAACTTTACAAGGTGCCATTTGAGAGAAACTCTGACAGAGTCAAGAATATGCGACATGACTTTGTAGAGGTATGTATGCAACACTACTTCCAGTACTTCAGACATGCCATATTTACTCACCTGTATATCCTTTTGTCTGTTACAGAGAGTATTGGAGCTGGATGCCCATGTAATTCGCCATGAATTTATTTATGTGGATGAGGTTGGCTTCAACCTCACCAAAACCAGGCGCCGCGGAAGAAATGTAATAGGACAGAGGGCAATTACTAATGTCCCTGGACAGCGTGGGGGTAATATAACTATGTGTGCTGCCATCACTCAAAACGGGGTCCTCCATCACAGTACAACACCGGCCATATGCTCACTTTTCTGGATGCAATTTACACAATGCTTGTCCCTGATCCAGATCAGGAGCCTGCTAGATTTGTGGTTTTATGGGACAATGTTATTTTTCACCGGGCTGTTCTGGTCCAAAACTGGTTTGCCACCCATCCACAATTTGTAGTTTTGTACCTACCCCCATATTCACCTTTTCTAAATCCCATAGAGGAATTCTTCCCAGCCTGGCGCTGGAAAGTGTACGATCGCCAACCCTATGCCAGCATGCCGCTTCTCCAGGCAATGGAGGACGCATGTGGGGACATAGAGGTTGCCTCTGTCCAAGGTTGGATACGCCGTGCTAGGAGATACTTCCCTCGATGTTTGGCAAGAGAAAATGTATCTTGTGATGTGGATGAAGTATTGTGGCCAGACCCAGGCCGGAGAAGAAAATTATTTCCATTTGTTGACTGTTTGGTGTGATTTTTGCAGGGAAAGAGATATAATCCCATATCCCCGTCCCTTCTTCCAGAGAGAACAAGGGAGGGGGTCATGAAACTTTCAACTTGACACTCTACAACACTGCACTGATATGTATAGGTTAACAAGTCCAAATAGAAACATTAAATCAAAGTTTATTGGTCGCATGCACAGATTTGCAGATGTTATCGCAAGGATCAATACAGGATTAAGATTGAATCCTACTACACTGGCTCTGACGCTCGTCGGCTGTGGCAGCATTTGAAAACTATTACGAACTAGAAAGGGAAACTCAGACGTGAGCTGCCCAGTGACGTGAGCCTACCAGACGAGCTAAATGCCTTTTATGCTCAAATGTGTGATAACGCTCTCGATAGCCGATGTAAGCAAGACCTTTAGCAGGTCAACATTCACAAAGCCGCGGGGCCAGAAGGATTACCAGGATGTGTACTCAAAGCATGCGCGGACCAACTGGCAAGTGTCTTCACTGACATTTCAACCTCTCCCTGACTGAGTCTGTAATACCTACATGTTTCAAACAGACCACCATAGTCCCTGTGCCCAAGGAAGCGAAGGTAACCTGTCTAAATGATTACCGCTCATAGCACTCACGTCGGTAGCCATGAAGTGCTTTGAAAGGCTGGTCATGGCTCACATCAACAGCATCCTCCCGGATACCCTAGACCCACTCCAATTCGCATACCGCCCCAACAGATACAAAGATGACGCAATCTCAATCGCACTCCACACTGTCCTTTCCCACCTGGACAAAAGGAACACCTATGTGAGAATGCTGCTCATTGACTACAGCTCAGCGTTCAACACCATAGAGCCCATAAAGCTCATCACTAAGCTAAGGACCCTGGGACTAAACACCTCCCTCTGCAACTGGATCCTGGACTTCTTGAAGGGCCGACCCCAGGTGGTAAGGGTAGGCAACAACACGTCTGCCACGCTGATCCTCAACACTGGGGCCCCTCAGGGGTGTGTACTTAGTCCCCTCCTGTACTCCCTGTTCACCCACGACTGTGTGGCCAAACACGACTCCAACATCATCATTAAGTTTGCTGACGACACAACAGTGGTAGGCCTGATCACCGACAATGACGAGACAGTCTATAGGGAGGAGGTCAGAGTACTGGCAGTGTGGTGCCAGGACAACAACCTCTCCATCAATCTGAGCAAAACAAAGGAGCTGATCGTGGACTACAGGAAAAGGCAGGCCGAACAGGCCCCCATTAACATCAACGGGGCTGTAGTGGAGCAGGTCGAGAGTTTCAAGTTCCTTAGTGTCCACATCACCAACGATCTATCATGGTCCAATCACACCAAGACAGTTGTGAAGAGGGCACGACAAAACCTTTACCCCCTCAGGAGAATGAAAAGATTTAGCATGGGTCCCCAGATCCTCAAAAAGTTCTACAGCTGCACCATCAAGAGCATCCTGACTGGTTGCATCACCGCCTGGTATAGCAACTGCTCGGCATCTGATTGTAAGGCGCTACAGAGGGTAGTGTGTACGGCCCAGTACATCGCTGGGACCAAGCTTCCTGCAATCCAGGACCTATATAATTGGCGGTGTCAGAGGAAAGACCATAAAATTGTCAGAGACTCCAGTCACCCAAGTCATAGACTGTTTTCTCTGCTACCTCACGGCAAGCGATACTGGAGCTCCAAGTCTAGGACCAAAAGGCTCCTTAACAGCTTCTACCCCCAAGCCATAAGACTGCTGAACAATTAATCAAATGGCCACTGGACTATTACATTGACCCCCCCCCCCCCCCCCCCCCACGCCTCCATTTGTTTTGCACACTGATGCTACTCGCTGTTTATTATCTATGCATAGTCAGTTCACCCCTATCTACATGTACAAATTACAAACTACCTCGACTAACTTGTACCCGCGCACACTGACTGGGTACCGGTACCCCCTGTATATAGCCTCGTCATTGTTATGTTATTGTGTTACTTTTTATTATTTAGTTTATTTATTTATTAGTTTATTTGGGAAATATTTTCTTAACTCTTCTTGAACTGCGCTGTTGGTTAAGGGCTTGTAAGTAAGCATTTCACGGTAAGGTCTACACTTGTTGTATTCGGCGCATGTGACAAATAAAGTTTCCTTGTGTTTCTAGCTCCAACAGTGCAGTAATACCAAGCAATACAAATTTAAAAAATACACACATACACTGAATAGTGTGTGCAGCACACACACATGCGCACACAGGCATGCAGGCAGGCATCACACATAATCTCACCTCAGAAATGTTCATTCTAGGTTCAAGGAGTTTACTCATACAGCATATGCACATACACCCACACACACGTGCTAAGGGCATATTCAGACCATATAGAGAAAATGGATGTAGTGGGTTTGTATGTAGTGTATTAACCCTCTGTCTCAGGCTCAACGTTAATCAGATTTGGTCGTCGATCAGAAGAAAAACTCCACTTTAACCTCAGTGACAAACTCTGGAGTCAATAGACCATGACAGAGAGAAAAAAATAGGGAGCTTGTGTATTTTTCATTGACTGTTCATCAGTGTGTGTGCATTTGTGTGTGTGTGCATCTGTGTGTGTGTATGTGTGTGTGTGTGTGTGTGGCAGCCCCTCCATTCCTCTCTCTCGGACTGTAATCTGAGTGTATTAATCTGTTGTTTGAACTCTTTAAGCACAGACTGTCTATCACATCTGCTCTCTTCACCCTTCTAAAGCTCTGCTATTTATAAATCCTCCCTCATACTCTCTCTTTCCTCTTTCCTTTCGATCTGTCATTGGAATGTAATTCCTCCAGGAGAACCTAGTTTTATTCTTCCCAATCCTCCAGAACAGTATATCCATCCTCTCCTTTTGCCAAATATATCCTTTAAATATTCTCCTTTTTTTTTTCTCCAAACGCAAACTCTGTCTTGGTTCTCTCTTGTTCTCTCTCTGACTCTAAACACAACTATTTGAAACGCAACAGCTGGGAAAGCACTTCATTGGAATGTAAATAGTCATATAGTCAGCTAATTCTGAGGTTCCATAGCACTGTTAATATCGAACCATTACCACTGACTACACTCCAGTGAAAGAAAAATGATGGTACAGAACATTCCATAAAATCGAATGAAGATGAACGATGTACACACACACCTACACCTACAGTATATACACACACCTACACCTATATACACACATCACCACAGACAAACTGGTAGCAGTACCAGGATATAAAGACAGTCAATGTGCAGCACATTCTGACTGAGAGAAACAGAGCGAAAGTGACATGAGCACATGGACTCCAAATTCATAGCAATTCAGTTAATGAAAAATAGCACTGACAATGGTAGTACAACTACATTTCTGGTCAATCCTATGCACATGGGTGGGGGAAGATTTGAGACGAACATGAAAGAAGTGTCCAGAACATCACTCAGAAGATGAGATCAGAGGGAGGATAGGTTAAGGGATAGAAGGAATGAAGAGAAGGGAGGTAAAGTCAGTCCTACCTGCTGTGTGTCGTCTCCCATCCAACCAGAGCAAGGCATCGGGAGAGACACAATGAAGGGAGGAAAGGATGGAGCGGTAGAGAGAGAGAAAGAATAGGCAAAATCCCAGTCCTTGCGTCATCTGAGAAAATTGGCAGATTAATAAAACAGCTTGGATCTCTGAGTCCCCTCGCTTGCTCCTTACTCTCTCTCTATTTCTAGTTCTCTTTATGCTTCTTTTCTACTCCCTCTCTGAATTGCTAAATTGAGTTGTTCCTCAAGGTCAGCGTCTAGTGATAGACTACGAGCTCCTGATCAGCTGTATTACAGCCACTAGCTTTCCCTTGTTTTGGTTCTTTTAAGTGCTCATTTGGAAAGAACTTTGGGCTGATAAAACACAAATAAATGTTTATTGTCACTATACTCATTACCATAGAGAGTGAGAGCAGGCTGTGGAGGGAGGGAGGGAGACAAAGTGAGAGAGAGATTTAGAAAGAGAATTGAGCTAGCAGTAAGAGACAGTTGAAAGAGAGTGGGAGTGAGGTTTTGTCCCAATATTCTCTCCTTCCACCTGAAGTGTGCACTTGATCACTACTCCCGACAAATTTAAAAGCAATGTATTGGAGTAGGCACGCTAGAGGGAGTTTCCATATACCAGTCATTTCCTTATAAATCCATGGAGGGACGTGAACAAGTGCACACTTTTGGAGGAAGGAGAGATTATTAAGATGCAGAGTTACCTCATACTCATTAGTCATGTCAATCAATGGCTAACGCTTGACTTCTGATGCATCCAGGTGTACCTCCACCCTTCCACTTGGGGGCGATAAAGGGCAGGGAAACATTGATTCAACCTTCGCTAGTAGGTACGTAGAAGATAGAAGTTGCACTTAACAACAGATCGGGATCAGTTACCCCATACTCCAATCATGAATAAAAGTGAGGTTTGCATTTGAGCATCAGATGTACAATAATATCTATAATAACGCTGAAATTAATTATACAGCAACAGTTATGTAATTGCATACTAGCATTTTATTACAGAAATGGAATAAGGAACAGTCCCTATTGTGTTATTTAAAAAACACTCAAAGTCATTACTATGCAATTAAAGGGAAATAGCCATGATGTCAGTAGTGTTACTGAACAGACCAAGCACTATGTCAACAAAGCACTATGTCAACCAAGCACTATGTCATCCAAGCACTATGTCAACCAAGCACTATGTCAACCAAGCACTATGTCAGCATTATTAAAGCAGTGTGTGCTACATTCTGTCTTGTTTGATGTAATAACAAGTCCGTGACAAGGTACAAGGGATAAGGATAATGACAGGGTGATGTAAGTAAGCGCATCACAGAAAACCCTGACCTCTGCTCTGTATGCATACACACGTACATGCAATGTCACATGGCTGACACACCTTCTGACACAGGGACACACAAATCCTCTGCCACATGCAAAGATACACACACAAACCTCCTACAACACACACAAACACACGCACACATGAACCGTCTACACAGACACACACGCACACACACACACACACACACACACACACACACACACACACACACACACACACACACACACACACACATTCATACATACATACACACATACACACACACCCTGTCCTGTGGGACTGACAGATGGAAAGGGGCAGAGGAACAGAACAGGGACAGAGGCTTGTGGAATTGGGCCTGTCCTTCCTTTGTGCAGTGGGTACGCTGTAAGTCTATCCTCTACTAATTGCCAGAGCGGTTCACATACAAAGTCTGCCTGTGAAACCCTATACTGCCGGGTGTCGTTCAGTGAGTAAAGTTTACAATGTGTAACAATGTTCCTCTGGCAGAAAGAGAGAGGGAGAAAAGACAGATGGATAAGGGGATGGAGAGAAAAGGCCGGAGATGTACGCATAACGGAGAAGTGGAGATGCGTAAGGGAGAGATAGAATCGAGGTACAAACAACATGAAGAGACATCATATTTTGCATTGATACCGTTATGAGTGAGAATCAACTGTCAACTACAGTATATACAGATCTAGGATCTGAATTTGATCACCCTGTTGCAGGAGAACTTGTAGTGTATTTGAGGTTTAAAAAGGCTTCTGAAGTTCGTAATTTCCATTTAGAAATGTCATACTTGATTTTGACTTACGAAAAATATATTAACCCCTACAAAATTTACATTAATAATAATCCACATAATATTTCCCGTTTCCTGTTGCTGCAGGATTATTTTCCTGCTGTGGCAAACTGGCTCAAATTAAGATCCTACATCTGTAGCGTGGGTTGCCAGATAATGTAATGCAGAGCCCTCTCTCCCCTCAGCTCTAGTTTCTCTCCCATTCAAACCTGTTTCTCATTAAGGATTACACTGAAGTTAGTCCTCTGTTCCCATAATTAAGACATTCCTTACATCCAACTCCTCTGATTTTTTAAAATTCCCCTAGCTCTCTCGCTCTCCCACACTTTCTCCCAAAGGTGAATATTACATACAGGATATAGACTTGAGGCTTTCTGTGTGTTCGTGTAGCTGTGTTAAATGTTTTTATGAGCGAGTATGTGTATAAATGTTTTTATGAGTGTGTGTGTGTGTGTGTGTGTGTGTGTGTGTGTGTGTGTGTGTGTGTGTGTGTGTGTGTGTGTGTGTGTGTGTGTGTGTGTGTGTGTGTGTGTGTGTGTGTGTGTTTCAGTGGCGGCTCCTCGGAGGAGAAAAGGGAGGACTCTGTGAATTTCATAAAAATGAAAATAGTGAAACATTAAGAAAGTTATCATTTTTAGATACAACTATACTAAATATATTCACATGTTACCAAATAACTGATTAAAACACACTGTTTTGCATTGAAGGTCTGCGGTAGCCTTCTCACCCCCTTCCATAGACTTACACAGTAATTATGCGGACTTCCAGAGGAAGTCATCCAACCTATCAGAGCTCTTGCAGCATGAACTGACATGTTGTCCATCCAAACAAAGGATCAGAGAAAGATCGCATAAGCTACAGTTAGCTATAGCACTGCAGTGCATAAAATGTGATGAGTAGTTGACTCAAAGAGAGAGAAAGACAATAGTTGAACAGTTTTGAACAAATTCATTTATTCAAAAATTAAGGAGAAAGAGCAGAGAGAAAGAGAGGGAGAGAAGTGTTGTTGTATTTCGTTGTATACATAGAGGAACTATATTAATGTAGCTAGCTGGCTAAGGCTATCCAACACTTCCAATTCAAGGTAAGCCACCGGTGTAACTGCTAAACTGATTGCTGTACACTACTGCATGATTGTACACATGGATTGGATTGATAGTAGCTATGCTGACTATGACATTAGCTAATATGGTGACAACTTTGTATGCTGTGTGCAGTGATTATGGTATGAGGTATGAAGGTTTGAAGGTTTGACTTGGAGAGGTTTTGTCCACAAGGGAAGAGAAAATGTGAGAGGAGGAGAGCACGTAGATGTGATGATGCTGTTTGTATGGTTGCTATGAAAGTGAACTGTGTGATCAGGGGTGTATTAATTCCGCCAATTCTGTTGCAAAACATTTCTTAAACGGAAACAAACTCAACGGGGGATGGACCTACCTGAATTTGTCCAATAGAAACTCTCGTTTTAGTTGCAAAACGTAACGTTTTGAAAACCACTTGGACTAATGACTACACCCTAGATCAGCTAAAGTGTGCAAGGCGGTATTGAATGTGTCTGTCACCTTGATTACTCCAATTTGTCTCTTGACCTATGTTATAAACGTTCATTTGTAGGCTAGGTTGTAGCAAACCTCATGATGGGTATAGGGCAAATTTCAGTATCAGGCAGTAGCCTAAACCTATCACTGTTTCACGGAACTGGGTGAATGGAATATGAATGACAGACAGTCATTCAATATGCTATAATAGAAATAAGGCCATGCTCATTAAAAAAAAGAAATCGTCCTCCCTAATGTTAAACGGCACCGACCATCACTGGTGTGTTAGTGTGTAGGCTATGTCTGGTCTGCTTTGGAACCCCATCACACAGCCTCTCTGACCCTCCCTTTCCTGTGAAATTCAATTTCAGGCTTGAGGGATTATTCCTCAGATATGTCTGCATTATGGTCGGACGTCTGTGAAGCAGAGCTCACTTACTGCTGGGGGGTGAGGTGAGATGCCCCCCCCCCCCTCTCTCCCTACCTCCACCCAGACAGAGCCAGTCACACATTCATCATGAGATAGTATCCCCCCATCCCCTCAGTGACCCGACCCTTTACCTCCGTGCCACAGAGGCAGGGTAGTAGCGTGGCCGGTGAGGGTGACTGGGGCGTTTCCAGGAGTTGCAGGCTAATTGGGTCAGATTGCGGTGAGTGGAGCATTACGCCTGAAATTGGAAACACATGTGCCCGCTCTTTGTACCCAAGTCTGAAAAAGAGGAGGAACGGGGGATGGTGAGGTTCATGAAGAGAGAGTTTAGATGTAGTAAGAGAGTGAGAGTTGAGGAGAGAATGTGAATGAAGGAGAAATGGGAATAGTGAGATGTGAGGAGATAAAGTGAACAAAGTGAGAGGGGAGAGAGACATGATATGAAGGGAGAGAGACATGGAAAGAGAGAGGCAGAGAGACATGATATGAAGGGAGAGAGACATGGAAAGAGAGAGGCAGAGAGACATGATATGAAGGGAGAGAGACATGGAAAGAGAGAGGCAGAGAGACATGATATGAAGGGAGAGAGACATGGAAAGAGAGAGGCAGAGAGACATGATATGAAGGGAGAGAGACATGGAAAGAGAGAGGCAGAGAGACATGATATGAAAGGAGAGAGACATGGAAAGAGAGAGGCAGAGAGACATGATATGAAGGGAGAGAGACATGGAAAGAGAGAGGCAGAGAGACATGATATGAAAGGAGAGAGAAATGGAAAGAGAGAGGCAGAGAGACATGATATGAAGGGAGAGAGACATGGAAATATAGTGGGTGGGTTAGAGAGAGTAGGGGGAGAAGGAATGAGAGTTAATGAAAGATTGACACCGCCTGGGGGAAAGGGTGAGTTCAATAATTGAAGTTAAGTCTGACGCGTCTGCCTTCATGCCCCTGGTCTCTGGTGGTGGCAATCAGACTGTATAACCTCCACCCTGACAGCTCAGCTATTTGGAATAATTGCCACAATTACACTGATATTTGGCTGAGGTCAAATTGACGGGATATTCATTGCTATAGTAATAAATCCATGTTTGATGACATTTTGTGTGAGGAAGAGAAAGGTAGACTGATTGGTTGAATCTGAAACATTAGGGTTTATTTGGAATTAGATACACAGCCTAGGGGTGTGTGAACGTGTATCAGATGATGTTGGTGCATTTCCAGTTTTAAATGTTTCTGTGTTTTTTGAGGTTATTGGATTGGTGCAAATTGTAATAACATGATTGTATTGTTATGTTCGTTTGTTAGTTATTGATGCCAATTAGCTACATGTACACGAGATGAATGAAAGACCAATGGATCACGAGAGTCATTTATTTATTTATGACATTTCATGTGTCTGTGTGTGCATTTTAAAATGTGGCATGCATTGAAGCAGCACGGTCTCTAAATCTATTAGCAGAGAATGTTTGGATAATGTGATATGTGTTTCATGTGACAGAAAAATGCTCCAGGTGAAAGTTTTTTTTTTTAAAGCTATATCTGTGCCTATTGATGTGGTTCTGGGAGAGAGAGAGAGAGAGAGAGAGAGAGAGAGAGAGAGAGAGAGAGAGAGAGAGAGAGAGAGAGAGAGAGAGAGAGAGAGAGAGAGAGAGAGAGAGAGAGAGAGAGAGAGAGAGAGAGAGAGAGAGAGAGAGAGAGAGAGAGAGCGAGAGAGAGTGAAATAACTTTTGTCCCTACATTCGTGTGTGTTGACCTTACTCTCACCGTCTTTGTTTGACTGTCATCTCTGTCAATACCTTGCTAACTCTCTCTCGCTCTCCCTCTCACTGATGTAACCTCGGGCAGAAATATCTAAGTGTGCACAGAACAAGTTCAGACAAAAAAAGCAGAGAGAATGGTGGGAGGGTTCCAAGGACTGGCAATGACTGACACTAAATGCTGAGAGGGAGGAATGCCATGAGGGAGACACCGGGGAAGAACAGCAAAGAGGGTGAGGATATGAAGAGGTAATAACATCCAAATCTTATTTTAGGGCTGCTCCTGTATGTGTGAGAGAGACTGAGTGTATTTGATGGAGTGTGTGCGGCTGTGTGCATGTGTGTGTTGGGGGAAAACAGTAGCAGTCAGTTACAGAGTGCTATCTATCAACATCCCTTTAGGTCTGACTGTATTGACAGTGGTAAGTACCCCCGTCTTTGAGTGAGTTCTGCATTTTAGCTAGTTCCACTATACACAACTGACCCGTGTAGCAGTTGGAGTTTGAAAAGTTATTTTCATTCTCCCCCTCTTTCTCTGTCTCCTTTTCTGTCCCCATCTCTCCCATCCCAAAACTCTTTCATGAGCAATCTCACAGGGGCAGGGTTGTAACACAAGCCTCCTCTCTTTTGTCTCCATTCTTTTCCTTATCCTTTCATCTTTTTAAACATTCATGGAAAAAAGGTTTTAGTGAGATGGAAACCACTACTTGGTAAAGAAAGAGTGTCTGAGAGACGCAGACACAGGGAAAAGGTAAAGAAAGAGTGTCTGAGAGACACAGACACAGGGAAAAGGTAAAGAAAGAGTGTCTGAGAGATGCAGACACAGGGAAAAGGTAAAGAAAGAGTGTCTGAGAGACACAGACACAGGGAAAAGGTAAAGAAAGAGTGTCTGAGAGACACAGACACAGGGAAAAGGTAAAGAAAGAGTGTCTGAGAGACACAGACACAGGGAAAAGGTAAAGAAAGAGTGTCTGAGAGACACAGACACAGGGAAAAGGTAAAGAAAGAGTGTCTGAGAGACACAGACACAGGGAAAAGGTAAAGAAAGAGTGTCTGAGAGACACAGACACAGGGAAAAGGTAAAGAAAGAGTGTCTGAGAGACGCAGACACAGGGAAAAGGTAAAGAAAGAGTGTCTGAGAGACACAGACAAAAGGTAAAGAAAGAGTGTCTGAGAGACGCAGACACAGGGAAAAGGTCAAGAAAGAGTGTCTGAGAGACACAGACAGGGAAAAGGTAAAGAAAGAGTGTCTGAGAGACGCAGACACAGGGAAAAGGTAAAGAAAGAGTGTCTGAGAGACGCAGACACAGGGAAAAGGTAAAGAAAGAGTGTCTGAGAGACACAGACACAGGGAAAAGGTAAAGAAAGAGTGTCTGAGAGACACAGACACAGGGAAAAGGTAAAGAAAGAGTGTCTGAGAGACGCAGACACAGGGAAAAGGTAAAGCCTTCCTCTGCTCATCTACCAACTTATGGTTTCCTTTTCAACACAAAACTTCAAGGTGGACTGACTCAGTGGATGCGCTGTTCTCCAAGGTCAAAAGAAGTGCACATAGGCTACATACTCAGCTGGTGCGAAGACCCATCTAGATTAACTGTCTGTCACAACTCCATTGTCTTCGCAGTAGCCTAGGTCTCAGCTCTCAGCCATGGTTTCATCTTCACCAGTTTGTTGTCGAGTCGGTCAAACCTCAAACGTTGGCCTAAAGACCTACACAGTAGCCTAGTATACTAGACATGTGGTCTGGTATATGTCAGCTATCTTCAAACAATCAGAAGATAGCTGTCCAATGTCATCCAAACACCTCAAATTCTGATTAGGTACAGTATTTACAGTTAGGTTATGATGTGTTATATGCACTAGTTAACCTGACTCATACTCATCCGCACCCAAAATGTCCCACCTCATCCAATTACCTCAAATTCTGATTAGGTACAGTACTTATTGGTATGTTATGATGTGTTATATGTACTAGACAGTAGGCCTAGCTGACTGACGAGTTATGAACCTTAACCCAGTTTAGCCTCATGATTTCACAGGGAAAGGAAGGCTGAGGTAAAGGTAAATCATTGCTTAAATTATTATATTAAATCTATAATAATGTTTTCTTTATCCCTAATAAACAGCAGTTAGGCTGTTTGGGGCTATAGATTTTGTATTGAGAAAACTTGGCATTCGATATCCGTCTCACAGCTGTTCCTCGTCCTGTTGTTTCTTCTGTGCTTTCTTTCCCCCTCTGTCCTTTACCCCTTTCAAAAAACTCGCTCGCCCCGTCTTGTCCTCCCTCTCCTCCGCTCCAAAAGCAACCAGAAACTATTCGCGTTTAGGCTACAGGCGGAGTTTTTGAGAACTGGAAAGAATTTGACAAACTTTGTTGATCCCAACATAGCCTAAACGGACCGCAGCGCTTCGCTGCCAGTCGTTATAGAAACATCGATTAGTTTACTGTGTGTGTCGACTTCAATTTAAATACATTACAGTTCCTCTTTTCAAGGAATATGAAGAACAACGTCAGGAGGATGAGATCTTGACCGAATCATGCATAGATCTTTCTTTTTTCTTTTATCAAACTTCGCGTTGTCTGTCTTGTTGAAAGCGCGGTTAGGACGGAGCGGTTTTTGCATTTTTATTTTTTCTTCCCGTCGTTTTTTGGCTAACTGATAGAATTATTGTGACGCGGGAAGTTAATTTGAATTGAATATGAATACGTAACTTTTTCATTTAAACCAATATTGAGAGTTTTACCACTTCGCCAACTCTCTCGGACCATTAGTCTTTAACCAATGTGGTGTCAACTGGAAGGACGCGTGGTCCGGATCTCACCTAAACGGTACACATTTACTTGTCGTGTCCTTTTTACAAGCTGCAGTTCATGTATATGTTCATTTGTTTGCATATGTATTAACACGAGCTATGGACACTTTTCGGTTAATACATCTACTGTTCGGTTTGCCACAGCTCATTATTGGATAGCCTAATTTAATTCTCCATCACTGTTTTTTTTTCTTTCACAAGTATTCAGAATGATAATAGGCTACGGATATAACCTAATCCTAATCTGCAGGTGTATGCTAGAGATCACAAAAATTGACAGGTCATCAGGCCAATTGATCCATAATCTACTGAAATCTTGCCTATAGTCTACTTTGTGGGAGTTTTGGAGATTTAGGTTGTTGCTTACCTCTTGTGTTCAAAGTCATTAATGGCATTAAGTGCATAATGTCCCTGAAATATTAGACTACTATGACTATGTCCCTTTACCAGTAGCGGAGTGCATTAAAGCCACAATCCTGAGTATGTGTTTCAGCCCAACAGCAGACCCTCACTTGGTTTGGTAGGAAGCTGAGATATGGGGTTTAGGAAATGTAACCACTCTCGTATTCATAGTGGGGCTTTGAATGCAAGTACTGACAATCTATTGCATGCATGATAGTTTAAAACATTTTGCAGCAATACATTGTTTGTTTACTGAAGTAAATAAGGTCTACAACCTTATATGTTGTGTTGTGATGGAGTAAGAAGACAGTTATACTAAACTGATGAGGAATAATACATTATATACAAGAATCAATGGTTATATCATTCATTGAAATAAAAATAACCAAAGAACAGCAGGAAATCTTCCAGATTATGCTTTTAATTTGCCGTGCAAACGTGGCCCTTTGCATGTAAATAATATAATGTGCACCACCTTCAGTTGGTTAAATGCTTAAGGAAAACGTTATAGGTTTTTCAATGAGGATTAGGTAAGAACATGGTACCATATGGAATGTTTCCTTCATGGAGGCTCCCTTCTGGTAGACAGCTTTGTTCACACTGCACTGCTGCTCTCCTTTCTTCCTATGATCAGATTGACTGTCATTTATCCTTTGGGTCAGTGCCTGATTAGATTTGACAGGTCCTTGCATATTCATGTTTATGCAGTGTGTGTGTGCTTTTTTGTGTGTGGGGTGTGTGTGTCCTAATGAAAAATGTATCAACCCCTACAAAAAAAATCCCATTATTTATAATCCACCTAATAATTCACATTTTGTGTTTCTACAGGACTATTTTCCTGTTATAGCAAACTGGCTCAAATTAAGATTCTGTGTGTGTGTGTGTGTGTGTGTGTGTGTGTGTGTGTGTGTGTGTGTGTGTGTGTGTGTGTGTGTGTGTGTGTGTGTGTGTGTGTGTGTGTGTGTGTGTGTGTGGAAATGTGAACTGAAAAAGCTGTACATAGAGCCAAGGCCAGAGAGAGCCCGGAATAGATACCCAGTTAGACTAAAGCGTGGAATGACACAATCATAGAATCCCAATTAATGGGCTGTTTGCACAGAAGGACAGCTAAGCACTGTTACGTGCTCAAAACTCATGAGCACAAGGCTTTTACTCAGTCTCAGGCCATACAGAGACAGAGAAAAACAAAGACAAACATTAACCTGCTGTAGTGTTTCCTCTGCTCTAGGCACAGCAGGTGTCACAGGTGTGAAGTTGACCTCTGTCACAGTTAGGCTATAAAGAAGTCCACACATTGCACTGACTAATCTGGTCTATGGACGGATGATTTCAGTACACACACAAATGTCCATAAGGTTACGTGTTGACTCCAAAAAGATATGATTATCCCAACTGGTCTGGGCCTTGAAATAATGAATCCTCTCAGATGGACAATGGACATCCGGCCCATTACACACACATGAAGGGGATTAGTTGTTAACAGGATAATTGCACAGTAGCCACTGCCAGGTGTGGAGCCAGCTTAATGGATTTCTCTTCTCACTGTTTCCTAACAGAGCCTCCCAGACTAATTCTAGCTTCCCAGTCTCATTCCTCTCCATCCTCTCTCTCACTCCTCCTTCTCTGTCATTTCAGACCCACAATACACTTCTCTGGTAACCATCTAAAAGATAAGTCACACCAACAACCATAAGGCACCTATCCCTAATCACCAGGTTTATTTGTGAGATTTAGGCCTAGCTGTAAATTGTACGTATGACTTTGTTGTAGCAGTGTTACATTGTGTCTGTTTATTTGAAGATACTTTTAAAAATGAGTGTGTTTTTGAACTGTTGGGCAGTTTGGTTTTCTGTAGGAACTTGGGGGAGTGTTTTGGTTTGGGGTTAGAAGGTTTGTTTTGACAGGGTTTGGGGTTTGGATTGTTTGTTTGGATAATGTTTGGATGTTTTGTAAATGATTTGGGAAAGTCTTATGTTTTCTTATAGTTTTGAATCTGTGGTTTTGGGATGTTTTTTCTATAGACCGAGTGTGTTCGTTTGGGGGATTGGGTTGTCTATTAATTTGTGAGATTGTTTGAGATTTGCTGGTTGGGACAGTGTTTGGGTCTTATCCAGACAGCTGAGGAGTGAGGAGGTCCTTGTCTGGCCATGCAGGGAGTGTAAATGGCGCGTGTCATTGTAGCAAATGGAGCATGATGATGAAAAGCTCCTGTGCCACAGAGTACACATCGCTCGCTGATATGGTCTCCAGCGCATGTGTCTGCCTGCCTGTCTGGTGTGTGTTCTCAGAAAACTTTACAACCAGCTCTTCCACTAAACACACACACAGCCTTAAAATGTTTTTTTTTATATACATGATCCCCATATATAAAAATACATGGGGATCATAATGCCACTGATTGAATAATTGACTGTTGTTCACCTCTCTCTGTCTCTGTCTCTATCTCTGTCTGTGTTGTCTGTTGCCACATGGCACAGTGCATGTTCATCTATAATTGACAGTGCTCTTCTGCAGCTCACCATCTGTCTGGGCTGGAACTAACCAGAACCCAGAATGGCACTTCAGGACAATTTTGTTTACGAACTTACGGATGGCCCTGTGCCAATAAGAGAAAACAGGAAACGAGTCCTTTGATGTGATTTACTTATCACTAGGGAACGAGGCCCACAGCATGCAAGCATAAATGCATGGCTGATGAGTCATCCAATGTCCCTGGTTTACTAATCACTACTGCATTGTGTCCCAGGTGTGGTCAGGTGTAGTGAATTTCCTGTCATTTCTCTTTCTCTCACTGTATCTTTCTTTCTCCCTCTCTGTCTTTCTCTCTCACCTCCTATCTACCTCCCATCTCTATCTATCTCTCTCTCCCTCCCCCTTTCTCAGTCTCCCCCTTCCCCTTTCTCAGTCTGTTGTCTGGTCTGGGGACACCTGAAGGTAGCAGTAAACCCACATCACAGACATTCTGAGCATTCTACCTTTTTTAACTCTTTCTAAATGTCCTCCTCCTCTTTTTCACACAACAACAGATAAATAGAAGTGACACATGACTCAGTCTTGGAAGTGGGTTCATCTTTTTCTGGGTGGAGGCCATATGCTCTCCCAGAGGAATCCTCATAATCATGGTTGACTAGTCCTACATGATGTGTGACACCCTCATGATATGCCACATATGTAGCAGGCCTCTTCAGACAAACCGCGAACCAGAGGAAGGCATGTGTTGTTGCTGTACTGATCAGTGTTTCCCTTATATTCCTTTAACAGTGGCGCATAGCCGCTGCTAAATTGTTGGCGCCAAGTTCAGAGTGACAAGTTCAGAGCGACAAGTTATAACAAGTTACATATCTTCCTCAGATTCTCATCAGATCTTCCAAGAAACCTCCCAGGTAACTAGCTAGCTAGTTTGTAATCCTGGAAGTGCAGCCAACCATAGAGACCATAGAGACCAACTAGAGACCAACTAGAGACCAACTAGAGAGGACTCTAGTGCCCAAAATCCAGTTTGAGCATGGCAGCGCCATTGAGGACGTTTATCATTTTGAAGTAGTCAACTGGGTGGGACTTCCTATGGAATGATCACATAATTCCATCCAGGTCATCAGGGGGGAGGGGGGGGGGGATCAGCCATAACTGCAGGTGACAGTAAATCACCAACCTTGGCTTTATACCTGTTCAAACAACACACTCCAGGTGTCAGTATGCACTTTTTCAGTTTGTTTACCAACTCAGAAGTAGTAGAAGAAGAAAATTAATTATTTCAAAATGGAGATGGCCTCAATGGCGCTGTCCATGCTCTCACAGACGCCATAATGGGACAGATACAATGTTGAGTCCTCTAACTATCTCTATGAGCCAACCCTATTAATACAGATGTAGGATCTTAATTTGATTACCCTGTTGCAGGATAACTTGCAGGATAAAATCATGAACCCTTACAAAAATGTCCATTAATTATAATCCACATAATAATTTAAAATTCCTGTTGCTGCAGGACAATTATAATCAACTTAATAATTTACATTTCCTGTTGCTGCAGGATTCTTTTCCTGCTGTAGCAAACTGGCTCAAATTAAGATCCTACATATGTAGATGTATGTAATAATTATGATACAGTAACTTTACGCTAGCTAAATTATTTTTAGGGTTCATATAGAATTGGCTGGTGATGTCATTGATGTCATGAGATAAAAGGAAACTGTCCTCGATTTTCAGAAGAGTTCTAAAGGAAGAGAACATAATTACATTTTGGAGTAGAATGTCCTTTCAAAAAAATCCTTAATGTTACACTTTTACATGAAACTGCCAATCCAATGCCATATTTGACATACTAATATGACATTGAAGCTCAGTCAATAGATTATTATTGTAGTACCATATTATCTTGAAAAGGTATCAAGTTGAATATGATGGTCTGCTTTGCCCTCTGGTGGCAGGTGTGAGTGAGAGGACAGAGGATCAGGGAATTGGTTAAAATCAAATTTTATTGGTCACATACACGTGTTTAGCAGATGTTATTGCGGGTGTAGCGAAATGCTTGTGTATCTAGTGCCAACAGTGCAGTAATATCTTACAAGTAATATCTAACAATTTCACAACAATACAAAACAATACACACAAATCCAAAGTAAAGGAATGGAATTAAGAATATATAAATATTTGGACAAGCAATGTCGGAGCAGCATAGACTAAGATACAGCATAATAGAATAGAATACAGTATATACATATGAGATGAGTAATGCAATATGTAAACATTATTAAAGTGACCAGTGTTCCCTTATTAAAGTGGCCAGGGATTTCAAGTCTATGTATATAGGGCAGCAGCCTCTAAGGTGCTACTGATGGCTACAGTATTTAACAGTCTGATGGCCTTGAGATAGAAGCTGTTTTTCAGTCTCTCGGTCCCAGCTTTGATGCACCTGTACTGAGCTCGCCTTCTGGATGATAGTTTGCTCCTGATGATGCGTTGGGCAGACCGCACCACCCTCTGAAGAGCCCTGCGGTTGCGTGCGGTGCAGTTGCCGTACCAGGTGGTGATACAGCCCGACAGGATGCATCTGTAAAAGTTTGTGAGGGTTTTAGGTATCAAGCCAAATTTCTTCAGCCTCCTGAGGTTGAAGAGGCGCTGTTGCGCCTTCTTCACTACAATGTCTGTGTGGGTGGACCATTTCAGTTTGTCAGTGACGTGTACGCCGAGGAACTTGAAGCTTTCCACCTTCTCCACTGCGGTCCCGTCAATGTGGATAGGGTGGTGCTCCCGCTGCTGTTTCCTAAAGTCCACACTCAGTTTTGTTGACGTTACGTGAGAGGTTATTTTCCTGGCACCACACTCCCAGGGCCCTCACCTCCTCCCTGTAGGTTGTCTCGTCATTGTTGGTAATCAGTCCTACTACTGTTGTGTCATCTGCAAACTTGATGATTGAGTTGGAGGCGTGCGTGGCCACGCAGTCATGTGTGAACATGGAGTATAGGAGGGGGCTGAGCACACACCCTTGTGGGGCCCCTGTGTTGAGGATCAGCGAAGTGGAGGTGTTGTTTCCTACCTTCAAACCTGGGGGCCCTAAGCTTAATGATGAGCTTGGAGGGTACTATGGTGTTAAATGCTGAGCTATAGTCAATGAACAGCATTCTTCCGTAGGTATTCCTCTTGTCCAGATGGGATAGGGCAGTGCGATGGCGATTGCATCATCTGTGGATCTATTGGGGCGGTAAGCAAATTTAAGTGGGTCTAGGGTGTCAGGTAAGGTAGAAGTGATATGATCCTTGACTAGTCTCTCAAAGCACTTCATGATGACAGAAGTGAGTGCTACGGGGCGATAGTCATTTAGTTCAGTTACCTTTGATTTCTTGGGTACAGGAACAATGGTCTTGAAGGAAGTGGGGACAGCAGAATGGGATAGGGAGAGTTTGAATATGTCCGTAAACACTCCAGCCAGCTGGTCTGCACATGCTCTGAGGACGCGGCTTGGGATGCGGTCTGGGCAGGCAGCCTTGCAAGGGTTAACACGCTTAAAAGTCTTACTCAAATTGGGCACGGAGAAGGAGAGCCCACAGTCCTTGGTAGCAGGCCACGTCGGTGGCACTGTGTTATCCTCAAAGCGGGCTAAGAAGGTGTTTAGCTTCTCTGGAAGTACTAGGGAAGCGGTTAAAGGTTTCTCTGGTATCACTCATCAATCATCATTGTGTTCAAAGGAGTTTGTGATGTAAACTTTCAGAGAATTGGCCAAGTGCTAGGATTTTCTGGAGCTTTTGAGAAGAAAAACTGTTCTTCAAGTATTTCTGGTTTCACTTTTTTTATGTTTCCAAGTCTAAGTTCAGCATCTGTCACAACAACAATTAAGTGATTAGTTCAGTTATTACTGTGAAATTCCTTATTTTCTGCCACAAGGCAAAACATTTATTGGATCAAAGCTTACGTATTTACTCGTATGCACATGTATGTTTTTGCAAACTGATATGCACCAAACCAAATCTGTTTATAGAATTGGCCAAAGGGACTACTTCTCACACAACCATAGATTGTGCACAGAGGACCAACTGCAACTACAAACATTTGATGTTTTACGCCCTTAAAAATTGAAAAAAGCATTTCGAAACCCTAAGGCCTCATTATGACTGCTTGAGTTGTAATTAATTTCCTTTGGCTGTGAGATGTATGACCCACATTCTACACACATAGCAGGATTATAGAGGCTCCATTTGAAGGCCAACAACCGGGCAGCCAACCGGGCAGGCAGGGGATCTGTTCTGCTGCATGTCCATTGTTCCACAGTCTCCTCCCATGGATAAACTGAGCTTTCTGCAATTTTCCCCATTTTCCATGAGTTCTGCTAAGATTATAAAGCTACCTCTACACTTCTAGAGTTAACAGTTAAGCTACAGGTTAGCACCAGTAAAAAGGCTTGTTTTACCTTTTCATGAGACTTCCACATTTACTGTATTGAACACTGTTTTAACCCCATTTCTCTTTCTCTCTCCTCTCTCTCTCTCTCCCCATACTCGTCTCTCCATCCTCAGTTGATACGTGTTGGGAGTGATGCACTGGCTTCCCCTGGTTGCCATGGTGATTGCCTCGGCCCTGCCCTTCCCTCACAGCCCTGTGACCAGTACTGTTGCTGCGATGACAGAGCCTGGCAGTAGCCTGGACAACCACACAGAGGACATCGATGACTCTTCCAGTCGCTCCCCCGGATCTTACTCCACACTTCCAGCTCCTCAGGCCTCTGTGAACTACAACTCCCACAGCAATGCCTCACTCAAGGACTACAATGTGACTGCTGATTCTGGAAGAGCAGACAGTACAAAACACCTCAGCGTGACGGGTGTCAAGAAAGACTACAATAACCCCTCCATAATTAAAGAGGAGGTGCAAACTTTGAAAGGGAAGCGAAAACAACAAAGTTATCTGTCAAAAAGCAATTTTCATACAGAAAACATGAACAGCGTTGGTTTAAATAAATATTCTAACACTGATGGAGGAAAACTCAGGAGCACCAATAGCAGCAGTCATCAGGACTACCCCTCCCAGGAGAACTATGTACTAGGGGACTATAAAACAGACAGCAGCAGAGCTGGTGATGACAGCAGCTTTAGAGACATGGCTCAGAAGGAAAACCATCATCACTCTCTAGACCCCAGGACCGATGAACAGGATCTCAGACCTCCCAACATGTATGTGGTGGAAACTTACAAACCTTCCACTAATGCTGGACACCAAAGTAAAACTGGGCCAGATCCCTCCAGTCAGAGGACCCCGCAGAGAGCAGAGGCTAGGACAGAGAGCAGTGATAACAGGGGAGAGGACGGGAGGAAGGGTGGGCCTGGGGCAGGGGCTGGGAAAGGTCCGGATCTGTCAGAGGAAGGAATGGAAGTAGGACTAGGGTTAGGGCTGGGTCAGGGGCTGGGAGGTGTAAAGGAGAAGCAAGAGCTGCTGTTTTTAGATGCACACCCGCGGGTCCTTTTCTCTGCCTCTCCTCCAGAGCACCCGCCCCTCCTCCTCATGCTGGAGTCAGGCATGTTGCCCATAGAAGGAGAGGACAAGGAGGACAAGCAGGAGGAGGAGGAGGAAGTGTCGGACGCAGACGGACACATGGAGGGTCATGGGGACAGAGAGACGGACAGGAGTGTGCCGCTGAGCTGGGTGGACACTCTCAGGGGGGCCAGGGAGCCCCCTCGCCCCGCCCCCAGGCACAAGCGCTCGCACTTGTCCCACACCAGGCGGGGTGAGATGCCGGTGTGCGAGCCGGAGAGCGTGTGGGTAACGGACAAGACGACGGTCATCGACGATAAGGGTAAGACAGTCAACATCGTGCCAGAGATCAAGACAGTCAAGGGGGCGCTTAAGCAGTACTTCTATGAGACTCGCTGCCGCCAGGAGGGGCAGCAGAGGGGTGGTGGGCCGCAGCGGGGGGCAGGGGCCTCGGCAGCGGGCACAGTGACAGGGGCCGTAGGTGTGTCCGGGGCCAGCTGCCGGGGCGTGGACATCAGGCAATGGGTGAGTCAGTGTAAGGCCAAGGACACATATGTCCGAGCCCTCACTGTTGACAACATCGGTCTGCAGGGCTGGAGGTGGGTCCGCATCAACTCGTCCTGCGTGTGTGTCCTACTGTCCAGAGTAACCAGGAAAAACAGAGGAAGGGAGTGAGGGCAGGAGATGGAGGAAAGGTGGAGAGGATAATGTGGAAGAAATGTTAACACAGATCATGTTTGGGACATTGGATGTAATGTCAACGAGACAGTAGGTGTTACTTTATAGGCCAGGGTGCCTCTTATCCAGAGCGACTTACATTAGTGCATTCTTCTTATGATAGCTGCACTCTTACAAAAAAGGGTTCCAAAAGGGTTCTTTGGCTGTTTTTGGTTCTAGGTAGAACCCTTTTTGAGGTTCTATGTAGAACCCTCTGTGGAAAGGGTTCTACATGGAACTCAAAAGGGTTCTACCTGGAACCAAAATGGGTTCTTCAAAGGGTTCTCCTATGGGGACAGCCAAAGAACCCTTAGGTTCTAGATAGCACTTTTTTAAAAGAGTGTAGGCGAGACAACCCCTCCACCCATCACGGGCTCAGTGAGAGTGACTACACTAAAACAATAAAACCTCAACACTACAACTTAGGGAAAACTATCATATCAAAATAGTGATTTTAGAAAAGTACTGTTTGTTTCATAATTGTTTTCATATCATACATGGTATTGCTGAGTAATACTGTATGTAAGCATGAGTTTTAAATTAATATATTTCTTTATATATGTGTACAATATGTGAACAGTATGCTTTTATGTATGAAAGTATGTATATTTATAGAAAAAGTTATGTGGAATGATAGGTTTGTTGTTGTTACATGATTCCAGCCTCTGCTCTGAATGGGAGAGGAAGGGACTGGCAGCACCTAGTGATTAAGCCTGATACTGCTCAACACTCCATACTGAGCACTGACCATCCCCAGTCCTCCTTTGTGAAGTCTCACAGAGAACATTATCACTGAGTGCTTTAATAGTAAGATAGAGAGGAGAATTGAGCCATGTATACTGTGAGCATAATGCTGGGTGTCATCATGATGCCCATACTGTTGTCATGAGAGCAACAATCCATTTACAGTGTAGCCAGTCATATGTGATCAGAACATTTGAGTGACCAATAGAAACCATGCAGCAGTGTGACAACCACAGAAGCATTTTATCTCTATCTCTCCCTGTAGTTAGATCATTAGATGATTGAAGAATTCCATTCGCCTCAGTTTGAACTCTGCACTCTATAGTATATGCAGTACAACATATTTATACATCTGGCTTTTTGTAATACATGTATGTATATTGTAAAGGCCTGTTTCTTATTCCATAAGTAAAAGATAAACTATTACAACTTATTTTATCATGATTCTTATGCATAATGGTCTTCCGGCAAGTGTCAATGGTGTGATCTATCGGTATGTGTTGTCTCTTTCTGTCATATACACATACAGTATATACATGCTGAACATGCTTCTCACAAATACACAAACCACTGCCTCTCCTCCCCTTACACACTCTCCTGTTGTCTACACACGTGCCAACCCCAGGTACACAAAGTGAGAACACACACATTGGGATGTGTAGTACCACGAGTCCACTTTATTTTGTCTTTTTATCACCATCATCTTCATTACTGTTTTTTTTGCAGGTGTTATTTTTAATTTGTATTATCTTCATCATTCATATTTTTTTTCCAATCATAACACAATTTGTTTTCAAAATGTACACATACAGTAGCATATTTTAATGACCATTTTTAATGTTTCATATTTACTTTTCAAATTAGGTCAAATTAAATTAGTAAGAATTAAGTATTAAATGAACATGTACATACAATTATTCAATACATACATACATAACGAAAATAAATATAGTTATCATAAAAACATAAAAAATTAAATTAAAAATACACACATTTTACAAATTGTTCCCCAGGCTTTCATCCTCATAGGTTAGATGATTTCTACAGATATATGTGTATCATCTTCACCCCCCAAAGTTGACTTCGTTGTCATCTTGGTTGTTTGACATGCATCGTAACACAGAAGCTAAAGGTTTTTCTTGACTTCCAACGGTCTCTTCTTCTCTCTTCCTGGATCTGCTTATCATCCTTCCTCTCTTGGTTTCTGTTATGGCTTGCGTGCAGTAAATGAATCGTCTCCATCCTCTTTTCTTCCGGTCACTTTGACTGTTTTATCTCGCCTTCGTCACACCTCCATCTTTCCCCTCGTCTTTCAGGGGCACCCAATGAACCTGAGCTGATGATGAGAGCCGTAAAGTCCACCACATCTAGAAAGCCATTACCCTGGGCTTTGTACTAGACCTGCAGTATGTAACCTGGCCTCAACATGTCCCCCCACTCTAATTTAACTGGCTTTAGTGGATACCTACAAATGACTAAATGACATCACAGCCATTTAACACAATGCCTGTGTGGCCCCCCATCCCATCGTATCCCCGCTGCTGTGGCCCCCCCATCCCATCGTATCCTCGCTGCTGTGGCCCCCCATCCCATCCTCACTGCTGTAGCCCCCCATCCCATCATATCCCCGCTGCTGTGGACCCCCATCCTTGCTGCTGTGGCCCCCCATCCCATCGTATCCTTGCTGCTGTGGCCCCCCATCCCATCGTATCCTTGCTGCTGTGGCCCGGCCTTTGATCTCCACAATAGATTCCATTCAAAAGAGATTACACTAGAGCCTAGTGCCTCTCAGCTTTCAAGGTGCCAATGGATAAACCATGAGTAGAGGAGCGGCTTGCTGCCCCTCTGATGTGGCTGTAGCCAAGATGGTGGCCTGAATGGGGACATGGTTTTACTGCAGCACTCTAACCAACTTAGGAGAACCCCTGACAGCACCATAGAAGCTAACAGATAGAGAGTTCAATGGGTGACATTGGATATCAGTCTCCTCCTCCTCAGCGCACAACTCCACATCGCACAGTCACATATTGAGACAGAACAAAGAGAGAGATAAAACAGTCGTCCTGCCTCATCCTACCCTTCTATCCATGTACGTACAGTATATATCCTCTCAATATTTCATACATTCTTCATGTCCTTTTCCCTTTGTTGTTTCTCCATCTTCGTCATTTCTTCTTTATCTCTGTTATTGCAGAATGGTCAGACCAATAGATTTATATTTAATAAATGTATATATTCATTGCTTCTCTGCTGCTTTCCCCTCCTGTGAATGAATGAGAGGAGGGCAGTCCAGTCGTGATCCAGTCACCATGGCCCTGAGGAGAAACAGGATTACTCACACACACCACTGTCCTCCTGACTTCACTCAAACCAAATCCCCACCAACCAATGAACCAAGCCCACCGCTATAGACCTCACCCACAAACAATGATATAACCAAAGCTCAGAACACAGCACCACAACAAACAATGTAGCTTGAAAACAAGTCAAACCACTTCAATATGCACACATGCAAGCTATCTGGCATGCCTGAAGGTTTTGTTGCAAATCAAACCATGAGAGAACTCTAACTAGCTACGTGTGTGTTTAATGTGTGGGTTGAGGGCTTCTCACCTCCGTGTCTTTCAGCAAGAGTATGTCCTGACTGAGGCTGCCTCACCGCGAGGCCCAGAGTTCACTAAGAGAGAAGGAGAGAAACATTATCAAAATAACGACTAAATAGCATAGAACTTTTCCATGATGTACTATTATAAAGTTGTGGGAGGAGGAAATTGTGGTAGTCTTGCCCTCTGAACCTGCTGTGTCCTGTAGGAGCGAGCCACTGGAGGTTTTGCATATGAATATCCAAGCTAATGCCATCAGTGTTGGAACTAGCCCAATAATGGACTAAAGGAGCCTAATGTTACTCCTTATAGTCCTAGGACCTTACATGTTCTGTTTATAGGCAAAATACTTCATCTAAACGTGATTTGACTCTCAATTGTGATAAGATTTTAGAAACACAACGCCCTCTACTTTCATGTCACATCAAAATTATTTCACAAATGCTAAATATACACTTACTGTAGACTATTTTAACTGGTTTTAAAACAGTTGAGCCGACAGTATCTTTCAGTGACAACACGTTTGTGGCGTCCGTTTTCCTTTTACACACAGTTGTTCTAAGACGCCGAATGCTAATTAGCACAGGTAGTCTAGTTAGTCTTCTCTGTCAAGTGCTGTAACATTGGAAATGTGGCCGTGTGGGAACCCTATAAATGTGTGTAGTAATTTAACCTTTTGTTTTTAGAAAATTATTTCTCGCTGATATGAAAGACAATTTCCTTATGTTTCCAAAACTTTACCGCAAGCGATGCGTGTTAACGTTTAGAGCAAGCGTCAGGGCTTTTAACAAAACTTCCCTAGACAGAAAATACTATCATCAATCGCAAAAGTTAGTAAGCTTCTATGAATGGGGTACATCGGAACATACTCGCATGTGACACTGGTCTTACATTTCTTCTCTTACGTAACATACAAACCGCTTCAAGACAAATGTAGTTGTTTTTCTCGATTAATAAATCAGTATGACTAGCCCATAGTAAATATGTGTTATCCAGGGTTTTAAGGGGTCATAAATTGTCCAAAGCGTGACCTTCTGTGTGATAATAGAAGAATAGCCCTGGAGGTGTAAGAAGCGTAACAAATAAGAATCTGAGAGCGTGGCCAAAGGGAGGGGTCAGAGGTTAGGGGGAGAGTTCATCCTTCTCACCGTCACTCTGAACCTTTCTCAGGGTCACGGAGGGCGTGGAGATGGCGGAGGCACGGAAGTTAGCAGGCAGGTTCTCCGATGAGTCCGAGGTCACCCCCCTAAGGTCCTTCTCCCTGAACATCTTCCTCCAGGAAGGGGAGCGGGTGAACGTCTTAGTCCCATCCTAATGGAGGGGGGGTAGAGAGAAGGGGGGAAATGAGGAGAGAAAATAGGGGGGAGGGAGAGAGAAAAAGAGAGAGAGAAAAAATAAATTATGTCTGTCAACATTGTCAAACTGTCAAGTTACAAAGAATGACTTGAATGAGGTGGAAAATGCGGTCTTCACATAGTTTCTGAACTAAGCGTACTGTGTTCTTTAATACCTCATCTGGTCTTCTCTCTGTTCCCATAGAGATGAGGGAGTTGTATTCCTTCTCTAGGAGTTGTCTGGCCTAGAGGAGAGATGTGAGAGGGGGGAGTACAGATTAGAATCAGGCAAGTCACTTCATTTGATATACACTACTATCAGTTTCACCTGCATGCCTGAGATACAACTGTCATCCACCAGCCAGCAGTTAGCCTGGGGACACTGTTACTGAGATACAACTGTCATCCACCAGCCAGCAGTTAGCCTGGGGACACTGTTACTGAGATACAACTGTCATCCACCAGCCAGCAGTTAGCCTGGGGACACTGTTACTGAGATACAACTGTCATCCACCAGCCAGCAGTTAGCCTGGGGACACTGTTACTGAGATACAACTGTCATCTACCAGCCAGCAGTTAGCCTGGGGACACTGTTACTGAGATACAGGTGCAGTAAGAATCCAATTTATGGACGTGTTTCTCTGTCCAGGCGTTGCTGACGCATGACATATATTACAATGCCTGGATAGGTATTTTAAGTGTGTCAAGCATTTCGCTGCACCTGCGATAACATCTGCAAATCTGTGTACGTGACCAATAAACTTTTATTTTGAAGTATCTGCTAACCACATCATATATTACAGCAACCATCGGTTGTTGCATGCAACATCTGAGCAGGGGAAGGCATTTAATCACTTCTGATTAGTGGGTGGGGTGAGGCTTGTGCATGCCTGTGTATTCTGATTGGTTAGATGGGTGAGTACCTGTGTGTCCTGATTGGTTAGATGGGTGAGTACCTGTGTGTTCTGATTGGTTAGATGGGTGAGTACCTGTGTGTTCTGATTGGGTATCTGCAGCAGCAGGGCCAAGTCGGTGTAGTCGAAGGTGTCGTCCAGAGCCAGGAGGGCCCCATGGACCCCGCTCTCTGTCAGGTTGTCAGCGTACTCCTTCAGCCCGATGTTCTGCACCCAGCACATCACACGCTCGTTGGACCACACCATCACATCTACACAGAGGGGTAGTGGAACGAAGACATCTGTCAGAAAACACCTGATTCTCACTCAAAGAAACCCACAGGGTGACTGGATCTTACACTGACAGGGCCAATGTGGGTGCAGACTTTTGCTCAAGCCAAGCAGTGAAACACCTGATTCTACTAACCATCAACCGAGGCTTTGATTGTTACTGAATGGAGGGTTGGATGGATGGATGGAGGGTTGGATGGATGGATGGAGGTTGGATGGATGGATGAGAAGCACTAAATTGGAACAAAGGATTTAATGTCAGAGAGGAGGAACACACCTTTGTTCTGGTGCTGGCTGTCTTCTCTCCTCCTCTCTAGCTCTTTGCGGTCGTAGTTCAAGCGCTTCAGACACATTATGCCATAATGCAAACTAACCCTGAGAAAGGTCAAGAGAGGTCAAAAGGTCAGGCGGTTAATAGAGGGCATGGCGACTGACTCTCACCTGTACTCAGAGAAAGTATTTGAGCACTCCGGTGTCTTTGACCCTGAGAAGGCCTGGAGACACACCTGCAGAGTGAGAGTGTCTCAACAGCAGGAAATCTTTCAACATATCCTTTAACACCTGCACGTTTCCCATGCCATGAACACACATACTCACACACCAGAGAGAGAGCTAGTGTGTCAACAGAGGAAGGGAGAGAAAGAATGACGGACAGAAAAGGAAAGGCAGTGAGTGAAGTGGGAGTGGGAAACAGTTGCAGAAGAAGAATTCATTGTTCATTTGCAGAAACTGGAATTTTGTCTATTTGCTTTTCACCACCCCCTCGAGGCAGAAAACGCCTACCCACCCAGGTGCCGAGGTTAATAACAGCAACAGAAAGAGAGAGAGTGAGAGCGAGAGACAGACAGACGAGAGCAGGCCATACGTACCTATGAAAGCTGTCCACCATTTTGAGCTGTCCCCTCAGCTCCTTCTTGGTCAGGTGGTCCAGCATGCGGGCGTCCACCAGGGACTCCATGAAGTAGGAGCGGTACTGGGGCAGACCCAGGCTGGGCAGCCAGTCATTACCCACCCACTCATGGTTCATATCCCCATAGGCCAGGATCTGAGATGCAGAAGAGGACTCCTTCACTAGTGTCTCATTTGTTTCAGTTGTAGTTCGACTATTACTTATAGTACTTTTCTGTATGAATCATTTGTTTTTCAATGGTCACATACAATAGTGTAATTAGTGTGTTATATGTTGATGCCATTTAATACAGTGGTTCCATTCCTTACCTGATCCCAGCTAATCTCTTTCAGCTCCTTAGATGCAGCAGATAGACAGGGGAGAGAGAGACATGGGCAGAAAGACCGAGAGAACAGAGGCAGAGCAGGATAGGGGGAGCAGACAAGACAGATGGATGGAGGAAAAGCAGAGGGAGGAGGGGAGAAGAGAGTAAACAGGTAGGAGAAGACAAAGGGAGGGAGAGTGTGTTAGTGAACGGGTCATTAGTGTGAAGCAGTTTAGTGAACGGGTCATTAGTGTGAAGCAGTTTACACAGAAACAGAAACTAGAGGGAGAGAAGAAGATGCTCAACACCAAGGCCTAGTAGTCCCACAAACTCAGAAAGAGAGAGAGAGAGAGAGAGAGAGAGAGAGAGAGAGAGAGAGAGAGAGAGAGAGAGAGAGAGAGAGAGAGAGAGAGAGAGAATGAGAGAGGGAGGGTCAGAGGGAGAGAGAAAAAGAGTTTGACTCCTAACTGAGCAGTATAAGTTATAACTGTAGAGCAATATATATGTACAGTGCATTCAGAAAGTAGTCAGACCCCTTGACCTTTTCCACATTTTGTTACGTTACAAGGTTATTCAAACATTTATTAAATAGTTTTTTTTCCTCGTCAATCTACACACAGTACCCCATAATGACAAATCAAAACAGGTTTTTAGAAATGTTTGCAAATTTATTACAAATAAAAAACTGAAATATCACATTTACATAAGTATTCAGACACTTTTGGCAGCGATTACAGCCTCAAGCTTGGCACACCTGTATTTGGGGAGTTTCTCACATTCTTCTCTGGCTGGGCCACTCAAAGACATTCAGAGACTTGTCTCGAAGCCACTCCTGCATTGTCTTGGCTGTGTGCTTAGGGTTGTTATCCTGTTGAAAGGTGAACCTTCACCCCAGTCTGAGGTCCTGAGCGCTCTGGTGCAGGTCTTCATCAAGGATCTCTCAGTACTTTGCTCTGTTCATCTTCCCCTCGATCCTGACTAGACTCCCAGTCCCTGCTGCTGAAAAACATCCCCACAGCATGATGCTGCCACCACCATGCTTCACCTTAGGGATGGTGCCAGGTTTCCTCCAGACGTGACGCTTGGCATTCAGGCCAAAGAGTTCAATCTTGGTTTAATCAGACCAGATAATCTTGTTTCTCATGGTCTGAAAGTCCTTTAGGTGCCTTTTGGCAAACTCCAAGTGGGCTGTCATGTGCCTTTTACTGAGGAGTGGCTTCCGTCTGGCCAGTCTACCATAAAGGCCTGATTGGTGGAGTTCTGCAGAGATGGTTGTCCTTCTGGAAGGTTCTCCCATCTCCACAGAGGAACTCTGGAGCTCTGTCAGATTGACCATTGCTCAGTTTGGCCAAGCAGCCAACTCTAGGAAGAGTCTTGGTAGTTCCAAACTTCTTCCATTTAATAATGATGGAGGCCACTGTGGTCTTGGGGACCTTCAATGCTGCAGAAATGTTTTGGTACCCTTTCCCAGATCTGTGCCTCGACACAATCCTGTCTCGGAGCTCTACAGACAATTCCTTCAACCTCATGGCTTGGTTTTTGCTCTGACATGCACTGTCAACTGTGGGACCTTACATAAACAGGTGTGCCCTTACAAATCATGTACAATCAATTGAATTTATCATAGGTGGACTCCAATCAAGTTGTAGAAACATCTCAAGGATGATCAATGGAAACAGGATGCACCTGAGCTCAATTTCGAGTCTCATAGCAAAGGGTCTAAATACTTATGTAAATAAGGTATTTCAGTTTTTTATTTTTAATACATTTGCAAACATTTCTAATAGCTTGTTTCGCTTTGTCATTATGGGGTATTGTGTGTAGATTGATGAGGAAAAATAATAATTTAATCCATTTTAGAATAAGGTTGTAATTTAACAAAATGTGGAAAAAGTGAAGGGATCTGGATACTTTCCGAATGCACTGTAGATCACAGGAGGCTGCTGAGGGGAGGACTGCTCATAATAATGTGACGAATGTAGTAAATGGAATGGTATCAAACACATGGAAACATGTGTTTGATGTGTTCGACACCATTCCACTCATTCCGTTCCAGCCATTACTATGAGCCCGTCCTCCTCAATTAAGGTGCCACCAACCTCCTGTGATATATGTCAATGTTAGATGAACGTTAATGTTAAATGTCTCGAAAATGTTGAGACATTAACATAACAGGACATACTTACCGGTTTGGTGGCTGCGTTTAACGACTCCATCTCAGCATGGGTCATCCACACGTTACTGGTCGACTGTGGTCACAAGACAGGAAAGAAAGAAAACATGATCATCAATTTTTTTAAATTGTTTGTGTGTTTATGAGTCTGCTGTGAATGCATGTAACATTTGTATGTTAATCTCTGCACATAATGTAAATGTGTATATACAGGTAACTGCCAAAATAATGGAACCACTTCAGTAAATGAGGGACACAAAGTATATTGAAAGCAGGTGCTACCACACAGGTGTGGTTCCTGAGTTAACTTCTTATGGCTGGAGGCAGAATTGAGTAGCTTGGATGAATAAGGTGCCCAGAGTAAACTGCCTGCTACTCAGTCCCAGAAGCTAAGATATGCATATTATTAGTATATATGGATAGAAACACTCTGAAGTTTCTAAAACTGTTTGAATGATGTCTGTGAGTATAACAGAACTCATATGGCAGGCAAAAACCTGAGAAAAAAATCCAACCATGAAGTGGGAAATCTGAGGTTTGTAGTTTTTCAACGAATCGCCTATCGAATATACAGTGGGATATTGGTCATATTGCACTTCCTAAGGCTTCCACGTCAACAGTCTTTAGAACCTTGTTTGATGCTTCTACTGTGAAGGAGGGGGGAATGAGGGCTCTTTGAGTCAGGGGTCTGGCAGAGTGCCATGAGCTGACCACGTGTGTTCACGTGAGAGTTAGCTTGTGTTCCATTGCATTTCTGAAGACAAAGGAATTCTCCGGTTGGAACATTATTGAAGATTTATGATAAAAACATCCTAAAGATTGATTCTATACATCGTTTGACATGTTTCTACGGACTGTAACAGAACTTTTTGACTTTTCGTCTGCACCTAGTGATCGCGCCTCATGAATTTGGATAACTGGGCTAAACGCGTGAACAAAAAGGAGGTATTTGGACATAAATGATGGACTTTATCGAACAAATCAAACATTTATTGTGGAACTAGGATTCCTGGGAGTGCATTCTGATGAAGATCATCAAAGGTAAGTGAATATTTATAATACTATTTCTGACTTTGTTGACTCCACAACATGGCGGATATCTGTATGGCTTGATTTGTTGTCTGAGCGCTGTACTCAGATTATTGCATGGTGTGCTTTTTCGGTAAAGCTTTTTTGAAATCTGACACAGCGGTTGCATTAAGGAGAAGTGTATCTATAATTCCATGCATAATAGTTGTATCTTTTATCAATGTTTGTTATGAGTATTTCTGTAAATTGATGTAGCTCTCTGCAAAATCACCGGATGTTTTGGAACTACTGAACGTAACGCGCCAATGTAAACTCAGATCTTTGCATATAAATATGAACTTTATCGAACAAAACATACATGTATTGTGTAACATGAAGTCCTATGAGTGTCATCTGATGAAGATCATCAAAGGTTAGTAATTCATTTTATCTTTATTTCTGCTTTTTGTGACTCCTCTCTTTGGCTGGAAAAATGGCTTTGTGGATTTTAATCCATGACGGCGTAGTGTGTTACTAATGGTTTTCTTTGAGACTGTGGTCCCAGCTCTCTTCAGGTCATTGACCAGGTCCTGCCGTGTAGTTCTGGGTTGATCCCTCACCTTCCTCATGATCACTGATGCCCCACGAGGTGAGATCTTGCATGGAGCCCCAGACCGAGGGTGATTGACCGTCATCTTGAACTTCTTCCATTTTCTAATAATTGCGCCAACAGTTGTTGCCTTCTCACCAAGCTGCTTGCCTATTGTCCTGTAGCCCAACCCAGCCTTGTGCAGGTCTACAATTTTATCCCTGATGTCCTTACACAGCTCTCTGGTCTTGGCCATTGTGGAGAGGTTGGAGTCTGTTTGATTGAGTGTGTGGACAGGTGTCTTTTATACAGGTAACGAGTTCAAACAGGTGTAGTTAATACAGGTAATGAGTGGAGAACAGGAGGGCTTCTTAAAGAAAAACTAACAGGTCTGTGAGAGTTGGAGTTCTTACTGGTTGGTAGGTGATCAAATACTTATGTCATGCAATAAAATGCAAATTAATTACTTAAAAATCATACAATGTGATTTTCTGGATTCTTGTTTTAGACTCCGTCTCTCACAGTTGAAGTGTACCTATGATAAAAATTACAGACTTCTACATGCTTTGTAAGTAGGAAAACCTGCAAAATCAGCAAGTGAATCAAATACTTGTTCTCCCCACTGTATATGTGTGTATATCAATATAGTATCATGTGTACCTCTATAATTGTGTCTACATGGTTTGTGTTCTGTGAGTGTGTACTAGTGAGACTACTAACAGAGCGATTGCTGGCCGGGGCAGATGGGCTGGTGAGGGACACCATCTCCTGGATGGCCAGTCTCAGTTTGAGGCGGTGCAGGGGGTTACTGATGCCAATCTCCCTCTGGATCTCTGTGTCAGACAGGTTGGCCATGATGGCGCCACTCTTCACGTTGGCACGACAGGCTGCCACGTACCACGCTGGCATTCCCACCCACAGCTGGAGTAGAGAGGGAAAGAGGTGAGCTAGAAACAGATTGGCTAGAATGTAGTGATCGTGAGGGTTTATATGGCTATAAAGGTTTCCCATCTATCTATCAAACATCTATGATTACCTCTAGCCAGGAGACCACAGTGGGTCCATCCCAGGATGCAAAGGGAAGACCCTGACGACACGCCTCCTCCAGCAGCTCATGTCTGGGAGAGAGAGACCGGGGGAAACAAAGGTTGAATAACCATAAAAGGAAAAGTGCTTTCTGAAAGAGTGGAAGAAAAGCAGTGGAACAGAGAGTGGAAAGAGAAATGACTTCAGGAGAGAAATGAATCGGAGGGTGATATTCCCTGAGACTCACTTCTTTTTGCTGCGGCGGTTGTCAACAGTTCCTGTCATGCTTCCCTTGGTCAGTCCCATAGAATCCCCAGTACCCAGGTCCTCAGAAGGCGTAGAGGCTGAGAGACACAGGGGGTCAGGGGTTACAAAGACTACAAATATGGGTGTCAACACCAGGTGGACTTTGACCTGTTGCAGTTCAAACACATTTAAAGCAAAGTCATGGGATATGTAGTTTTTCGAGTATAATTTCAATTCTCTCTCTCACCCAGAGAGGCAGACTCTCGCCCAGCCGGGCCCATCCTTCCCTTTTCCTTCTTCCCAAAAAGGCGGCCGATGGAAGACTTGATGCTTTTCTTTTTACTGGCTTTGTGGAGAGAGTCCTGACTGCTGTTGGAACTGCTGCCGTCTGCTGACAGACTGAGAGACAGAAGAGACAGAAGGAATAAGAGAAACAGGGAAGGAACGAACAATACGAGCACTACAGGGTTTCCTCGATGATGATTGGCTGTCATACCTGCGGAATTCCCTGGGGTCGTCCATCATGGCCCCTGGGTGGGTGAGGGTCATCCTGTCTAGTCGCAGCGCTCGGGGGGTGGGTGGAGGGGTGGAGTCAAGAAGGGCAAGGGACCGATCATCCTCTTTGTTGTTCTGGAGGGTAAAGTTGGAACACATTTAGGGGCCTTATACAGTATGTATACTGTACGCATGTTCACACACCGCAGGAGGTTGGTGACCCCTTAATTGGGGAGGATGAGCTTGTGGTAATGGCTGGAGCGAAATGAGTGGAATGATATCAAATACTTCCAAGCATGGTTTCTATGTAGAAAAAGGAGGAAGGGTACAAGTACACAATAGTACATTTGGTAGACAGAAGGTGCTCTTTGGTAAAAGGGGTAAATGGGTCATCAAAAAGAAAGGAGGACCAAGGCACTCTTCATATAATTAATTAAAATGCCTTTATTTGTATGGCATGTTCAATGGAAACAAAGTTGAAAAACTCTGATGCGTTTCGGCTGCATGGCCTTCGTCAGGGAGTACAAAGAAATGATAATACAATGTCCTCTTTTGAACAGCTTTTTCCAATAAACCCTGATTTAAAGAGGGAGTGGTTACAGCATTCATTAGACAACACCTAGTAAGCAATACTATACACATTAAAAAGTTAAGTACTGTAAATATGTTATCAAAAATGTGTTTGTTTAATGCCATTTCATTCACTCTGTTCCAGACATTATTATGAGCCGTCCTCCCCTCAGCAGCCTCCACTGACACACACACACAAAGACTCACACATTCCCAACACACCCACACACAGACAGACACACAGACAGAGCAGCTGTACCTGTCTATCTGTCTCGCGGTGAGGGGAGTGGGACAGGCGAGGGGTGGAGACCCCAGAACTGGGGGGAGAAGGGGAGGCCAGGGTGGAGGAGGTGAGGGACTGAGGGATGAAGCCGCGCCCCATACTGTCCCTCCCCAGGGAGGAGGGTGGGATGGGGGAACCGTCCAGAGCCACACTGCTAACCCTGCTCTCGATCTCCTCCGCCCGCAACTCTGTACTCTCCTTCTCTTCCTGGATCAACCTGACAAAGAGAGGGGGGGGGGGGGGGGGGGGCAGGGAAAGAGGTAGGGAGAGAGAGAGATAGACAAACAAATGGGTCGGAGAGAGAGAGGGTAAACAGAGGAAAGTGAAAAGGGGAGAAGAGGGAAAGACGGGAGATTTAGGAGCATGTCAGACGGAAGACCAATGAATGTTGGTCTTGAATGAGAAAATGAAAAGAAACCTCAGATGAATCTTCTCCACCTGCATTTGACCTAAACTGCTTGTACACAATCACAGCACCCTCTCTACCTGCATCCCTTCCTCCACCTCCCTTACTTGATCTCCTTGTTGATTGCCTCTAGTTGTTCCTGCAGCATGATGGCCAGTGTCTGGACGTCAGTCTGTCCGCTGGGAGACAACAGCTCCGAGCCAAACAGTGTCTCTCTGTCGTCCTCATCGTCAGAGCAACCGTGGTCCACACCCCCCTCAAACCCGGTCCTCAGCAGCGCTGACCCACTGTCCCAGTCCCCGTACTGCACACATACACACACACACACACACATGCAAGCAAGCATGCACACACACATACACACAGAGAAGGTTCAGTTTGTTGGGTTGTGATGCTTGTGACTATATCAACTATATCAATGTGACTATATCATTATCAATATTAGACACGTCAAAGGTGATCATGTGATCATGTGACCTCTGACCTTGCTGGTGTCCTCCCGGGCTGTGCTCCAGCGCCCGCGGTGAGTCCGCCTGACCACGGCCACGGTGTTGGCGTTACCGTAGTGATCCAGGTGAGCGGTGGAGCCCGTGGGGAGGGAGCCGCCCCCATGGGAGTACCTCAGCTCCAGGGCACTGCCTGGGAGAGACCTGAGAGAGGTAGGGAAGGAGAGAGGGAGAGGGAGAGGGAGGGGAGGGGAGGGGAGGGGAGGGGAGGGGAGAGAGAGAGAGAGAGAGAGAGAGAGAGAGAGAGAGAGAGAGAGAGAGAGAGAGAGAGAGAGAGAGAGAGAGAGAGAGAGAGAAGAGAAAGATAGACTGATATAGACAGTGAGTGGGAGAGATAACTGGAATGTACATTCATCCAGCCTCTCTGCTCCATATGTATAGGCCACACCTGGACCTATACTGAGACTAGGAGAGAGGTTATAGGAAGCACATAACACTGCAAACCACTTATACTACTTGGTTACAATACTGCCAGCCACATTCATAGGCAGCAGCTGTATGAGGTGTGTTGGAGGTGTGTAGGTTGATGTGTAGGAGGTGTGTTGAGGAAGGGAGGGAGACCTGGAATAGCAGGACCCGCCGGGTCTCAGTCTGAGCTGGTCCAACTCCAGCTGAATCCTCTCCAGCTCGGCTATCAGCTGGTCCTGAAACAGGGAAAGAAAGAGAGAATAAGTTAATACAATTGAAATATTTAATTAAAGTATGTAAAAATTGAATTATCTCTTGATATACCTTGTTTGCTAGAAGGTCGTCCTGGATCTTCTTCATGTTAGAAAGTTCCTCAGAGAGAGCATTCTGAAAGGATCACCATTAAAAAAAACTTTATTAGGTCTACTGCATATCTGTAATCTGTAATTACACATTATCAATGCCATGAGGTCCGAACTGTATTCCATAGTAGCTGTTTAGAGCCAGAGTGGGTTTAATATTGAAGTGACAACAGTCTTGAATAGAAACTGGATGAAGAGGATTGTGTTGACAGTTTTGAGTGGGAACTCAGGTGTGTGTGAAATGAAGGGGTATGGGTTTTGGTTGAAGTGTTGACTGTTTTGAGTGGGAAATATGCTAAGTGTGAAGACGTGTGAGTGGGTGTGAGTGGGCCGGTAAGTAGTACCTTGTCCTCCAGGGCAGCCATCCTCTCCTTGAGATGGAGCTGAAGCCTTTCGTTAGACTCAGACAGCAGCTTGTCCACCGTGTCAGACAGACGCTTGTTGTGTTCATCATTCATCCTCTCCCTCTGCCTCGCCTAGGGAAAGGAGAAAGAGAGAGAGAGAGAGAGAGAGAGAGAGAGAGAGAGAGAGAGAGAGAGAGAGAGAAAAAAAAGAGAAAGAGAAAAGAGATTAGGGAGCTAAATAGTGAGGTATTTTCATGTCTGTTATTGTTTCTACTGTTGATCCTGCTACCATCTTGGACAAGGCCTCTCCAGTTGGGAAACTCTGTGTGCCTCCCTTGCCCTGAGGCAGGGAGAGAGTAAAATAGAAAAATGGAAGGACGGAGGGTGGAAGGAGAGTTACCAGCGACCTTTCTGCTTGACTGAGAGAGAGAGAGAGAGAGAGAGAGAGAAGGAGATTGGGATCTGAATACAGACTGACAAATAGAGGGTTTAGAAAATTAGTATGCCATTGTAGAGTAAAGAGTGATAAAGGAATGGTATGAAAGAGGGGGTGGAAGGGAGAAAAATAAAAAGGGAGAGCGAGCATGACTCACCCTCTGTAACTCCTGATTCTTCTCCTCTAGTTGCGCCTCCATCTGTCGCAGTCGCTCCTCAAAGTTACCATGACGCTCCTCAGCCTGTGATGCAAGAGGAGGAGGGTGGGGAGTCAAAACAGGCAGCATGTCAGAATGTTGATAGAACATAATTATGACTGCGCAACCTTGGGTTGGGTCAACCTTTTGATTTAAGTGAGCCCCTGTCTGTGCAGATAGTCAAACACAGTAGGATGTTTTCTAGCATACACATTCCCTTCTGATCTGTTTGCAGATGTCAGTCAGTGGCTGTCAGTGCTGTTTAAGATTGAGTTTTTCATGAGCATGGCCTTATTTCTATTACAGCATATTGGATGACTGTCATTCATATTCCATTTAGCCAGTTCAATGTAACAGCGATAGGTTTAGGCTACTATAGGATACTCACATTTTACCTATACCCATCATGATGTTGCTACAACCTAGCCTATGAATGAAAGTTTACAACGTAGGTGCACACAGGTCGAGAGAAAATGTTGAGGTGACAGACAGTGACACATGGACAGACAGTGACACATTCAATACTGCCTTCCACACTCTTGCCTGCATCTAGCTGATCTAGGGTGTAATCATTAGTCCAACAGTTGCAAACAAGAGTTCCTATTGAACAAATTCAGGTATGTTCATCCCGGTTTGGTTCCATTTTCCAACAGAATCGGCGGAATGAATACACCCCTGATCACGCGTAAACACAGTTCACTTTCATAGCAGCCACTTTGTATTCCTTCTTGCATCCATGCGCTCTCCTCCTCGCACCTTGTCCCCCTATGTGACCATGCGAAAAAACCTTTCCAAGCCAAACCATATCATAACCGCTACTCATAGCCTACATGTTGTCACCATATTAGCTAAAGTAACATAGTCAACATAGCTAATACAACTAACACAATAGCAAACCCGCTACAATCATGCAGTAATGTTACACCGGCGGGCCCCGGTGGCAATTAGCTCTCATAGGTTGGAGGATGTTCTCCGGAAGTTGTCATAATTACTGTGTAAGTCTATGGAAGGGGGTGAGAACCATTTTGGGGGGTTTGTATTGAAGTCAATGTACCCAGAGGAAAATAGAAGCTAGCTGTCCCCCAGCTACACCATGGTGCTACATTACAGAGTGATGTTATTGCAAAATAATGTGTTTTAATCAATTATTTGGTGACATGTGATTATATTTAGTATAGTTTTATCTAAAAATGATAACTTAAATGTTTTACAATTTTTATTTTTTATGAAATTCACTGAGGAGGATGGTCCTCCCCTTCCTCCTCTGAGGAGCCTCCACTGATGTCAGTGTACATGAATCTTATTTGGAGTGACATTTCAGCCATCTTGCCTCAACAAGTACTACATAATTGGTTCTTTAGGGTTATGCTGATGATTGAGACATTTACATCTCCTTGACAATCATGTTTATAATAAATGACAGCTTTATGATGCAAGCAATTAATTATCATACAGCTCTTGACATGTTCTGCACCTGAGGCTGAACTACAATGTGAACAGTATGATGAATAGTGTGATGAAGTCGCATCCATTATCATGCAGGGCTCGTAGCAGCTATTTATTTATTTCAGATTTGATATTTATTTGATTTGAGCGTGCTGTCAATTTTACACACAAATGCACGCTTGGATGTACTCACGCACACACACACACACACACACACACACACACACACACACACACACACACACACACACACACACACACACACACACACACACACACACACACACACACACACACACACACACACACGCACACACACACGCACACACACAGTGGAGGTGGTGTACCTTGTTGAGTGCAGCCACTCTCTGGGCGAGCTGGGCTTCTATCTCAGGCAGCGTCTCGGCCCTCTGCAGGGTCTGCTGCAGCTTCTGCTTGGCATCGTCTAGACGCTCCTGGAGCTGCCTGTTCTTCTCCTCACTCTGCAGGAGTGGAGGAGGACGAGGAGGAGGAGGAAGAGGGAGAGGTAAGATGAGGAGGAAGAGGAGGAGAAGAAGGAATTGACCCTCACAGTCAGTAACAAAAATAATTCTTAACCCTGAACGCAAAATGCAGAGCTTTTATCATTGCTAAACTACCAATCCTCTCCACTAGCAGAAAAAACCAGGAGAAAGCAGGTCGCTTCACCCACCTGCCTGTAGAGGGAGTCTTTACTGGCCAGGTCATTCTCCAGCCTGTCTTTAATGTCGTGGAGAGACGTCGCCTCCCTCTGGGCACTTAGGTACCTGCAGGCACACAGCACAATGACATATAGCAGACACATTTTGAAGGCAGTGTCTTACAACTGAACACAACAGACACAATTGCCTATGGCAAAAGACATTCCCTGGTGTATTCAGGGGGGGTGGATAGACAGTTGTATTTACCTGCGTTCTAAAGTAGTTATTCTCTCCTCCATGTCCTCTCTCTGACAAAGAGCCTGATAGAGAGGAGAAAGGGGGAGGGACAGACAGACAGAGGAAAAGAGATAAATAGAAACAGGGAGAAAATAACATAAAAGTCGGGCATGATCAAAGGGACTTGGCGCTGCTGGCTAAACCACTATAACTGTAGCTGAAGTATGATAATGGTTAGTTGAAGGAAGTTGTTGACAGAGGAAACATGTCTCTGCCAAGTGACAGATGTTATTGCACAAGTCCTGGGGGGGCGAAGGAGGAGGAGGAATGGGAGGGAGAGGAGGAGGGAGAAAGAGGGAGGAGGAGGGAGAGGAGGTAGAGGAGGGGGGGAGGAGGGAAGAAGGAGGAGGAGGAATGGGAGGGAGAGGAGGAGGGAGGAAGAGGGAGGAGGAGGGAGAGGAGGTAGAGGAGTGGGGGAGGAGGGAAGAAGGAGGAGGAGGATTGGGAGGGAGAGGAGGAGGGAGGAAGAGGGAGGAGGAGGTAGAGGAGGGGGGAGGAGGGAAGGAGGAGGAGGAGGAATGGGAGGGAGAGGAAGAGGGAGGAGGAGGGAGAGGAGGTAGAGGAGTGGGGGAGGAGGGAAGAAGGAGGAGGAGGAATGGGAGGGAGAGGAGGAGGGAGGAGGTGGTAGAGGAGGTAGAGGAGTGGGGGAGGAGGGAAGAAGGAGGAGGAGGAATGGGAGGGAGAGGAGGAGGGAGGAAGAGGGAGGAGGAGGGAGAGGAGGTAGAGGAGTGGGGGAGGAGGGAAGAAGGAGGAGGAGGAATGGGAGGGAGAGGAGGAGGGAGGAAGAGGGAGAGGAGGTAGAAGAGTGGGGGAGGAGGGAAGAAGGAGGAGGAAGAATGGGAGGGAGAGGAGGAGGGAGGAGGGAAGAAGGAGGAGGACGAATGGGAGGGAGAGGAGGAGGGAGGAAGAGGGAGGAGGAGGGAGAGGAGGGAGAGGAGGGGGGGAGGAGGGAAGAAGGAGGAGGAGGAATGGGAGGGAGAGGAGGAGGGAGGAGGTGGTAGGGGGTGTGGTGACTGGGTGGCTCTGGGACCACTAGTCCCAAAGTTCCTCCCAGTCCCAAGCCACCAATCAGCTGTGTGAGTGACAGCGCCAGCTTCTATCCACGCGCTTGCCTGTTTACTAGTGATACTGTCGCCATGGCTACAGGGCAAGTCTCACACATACAGTACAGTACAGTTGCAGTTATTGCTGTCAAGTAGGAAAATGGCTCTTTTGCCACAGGAAACTGTTACATTTCTCTAATAGAGTAGGGAAAACAGACACAAATTTCTCTCTAGCGCAATGAGATGCTGACACACACGTGTATTTTCAACCAATTGAAAAGTAGAGCTCACCTCTTTCACATCCCTCTGCAGTTTCTGATTGGCTTCCTCTGACTTGGTCACCTCCCTCCTAGCTGCAGTCAGCTGTTCCTCGATATCCCCAACCTGGAGGGTGACATAATAGTTACACACAAGAAGCCACCATCTGGGTCAGTATCACATCTATGAAAGTCCTATTCCTTAAAACACATGTATGTCTGGTGTATGTATGACTCAAACTGTTAGTTATCTCTATTTGTCACTCACCTGTCTGCACATGAGGGCCAGTCTTTCTTTCAGCTGGGCCAGCTCTGCTCTCTGCCGCTCTATCTCTGTTTCTCTCTGTTTCTCTCTGTCAATCTCTCCATCCTCCAGGATGGAAGAGGGTCCATTGGGCAGCCGCTGTGAAAGGAAGAAGGAGAGGAAAACGACAAGGAAAAGACAATATCATGTAAAGATGGAAATGTGATGCTCCTTAAACTCCAAGCAAACTATGCAGCACATAAGACACTAATACTTCAACATTTACTTCAGCCAATACAGCATAAATCCCCTCACCTCTTTCCCATTTTCTAAGCCTTGTTGGCGTCTTTTGATTTGGTCTCGTAGAGAATGGCACTAGGTAGAGATGGAGAACAGAAAGGTTTAGAAAATATGCTTTATCTGCAGAGAGAGGAAAAGGAGAACGAGCAGAGGAGGATAACTCACCTCATTTGAGGAGGACTCCAGCTCTTCCTCTAAAACAGTCACTCGCTCCAGAGCCACACGTAACCTCTCTCGCACCTAAGGAAGTCCCAGACAGACAAAGGGGGAGAGAAAGACGAGACAGTGGAAAGAGAGAAAGAGAGTGGGAGTGAAGGGGAGAGAGAGAGGTCGATGTTAGTACAGAAGGTTAAGAATAAATCCTGTGGAGCCAGCCCACTCACTCCTCCATTTAGCACCCAGACTGTCCTTCTTGTCCAGCCCTTTACCACACACACACACACACACACACACACACACACACACACACACACACACACACACACACACACACACACACACACACACACACACACACACACACACACACACACACACACACACACACACCTTCTCGTCCAGGGCTTTGTGGTGTTCGAACAGGGACTTGAGGGCCTTGAGGACCTCCACCTCGCTGGAGACCCCAGCAGGAGACTGGGCCTGCCTCTTCACCACTGTCATCCTCAGACTGCGCTCATGACGAGACACCAGGCACTCCAGATGCTCCAGCAGCAGCTAGACACACAGAGAGCAGGGGCCACTTGGAATAAGGATCTGAGCTACATGACAACAGAATTTCAGCATGCTTATAGGGAAGGACACTCAACAAGCACAGCACTTACACAAATGAGTGATGACTGGCTGAGAGAAATTGATGATAAAATGATTGTGGGGGCTGTCTTGTTAGACTTCAGTGCAGCTTTTGACATTATCGATCATAGTCTGCTGCTGGAAAAACGTATGTGTTATGGCTTTACATCTCTGCTATAATGTGGATAAAGAGTTACTTGTCTAACAGAACCCAGAGGGTGTTCTTTAATGGAAGCCTCTCAAATATAATCCAGTTAGAATCAGGAATTCCCCCGGGTAGCTGTTTTCAATTTTTTACTAATGTCATGCCACGGACTTTGAGTAAAGCCAGAGTGTCTATGTATGCAGATGACTCAACAGTATAGACGTCAGCTACTACAGCGACTGAAATGACTGCAACACTCAACAAAGAGCTGCAGTTAGTTTCAGAGCGGGTGGCAAGGAATAAGTTAGCCCTAAATATTTCTAAAACTAAAAGCATTGTATTTGGAACAAAACACTCACTAAACCCTAAACCTCAACTAAATATTGTATGTGGAAATTGAGCAAGTTGAGATGACTAAATTGCTTGGAGTAACCCTAGATTGTAAACGGTCATGGTCAAAACATATTGATGCAGTAGTAGCTAAGATGGGGAGAAGTCTGTCTATAATAAAGCGATGCTCTGCCTTCTTAACAACACTATCAACAAGGCAGGTCCTACAGGTCCTAGTTTTGTCGCACCTTGACTACTGTTCAGTCGTGTGGTCAGGTGCCACAAAAAAGGACTTAGGAAAATTGCAATTGGCTCAGAACAGGGCAGCACGACTGACGCTTGGATGTACACAGAGAGCTAATATTAATAATATCCATGTCAATCTCTCCTGGCTGAAAGTGGAGGAGAGATTGACTTCATCACTACTTTTATTTATGAGAGGTATTGAGGTATGTTGAATGCACCGAGCTGTCAGCCTAAACTACTGGCACACAGCTCGGACACCCATGCATACCCCACAAGAGGTCTCTTCACAGTCCCCAAGTCCAGAACAGACTATTTGAGGCACACAGTACTACATAGAGCCATGCCTACATAGAACTCTATTCCACATCAAGTAACTGACGCAAGCAGCAAAATTATATTTTAAAAACTGATTAAAAAAACACCTTATGGAACAGCGGGGACTGTGAAGCAACAAACATTGAATGTATTGTAATGTTTTTAAAATTGTATAAACTGCCTTAATCTTGCTGGACCCCAGGAAGAGTAGCTGCTGCCAAAGCAGCAGCTAATAGGGATCCATAATAAATACAAATACAAACTGAACTGTATAACATATAGGTATACAGACATACTCAAGCGTAAACATATGCATGAATAGACATGTACACATCAATAGACACAAAGACGTACACTCAAGCCCACAATTCAACACACACACACACACACACACACACACACACACACACACACACACACACACACACACACACACACACACACACACACACACACACACACACACACACACACACACACACACACAGAGAAACAGCCTAACCCGTGTGTTGTTCCTCTCTGCCTTGAGTTCTGCTATCTCCTCCTCTCTCTCCAGCAGCTGCTCCCGGCAGACATTCAGCTCTTTGGTCAGCACTGCAAACTCCTGCAGAGACACAAGGGGGCGGCGTTACTCACGATACACTGTATGTAGCCATAATCATATACAGTACATTAGCACACATACATACAGCACAATTACAAACAGTTCAACAAGACACAATTAAGCACAAAAACATTTCAACAAGAAAAAACAAACATTTAAATTACAGACCTGTGACACACTGGTGTGACACATACACACACAGTGGAGGCTGGTGGGAGGAGCTATAGGAGGACGAGCTCATTGTAATGGCTAGAATGGGATAAATAGAAGGGGATCACAGACAAAGATATGGAAACCACATTTGACTCCATTCCATGCATTCCATTCCAGCCATTAGAATGAGCCCGTCCTCCTATAGCTCCTTCCACCAGCCTCCACTGACCCCCCCATCACTGAGTCGACTATAGTATGACATTGAGTTTCCAACTACGTATATCTGGGAGCAGATAATGTCTATGTTCCTGGTCTGGGTTGCTCATAACCCTCCAGTGAACACCTCATGGCCATTCTGTTGTGGCCATGGCGGGGCCAGCCATGTTGTGTAGGCTAGGCTGACATATGGCCACATATGACACTGTACCATCCTCTGTTCTGTCGGCCATCTTGGCTCAGATGGACTTTACCCATGCGTGACCAAGCCGTGACACACATTCACTATCAGTGTCACAGTAAGGAAAGGCATGCAACCGCCCGTGTCCTGGAGCATGTGAAGACTGAATCATGGGCGTTCCCACAAGCCACTGAGAGGCATTGGTGCTCAGTCCAGCTCTTCCAGTATATGGTGTAATTCTACATGCCCTGGAGCATTATAACATAACACTGTTGATTATTGTGTTCAGTGGACTGGTAGGAATAATAGGGACTGGGCTGTCAGTGTGCACATCAGTGGTAACTACTGATAGAGGAGAAAGGGGGGAAAGAAGACAGGAGGAAAAGGGAAAAGGAAGACAGGGGAAAAAGAGAAAAAGTCGACAGGGGAAAAGGGAAAAAGAAGACAGTAGGAAAAGGGAAAAAGAAGACAGGAGGAAAAGGGAAAAGGAAGACAGGGGAAAAGGGAAAAAGACGACAGGGGAAAGGGGAAAAGGAAGACAGAGGAAAAGGGAAAAAGACGACAGGGGAAAAGGGAAAAAGAAGACAGGGGAAAAGGGAAAAAGAAGACAGTAGGAAAAGGGAAAAGGAAGACAGGGGAAAAGGGAAAAAGAAGACAGGGGAAAAGGGAAAAAGAAGACAGTAGGAAAAGGGAAAAAGACGACAGGGGAAAAGGGAAAAAGACGACAGGGGAAAAGGGAAAAAGAAGACAGTAGGAAAAGGGAAAAGGAAGACAGGGGAAAAGGGAAAAAGAAGACAGTAGGAAAAGGGAAAAGGAAGACAGGGGAAAAGGGAAAAAGACGACAGGGGAAAAGGGAAAAAGACGACAGGGGAAAAGGGAAAAAGACGACAGGGGAAAAGGGAAAAAGACGACAGGGGAAAAGGGAAAAAGACGACAGGGGAAAAGGGAAAAAGACGACAGGGGAAAAGGGAAAAAGAAGACAGAGGAAAAGGGAGAGTCATGTACAGATAGTACACAGCAGACCCATAGAAATGTGGAATTCTGGGATTGATTCTAGCTGAAAAGACAGCTTTTGGCACCAATATCCCACAATTATATGCTTTCTCTCTCTAGAGTTCTCTCTTTCTATCCTTGTCTCACTCCCCCTCCACAGTCCAAGACACAATGTGATCATAAACTACCTCAAGGTGTCTCTCGACTGTACCAAGCCTCCATCTCTCCCTCTCATCCTCTCACATGGCCTACTCGCTCTCATCCTCACAATCCTTCATCCATCTCTATCTCTCCATGTGATAACCCAGAACACCTAAGAATAGACGCCAGAAGCTCCATCATTAGTATGCAGCAATATGCAAATTGGCCTGATTCGTTAGTCTGTGTGTGTGTTTCATACCACCAGTTCTCTCTCTGTACCATGCTCTTATTCTCACTCTGCAGCCCTCTCTATCAATCTGTCTCTCCACTCTCCCTCTCTCTCTCTCTCGGCAGTGGCGGCACACTCTGAACATACGCACTCAATGAACCCTGCTAGTGTTTAATCTATCACAGCGCTCTGTGCTGCTAGCTCTAGTGTTGAATCTATCACAGCACTCTGTGCTGCTAGCTCTAGTGTTGAATCTATCACAGCGCTCTGTGCTGCTAGCCCTAGTGTTGAATCTATCACAGCGCTCTGTGCTGCTAGCTCTAGTGTTGAATCTATCACAGCGCTCTGTGCTGCTAGCTCTAGTGTTGAATCTATCACAGCGCTCTGTGCTGCTAGCTCTAGTGTTGAATCTATCACAGCGCTCTGTGCTGCTAGCTCTAGTGTTGAATCTATCACATCGCTCTGTGCTGCTAGCTCTAGTGTTGAATCTATCACAGCGCTCTGTGCTGCTAGCTCTAGTGTTGAATCTATCACAGCGCTCTGTGCTGCTAGCTCTAGTGTTGAATCTATCACAGCGCTCTGTGCTGCTAGCTCTAGTGTTGAATCTATCACAGCGCTCTGTGCTGCTAGCTCTAGTGTTGAATCTATCACAGCGCTCTGTGCTGCTAGCTCTAGTGTTGAATCTATCACAGCGCTCTGTGCTGCTAGCTCTAGTGTTGAATCTATCACAGCGCTCTGTGCTGCTAGCTCTAGTGTTGAATCTATCACAGCGCTCTGTGCTGCTAGCTCTAGTGTTGAATCTATCACAGCGCTCTGTGCTGCTAGCCCTAGTGTTGAATCTATCACAGCGCTCTGTGCTGCTAGCTCTAGTGTTGAATCTATCACAGCACTCTGTGCTGCTAGCTCTAGTGTTGAATCTATCACAGCGCTCTGTGCTGCTAGCTCTAGTGTTGAATCTATCACAGCGCTCTGTGCTGCTAGCTCTAGTGTTGAATCTATCACAGCGCTCTGTGCTGCTAGCTCTAGTGTTGAATCTATCACAGCGCTCTGTGCTGCTAGCTCTAGTGTTGAATCTATCACAGCACTCTGTGCTGCTAGCCCTAGTGTTGAATCTATCACAGCACTCTGTGCTGCTAGCTCTAGTGTTGAATCTATCACAGCGCTCTGTGCTGCTAGCCCTAGTGTTGAATCTATCACAGCGCTCTGTGCTGCTCGCATCATGTGTGTATGTGTGTGTCCGTAGATGTGTGCACCATATTGATCCCCCTCTCAGTGAGGTAATATGGCCCTTTAATGTCCAGTCATTCTCAGTAAGAACACATTGTCCTATCACATCTGTTATTGCTTTCAATAGTTCAGAGAACATATGGGTTCTAACAAAATAAACCGCATCACTCCCCTTAGGCATCATGGGAGACTGCCTGTCTGAAATCCAAGATGGAGTCCTTTTCGCATGTTCAGTGGCGTCAGTCACACTAGAATGATTCCGCCACGGGCATAAGGATGTGGGCTAATATTGGCCTGGGTATTATAGAGGTCTTTACTCAATCGAATGGAACCGCCAATAATATGTAACAGTCTGTCATCATGTCTAAGTCATGATTCAGCCACAGCCCTGCTCAGTATGCACCAGAAGTGGTCCGTAGGAGCAGGAACAACCACATACCAACAAGAACAGACGGAACAGCTAAGTACAGATGGAACAACTCAGTAAAAAACTGAACAGCTCATTGGTGAGTCCAGTAGATAGCAGGATAGCTCAGTATGAATAAGAGAAGCAACATAAAACCAGAACCATGTTAAAATCTGAGCATAAAAAAATGAAATATAACATTTACATAAGTATTCAGACCCTTTACTCAGTACTTTGTTGAAGCACCTTTGGCAGCGATTACAGCCTCGAGTCTTCTTGGGTATGGCACTACAAGCTTGGCACACCTGTATTTGGGGAGTTTCTCCCATTCTTCTCTGCAGATCATCCGAAGTTCTGTCAGGTTGGATGGGGAGCGTCGCTGCACAGCTATTTTCAGGTCTCTCCAGAGATGTTCGATCAGGTTCGAGTCCGGGCTCTGGCTGGGCCACTCAAGGACATTCAGAGAGTTGTCCCGAAGCCACTCCTGCGTAGTCTTGGCTGTGTGCTTAGGGTCGTTGTCCTGTTGGAAGGTGAACCTTTTCCCCAGTCTGAGGTCCTGAGCGCTCTGGAGCAGGTTTTCTGTACTTTGCTCTGTTTATCTTTCCCTCGATCCTGACTAGTCTCCCAGTCCATGTCACTGAAAAACATCCCCACAGCATGATGCTGCAACCACCATGCTTTACCGTAGGGATTGTGCCAGGTTTCCTCCAGACGTGACACTTGGCATTCAGGCCGAAGAGTTCAATCTTGGTTTCATCAGACCAGAGAATCTTGTTTCTCGTGGTCTGAGAGTCCTTTCGGGTGCCTTTTGGCAAACTCCAAGCGGGCTGTCATGTGCCTTTTACTGAGGAGTGGCTTCGTCTGGCCACTCTACCATAAAGGTCTGATTGGTGGTGCTGCAGAGATGGTTGTCCTTCTGGAAGGTCCTCCCTTCTCCACAGAGGAACTCTGGAGCTCTGTCAGAGTGACCATCGGGTTCTTGGTCACCTCCCTGACCAAGGCCCTTCTCCGATTGCTCAGTTTGGCCGGGCGGCCAGCTCTAGGAAGAGTCTTGATGGTTCCAAACTTCTTCCATTTAATAATGATGGAGGCCACTATCAACTATGGGACCTTATATAGACATGTGTGTGCCTTTCCAAATCATGTCCAATTCAATTTACCACAGGTGGACTCCAATCAAGTTGTAGAAACACCTCAAGGATGATCAATGGAAACAGGATGCACCTGAGCCCAAACAAACAGGATGGAGTCTCATAGCAAAGGGTCTGAATACTTATGTAAATAAGGTATTTCAGTTTTTTTATTCTAAAAACCTGTTTTCACTTTGTCATTATGAGATATGTGTAGATTGATGAGGGAAATATTTAATTTAATCTATTTTAGAATAAGGCTGTAAGGTAACATAATGTGAAAAAAGTCAAGGGGTCTGAATATTTTCCGAATGCACAGTATACACTCACTCTCTCTTGTTCACACTCACAACGTGTTTGCAGGCAACAGGAAGGTCTCTATAGATTCTTTGTCCAGATCTCACACTTAGTATGTAAACACACATACAACACACACAGAAACACACACACACAGGCAGCCACATACGCAAGTGCACATGCAGACACGGACGCACGAATGTACACACACACACACACACAGACACAGATACACACCCCCTCCCCGTGTGTACCTGTGGTAGGGCGATGGACAGCTGTCTCGAGAGGGAGTCCTTCTCATGGCCCAGGTCTCGGAGTCGAAGCTGGGCTGTCCCCAGACTGTCCTGGGTCTCCCTCAGGCTGTCCAGCAGCCTCTCCCTCTCCGTCAGCATGTTCACCATCAGAGACTCCAGATTCCCTGTGCTGCCCCCCTCGTCACCTCCGCCCCGGGGCTCTCCTCTGCCCCCGTACCCACCCCCCATACCCCCCATACCGCCTCCCATTCCCCCGCCACTCCCTCCCGGAGAGGAAGGCCCTCCCCCACTCCCGCCACGCCCATCCTCAGAGATGGTGGGCATCACCTCGCACATCATCTTGAGGCCGGAGAGTGTGTGGGGTGTTAGCTGAAAGTTGGTGGGTGTCGGTGGAGAGTGTGGGATTGTTCTGGGAGAATTTGCTTCAAAGAGCCCACAGATTTTTTTTTCAAGTGTGTATGCTTGTATGAGGTAAGGTGTGAAGGGCACTCTATTCTCTTTTGTCTCTCTCTCTCTATTTCTCTCTGCCTAGCTTTGGCCCTTGGTCTCTCTCTTTTGTTTGTGTCCTTGTCCTTTTCTCCTGTTACTATGTGAGAGAGGTTGGTAGAGAGGCAAGCAGAATGGTGGCACTCTGTTACCCTTCTCTCTCCTCTGTACCTCACCTCTCTATGAATAAGACGTCACAGTCATCACTAACAGGCCTGTGTTTGGTTGGTTAACGGCTTGTCACTCTGTACCTTGCTACTTCCTCATCTCTACTTCCTGGCTTCACCGAATTAGCTCCTTTGGATGTATTGCTACAATAGGAATAGCTCTGCTGTGTCTGGCAAACACCTGATTGGCTCTCTGCTTGTGGTGATAACAACTGATTGGTTGTCTCAGTGAGTCTGGCTGAGTGACAGGGCCCAGGTAATTGTGAGGTACCTTTGGGGTGCGGTGTGTGTCTTTGGGTGGGGTGCAGTTAGGTTTCAAAAGGCAAGGTCTAGAGTGGTAGGACGAGTTAGGAGGAGTCCATGGGGGTGTCTAAGAGTTTAGGGAAGGGGCAAGAGGGAGGGCAGGTGTAGTGGAGGGCCTCAGACACACCAGGGTGGTCTTCAGACAGATGAGAGAAGCAGCTGGAAAATAGAGAACAAGATGATCAGAAACCGGGGAAGGGAAGAGAGAAACAGGGGACAATAATAGAGAAACAGGGGAAAGGAAGAGAGAAATTTTGTTTTCCACTAAACTCTCAAGGCTCTCAATCAACTTATATAATTGTAATTGACAAGTTGAAAGAGCCTCATCCTTGGATCTAATAATGCAACAGATTTTAGAGAACAGTTTGTTAGTAACCAACATCATAAAAACAATCCAGGCCGGAAGAGGAGGAAGTGGAGAACCCCTTTTCTGAGATGTGGGTGGACCAGGTGAGATGATGGAGTGGCCAGTACAGACACAAAACCAGATGATAATGACTCAATCAAATCTGTCATAGCCAGTTGGAAGCAGCTGTTTACAGAGCAGGCCAGACAATTATGACACCTACTGTAGTTTATGTATTGCACAATGAAAGCATTTGACTTGATGAAATAAAATCTGTTTAATCAACCTCCACACGCATGCAGGCATGCACACAAACAAACGCTCGCTCTCTCTCATCTCTCTCACACACACTTCACACATTCATTGGACATCAAACACACACACACCTATCTCTGTTCCACCACAATGACTAATCAGGAGAATACATAGTTGGAGCCTATTGCATTAATTCTGTCCGGCATCCACGGCAACCTACTCCGTTGCACACGTCTGTCTGAAGCTATGTATCCATCGGGCTCTGCTCTTATCTGTCCATACAGCCGATTAGTCATAATGCTAATCATGGATGCGCGTTATACACGGAAATGAGAGTCATGGAGGGTTACGCTGTAGCCTTAGCCTGGCCATCTCGTTCAGTAGGGGGATCATGGGTAAAATAAGCGAGCCGGATGTATCCCTTAATAGTCTACAGAGATAGACAAACAGACATGTATTTATGCGGGGCAGTCTCATAACGTATTTGAATTTAAATTGTCATCATTGTAATTATGGACTATGTGTAGTCTGTAGAAGGGTATATATCTCTGTCTCATAATAACCTCTGTCTCACACTGTCATGTATGCTACAATCTGAAAATATATTTAGCGAGAAGGGTCTATGTTAGGCCTAATAAATGAAAACCACAGTCACAACAGAAAAGCGACGTGAATAAAATAAAACAGAAGATGTCATGTATTTAGGCTATGTAGCCTATAGCCTCTTCCCATCCGATTCCCTTCCAATGGCCTCTGCAAATCATTCTGAAAACGAAATAAAGGCTATACGCACAAAATGAAAGATTATGCATTCTTCTATTCTTAAATGCCCCAATTATATTGTAGGCAATGAAGCATCCCGTTACACCCAATGTTAGGCGTTACACCCCACCGCCTCGCCCCCTCTCCATCCCCCTCCTCAAAAACAGCTGGCAGATCATGCACAGCTCCATCTCACAACATTCAATAAATGTCAGATACCAATGTTGTATTAATATTCTTATCTCACCCTGGTCATCGTCGAAAGCAAAACATACATAATTCCCATTTACCCCATCCGGGCATCTCCCGGTTAAAAGTCGTATCGCCGTGAAAACCCAGTTGCCAGCCAGCCAGCAAGCAACCCCCTCCCCTCTCCCTTCTCACACATGTAAACGATGGCACTGGGCGCGAGCGACGTTACACCTCACCATAAACAACCCCCGTCTTTCTCTCTCTCCTCATTCTCTCCATCCATCCCTCCCTCCCTCGGATAAAAAGGTGCTGGGTCTTTAAGAAACAAACTCGCAGCTATCACGCGCCCACTCACGCACGCGGGGCTATACAATTAATTGATCATGCATGGGAGCGCGCGCGCACACACTCATGAGGGCACAGTTGTGATTTCATTTTACATTGACACACATTAAAATTACACTCACATTCAATGTTAGACCCGGCATGTATGGAAATCAGAGAATGACTAATATAGCCTCATATTGTAGGCTACAGTGAAACATTCTCCCCCTCTGGTGTCTAGTATGAGAACTGCGTCATTCACAGCTCAAAACTCACTTATTGCTCACACTGGCTTTTTGACCGTGACCCCCCATAATAAACTATGTATATCACAAATATTCCTTTTTGTCTTCAACATATTTCACCTTTTAATGTTTTGTTGTGCAAAGTGGGTCGTTAAATGTTTAGGCCTAAATATGGTTTATGATAAAATAATGTGTTATTTTCAGATCTTTCCATTTTCAACTGTGTATATCATGGATTTTGAACGTATTTCTACAGAAATGCAAATCGTCTATACATGTCAAAACCAAATTACCCGCTAGTCATCTCCACCTCTGTATTCTTCTCATGGTCGGACGCACAGACAGATGTGCAGTTGGCACCAATCACCACAGGGCATCGGTTACACTTCAACCAACCGAAGGCAATAGAAGGCGTTTTCTGGAACTGGCAGGGCCAATAGAAAACATTTAAATTGGTTTCAGCTCAATTGGTTGGGGCGGTAAGAAGGGTCCCGGAAGGGATGACGTAATTTTCTCTTCGAGGATGATGTCATTGTAATGCACAGAGAGAGCATTCAAATAGGCAATACTCTTTCCTTTGGAGAAGAGACAGAAAGCTATTGCATCATCGAGACACTTAGTAGAATGAATGTGTTAATAGTCTGAGTAAGTCTGTGGGTCCCCACTTCAGATAAGTACAGATGTGATGTCAAGAACAATAATTGTCAGACAGAAAAGTGAGTCCATTGCATAGTTTATCATATAAAACATGCACATCTCTCCCTCTCTCCTTCCAGGTCAGACTAAGGTCAGGGTCAGACCAGAGGTGGCAGCAGTCTGACCTCATAGAGAGCCAAACAGATCCTCAGTCCCTGTCTCCCATGATGCCCTTTCTCTTCTTTCCTTAAGATACATTCGTAATCCACCACTCTTTGGCCAAAGACATTTACATTACATTTAAGTCATTTAGCAGACGCTCTTATCCAGAGCGACTTACAAATTGGTGCATTCACCTTATGATATCCAGTGGAACAACCACTTTACAATAGTGCATCTAACTCTTTTAAGGGGGGGGGGGTTAGAAGGATTACTTTATCCTATCCTAGGTATTCCTTAAAGAGGTGGGGTTTCAGGTGTCTCCGGAAGGTGGTGATTGACTCCGCTGACCTGGCGTCGTGAGGGAGTTTGTTCCACCATTGGGGTGCCAGAGCAGCGAACAGTTTTGACTGGGCTGAGCGGGAACTGTACTTCCTCAGAGGTAGGGAGGCGAGCAGGCCAGAGGTGGATGAACGCAGTGCCCTTGTTTGGGTGTAGGGCCTGATCAGAGCCTGAAGGTACGGAGGTGCCGTTCCCTCACAGCTCCGTAGGCAAGCACCATGGTCTTGTAGCGGATGCGAGCTTCAACTGGAAGCCAGTGGAGAGAGCGGAGGAGCGGGGTGACGTGAGAGAACTTGGGAAAGTTGAACACCAGACGGGCTGCGGCGTTCTGGATGAGTTGTAGGGGTTTAATGGCACAGGCAGGGAGCCCAGCCAACAGCGAGTTGCAGTAATCCAGACGGGAGATGACAAAGACCTTATTGAAAAGACACTTGATCTGCCTGCCCATTATCAACATTTAAATCCCTCATCCAACTCATGCCAAATCACAAATACTGTTATTATTCCAAAGACTTGCTCTCTGAGATTCCACAGTGTGCAGATAGTGACAATGGATAGGACACATATGACATAACAGGTTTCAGCAACTCTCTGTCTTATACCTTGCTGTTGCATGGAGAGGACTGGCTGACACTGATGCCTCCCCTCAGAAGACACCAGACCAGATGAGAAGTTCACCCACACACTGGGAATTGGAAAATGTATGTGCTTTTTAAACTACCTTTATCTGAATGGTCTATTAGTGAAAGCTCAGCACAATGTCTAACAGAAAGCCCATTTGCAGGATTAAAGTGCAGAACTGGACAGAATTAAATTGTATTGATCTGTAGGCATATTGGTTTGGTAAACAGCCCAAAGGTATGGGTGTTTTTCTACAAAGCTCTCAATAGGAGAGTGAGGCAAATGACAGAAAGAACTCTGTGTCCATATCTTTCCACATTTGTGCTGTTTCTGCACTGACTCAATGTCTCCCTCTGCAGGTAAATATGGATACTGCACCATGGCCTAATTACAAATAAAATAAAATAAAAATACATGCGCCAAATACAACAGGTGTAGACTTTACAGTGAAATGCTTACTTACAAGCCCTTAACCAAAAATGCAGTTTAAGAAAATACACAAAAAAAGTAAACGATAAGAATAACGAATAATTGAAGAGCAGCAGTAAATAACAGTAGCGAGGCTATAAACAGGGGTACCGGTACAGAGTCAATGTGCAGGGCACCGGTGTCGAGATAATTGAGGTAATATGTACATGTAGGTAGAGTTATTAAAGTGACTATGCATAAATAATAACAGAGTAGCAGCAGCGTATAAGAGGGGGGGGGGGGGGGGGGCAATGCAAATAGTCTGGGCAGCCATTTGAATAGATGTTCAGGAGTCTTTTGGCTTGGGAGTAGAACTGTTTAGAAGCCTCTTGGACCTAGTACCGGCGCTCTGGTACCACTTGTCGTGCGGTAGCAGAGAGAACAGTCTATGACTAGGGTGGCTGGAGTCTTTGACAATTTTTAGGGCCTTCCTCTGACATCTGAGGTCCTGGATGGCAGGAAGCTTGGCCTCGGTGATGTACTGGGCCGTACGCACTACCCTCTGTAGAGCCTAGCAGTCGGAGGCCGAGCACTTGCCATACCAGGCAGTGATGCAACCCATCAGGATGCTCTCGATGGTGCAGCTGTAAAACCTTTTGAAGATCTGAGGACCCATGCCAAATCTTTTCAGTCTCCTGAGGGGGAATAGGTTTTGTCGTGCCCTCTTCACGGCTGTCTTGGTGTGCTTGGACCATGTTACTTTGTTGGTGATGTGGACGCCAAGGAACTTGAAGCGCTCAACCTGCTCCACGACAGCTCCGTCAATGAGAATGGGGGTGTGCTCGTTCCTCCTTTTCCTGTAGTCCACAATCATCTCCTTTGTCTTGATCACGTTGAGGGAGAGGTTGTTGTACTGGCACCACACGGCCAGGTCTCTGACCTCCTCCCTATAGGCTGTCTCATCGTTGTCTGTGATCAGGCCTACCACTGTTGTGTCATCAGCAAACTTAATGATGGTGTTGGAGTCGTGCCTGGCCGTGCAGTCATGAGTGAACAGGGAGTACAGGAGGGGACTGAGCACGCACCCCTGAGGGGCCCCAGTGTTGAGGATCAGCGTTGCGGATGTGTTGTTACCTACCCTTACCACCTGGGGTCGGCCCTTCAGGAAGTCTAGGATCCAGTTGCAGAGGAAGGTGTTTAGTCCCAGGGTCCTTAGCTTAGTGATGAGCTTTGAGGGCACTATGGTGTTGAACGCTGAGCTGTAGTCAATTAATAGCATTCTCACATAGGTTTTCCTTTTGTCCAGGTGGGAAAGGGCAGTGTGGAGTGCAATAGTGATTGCATCATAGGTGGATCCATCATAGGTGGAAGGTATGCAAATTGGAGTGGGTCTAGGGTTTCTGGGATGATGGTGTTGATGTGAGCCATGACCAGCCTTTTAAAGCATTTCATGGCTACAGACGTGAGTGGTAAGGCTCTGTAGTCGTTTAGGCAGGTTACCTTAGTGTTCTTGGGCACAGGGACTATGGTGGTCTGCTTGACACATGTTGGTATTACAGACTCAGACAGGGAGAGGTTGAAAATGTGACAGAGTCTCTGATCTGGAGATGATGGTGAAGAAGACATGTGTCAGCAGCATCAGCACTATATCTAATAATAGGATCATTCCATAATGGTATCATTTCCTATTATTATCTGGTGATTCCTTCAGGTTCCAGGGGGTTCATTGGGGGTTCCAAAGGTCACAGGCAGAGAGACAGTCAGTTGTTCTATCCAGAGAACTAACACATGAGAACAGAGGCTGTGCTGTGCCTCAGGCTATGGACATTGGACACATAAGAACAAGGTAACACGGGTCACCACCATAAACAACTCATGAAGTAACCACCCCCCCAAACTCCAAGATGGAGGTGAGGAGCTGTAAATATCAAAGCTGAAAGATGATTCCTTTATAGATAAAAAAGGAAAGACAGTTACATAACTCTGTGTGAGGGACACTCAGTTTGATCAGTGTCTACCATCCTCTGCTGTGTTGCTCTGGTACTGCATGTTGTCCAACCATATAGATGTTCAAAACAGTCACATATAAAACTTATGTTGCTCATAACTTGAGATTACATCCAGCTGTCTCTCCTTTATGTTGTCACTTACTTGTCTCACCTACTGCCAGACTGAGAATAAAAAATATTACATTTTGAAGAAAAATGACAGTGCCGATGTTGCTAAACACACAGATATGTCCATCCCTGAGCAGTGACATCACCAGCAGCGGAGTGATTGACAGCTAACAGCTGTATCGCCACCCAGAAAGAAGGGGCAGTGAGGTCATCAGTGAGGTCACCGGGGGTCAGGGGGTGAGTGGAATGCAGGGTAGGAATGCACTGTGTGCCAGGGGACCCATTCCATGGGAGACAACAACGATGAGCACATACTCCCCAGGGAACCATACCACTGGACAACAGCAGAGGAAAAGAGAGAGCACAGTACAGAGACACCGAAGGGATTCATTACTACAACAGAATGTTTAAAATACATTTAAAATAAGAAGGGTGATGTCAGAAGGGACACGGCTGGAATAACAACAATGTACAGAAGCATGCAAGATCCCAGTGACCAATAGACAAATGAGTTACTGGCAGGAGAGGTCAAAGGTCAACTAGGAGTGTGAAGGCAGAAGAGATTGGGAATTAAATATTCAAACAATGTACCTCATCTGGGAAAGGGTTAGGGGTCACAAATCAGAAATGTGACTTTTGGGGGAAAACAGTGGAAATAGTAAGCTAGGTATACAACACAGACAGACAACATAAGGGCAGAATATCTATAGACAGTCATTTCACAGGCATGACAGAGAATTTAAAAATGAAGAAGGCTAGGTCCAGTGAGTTGAATAATTTATTGAGATCAAATGTAAACCACAGAGATAGGTAAACACCAGGACTGTGCCAGGGGACGATACGATGTGCTTGACTGACTGGGGTTGTGTGTTTGTGCTGTATGATGTCATCTGCTGTACCCATCTGGATATGTGTGTCAGTGAAAGAGATGCGTTCCTGCGAGAGCGTGTATGTATCTAGGGTTGCACAGCTACCACTATTTTACCAAAGTTACTGGAATCCTCCGTAATTTTGGTAAATAACAGGTAATCTATGGTAACTTTGGTGATTTATACTTGAACAAAAAAAAATGTTATTCATATATAGTATAACATTTTTTATATCTGTGACCATAATGTCCATGAGTTTCTAGTGGATAGACTATATGGTTCAAGAGAAAAATAGCCTAAATAATTTTGGGAAAGCATCTAATCAACAATTGCATTGTTTTCAATTCACTCCACAAACCTTTCAAACTATTGTATTTTTTCACAACTGCCACCAGTTTGACCCCTAAATATTTACAACAAAGACATATTGACATAGTAAAATAAACAAGTCTGTAAGATACAAAGGCTATTTTATTCTGAAACCCTCATATTAAAACACCAATGACATTCACTACGTTGATGGTTTATATTTAGGATGTTTTACACCTTTGTCATCTCATTTAATTATTGTATATATTTTACATCTGATAAGGCCACACAGAGGGCCAGAGATAATTCATGAGTATGTTTACATGCACACTAATAATTCGATATTAAACTGATTATGGCAGTAGGCCAAGTATGGAAATAGTCATGTGAACACCTTACTTTGCTTATCTTAAATCTGCGTACGGTCAAAATCTAAGTTATTATACGCCGATTAAAACATCTGGTTTTCTAGGCAATCTTTCATATTACTGCATTCTAGCTGTGTATTTGATTTGCGTCAGCACCGGTAGCACAAGACTCCCTCTTATGCGTGAATTTGGAAAAACAAAGTATGCATATTAGAAATTGTTTTCACATACAAACTTTATATGTCCCAACTCAGAATCAAAAAGTTTTGCAAAACAGTTTGGCCACTGTGGTCGAACATATTTTTTAGATTGCTGATTTTTGGAATTTATCTGCAGTCCCATCAGTAGCCTGATTTCCGACGTAAACAGGATTGTTAGGGAAATCGTTCTTCTTGCAAAGCATGTAAATGTTTTAAACAAAATCAAATTATGGTGCGCATGTAACCATGCTCACAAACACCTGTGATAATCTGAAGTACCAAAAAAAAGACACTAGATGTCATCTGATAAAATTCCATATATTCCTTGAAAGTTACACAAATTCTGGTAGTTTACTGGTAAACTTAGAAAGTGTCCAGTAATATACCCTCCCATTGCAACCCTATGTGTATCAGGGTACTGCATTAGGTGTGTATGGGCAGGTTCTGTGGTGGTTCTACAGGCAGGTTATTCTGGGCCTCTTGGACTTCTTGTTCAACAGGAGCTTTAGCACCTGAATGAGAGCGCCAGAGAACATTCCATTACTGAAAGAACCCCTCAGAGGAGACAAAAGCAAAAATGTCCCCAACTCACTCCATCCCCGCCCTTTTTATCTCGTCTATCCCGTTTACCTTGATCTTCCAGTTTCTGCATCTCTTGGTGGAACTGTAGTTCTCCGTTAGGACCCGTAGGAGGCTGCCCCTCCACTGCCTGTTTCACCTTCCTCTGAGACATCTCTAGCACTGCCTGACAGAATCAGACAAACATTTCATCATATGGCTACTCATAGTTTCATATTTCATTGAAGATATAATCGCTATAGCGACAGTATGGCTTATTCTGCAGTATTTGTCTGTTCATAGTATGGCTGTCCTCCATACCACTGTGCAGAGTAAGTGGTGGTTGTCTACCTGTTGGTACTCTCGTCTCTGGGCCTCCAGGGCCTTGCCCCTCTCCTTCAGCAGATCCTGCTCCTGACGAAGAGACTCCGCCCTCCTACCCAGCTCCTCCTCCTTGGTCCGCAGCTCCGCCTCAAACCGCTGGAGCTCAGCCTCTGTGAACACCGGCTTGGTGTCATCTAAAGTCTGGAGGGATGGGGAAGACGAGTCTAACATGACTCAAAACACAAACTATAAAATGACCCAACGTCCCTCACTCACTTACATCCCATTCTTTAGGGTTGTTGAACTCTTTCTTGTCTGTTGATTTAAGGAACTCTTCCAGGCTGACGAGTCGATCTTGATTGATGTCCACCTGTCAAAACAGAAAACAGCTGAAAAAAGTAATAGATAACAGCCCGAGAGTGAACGGATGAGAGGTGAACCGACAGAGTGAACGGATGAGAGGTGAACCGACAGAGTGAACGGATGAGAGGTGAACCGACAGAGAGTGAACGGATGAGAGGTGAACCGACAGAGAGTGAACGGATGAGAGGTGAACCGATAGAGAGTGAACCGATAGAGAGTGAACGGATGAGAGGTGAACGGAAGAGAGGTGAACAGACAGAGTGAACCGACAGAGAGTGAAAGGATGAGAGGTGAACAGACAGAGAGTGAACGGATGAGAGGTGAACAGAGAGAGTGAACGGAAGAGAGGTGAACCGACAGACAGTGAACGGATGAGAGGTGAACCGACAGACAGTGAACGGATGAGAGGTGAACCGACAGAGAGTGAACGGATGAGAGGTGAACAGACAGGGAGTGAACGGATGAGAGGTGAACCGACAGAGTGAACGGATGAGAGGTGAACCGATAGAGAGTGAACCGATGAGAGTGAACGGAAGAGGTGAACAGACAGAGTGAACCGACAGAGAGTGAAAGGATGAGAGGTGAACAGACAGAGAGTGAAAGGATGAGAGGTGAACAGACAGAGAGTGAACGGATGAGAGGTGAACAGAGAGAGTGAACGGAAGAGAGGTGAACCGACAGACAGTGAACGGATGAGAGGTGAACCGACAGACAGTGAACGGATGAGAGGTGAACCGACAGAGAGTGAACGGATGAGAGGTGAACAGACAGGGAGTGAACGGATGATAGGTGAACCGACAGAGTGAACGGATGAGAGGTGAACCGATAGAGAGTGAACCGATGAGAGTGAACGGAAGAGGTGAACAGACAGAGAGTGAACCGACAGAGAGTGAAAGGATGAGAGGTGAACAGACAGAGAGTGAAAGGATGAGAGGTGAACAGACAGAGAGTGAACGGATGAGAGGTGAACAGACAGAGAGTGAACGGATGAGAGGTAAACAGACAGAGAGTGAACGGATGAGAGGTGAACAGACAGAGAGTGAACGGATGAGAGGTAAACAGACAGAGAGTGAACGGATGAGAGGTGAACAGACAGAGAGTGAACGGATGAGAGGTGAACAGAGAGAGAGGAGAGAGGGATAAAGACACAAAAAACAAGTAAAAACATGAATGGAGGGTTAAAACAGAGAAGGACAGAAATCCAAATAATACTAACATTCTTCATGACATGCTCCCTCATCCTCAGCCTCTCTTCCTCCATCTCCATCATATCATCCTCCTCATTCTTTGGGTCGTAGACCTTCTCCAGCTGGTGGTAGAGGGCAGGAGAGAGCTGTTACTATACCGCACGGACACACACACACGTGAGAAGAATGTGCGTTACCTCTTTGGCAAAGAGGGCCTCTAGTTCCTGCTCATCTAAAACACCATCTCCATTTGCATCTACAGGGAGGAAAATAAACATTATTTGAACACATACAATCGTCATCATCATGTAATAGTAGAGTGCAACTTAACTGACCATGCAGTTTGAAGAAGGTCTTTGGGTTAAACTCTGTTGGGTCCAGTCCATCCGTCTCCTCCCATACCTCACGCAGTTGAGCTACACTGCCCTGATGGAGAGATAGAAAAGAGAGATTCCATTCTACTGGTCTCGCATACAAAAAGCATTCCCTCCATCTTACTCGCTCTCTCCGTCTTTCTCTCTCACCGGAGCGTTGACCTTAGGGTGCTTGCGGTGTTTATCCTTCAGCTCCTCCATCCTCTTCTCCTCCTTCTCTCTCTTCTCCTGGTCTAGACCCTTGAGGTACTCCCGTCTCTCGTGCTCCTTCAGCATCTCATAGCGTTTGAACTCATCATGTCTCTCTGCATCGTAGTTCTCTAGGTCTTTAGTGGCCTAGCAGGGAGACAAGAGGACAAGGATGAGGGAGATACTGATGTACATTGGCCTAGCAGGGACAGAGGACAAGGATGAGGGAGATACTGATGTACATTGGCCTAGCAGGGACAGAGGACAAGGATGAGGGAGATACTGATGTACATTGGCCTAGCAGGGACAGAGGACAAGGATGAGGGAGATACTGATGTACATTGGCCTAGCAGGGACAGAGGACAAGGGGGATACTGATGTACATTGGCCTAGCAGGGAGACAGAGGACAAGGGGGATACTGATGTACATTGGCCTAGCAGGGAGACAGAGGACAAGGGGGATACTGATGTACAGTACCAATCAACATTTTGGATACACCTACTCCTTAATTATTTTCTACAATGTACAATAATAGTGAAGACAAACTATGAAATAACACATATGGAATCATGTAGTAACCACAAAGTGATAAACAATAATCAAAATGCATTTGAGATTTTTCAAAGTAGCCACCCTTTGCCTTGATGACAACTTTGCACACTCTTGGCATTCTCTCAACCAGCTTCATGAGGTAGTCACCTGGAATGCATTTCAATTAACTGGTGTGCCTTGTTAAAAGTTAATTTGTGGAATTTCTTTCCTTCTTAATGCATTTGAGCAAAGAGAAAACAACAGTCCATCATTACCTTAAGACATTAAGGTCAGTCAATCTGGAACATTTCAAGAACTATGAACGTTTCTTCAAGTGCAGTCGGAAAAAACATCAAGTACTATGATGAAACTGGCTCTCATGAGGACCGCCACAGGAAAGGAAGACCCAGAGTTACCTCTGCTGCAGAGGATAAATTCATTAGCATTAATTAACTGCACCTCAGATTGCAGCCCAAATAAATGATTCACAGAGTTCAAGTAACAGACACATCAACATCAACTGTTCAGAGGAGACTGCGTGAATTAGGCCTAAATAGTTGAATTGCTGCAAAGAAACCACTACCAAAGGACACCAAAAAGAAGAGACTTGCTTGGACCAAGAAACATGAGCAATGTACATTAGATCGGTGGAAATCTGTGCTTTGGTCTGATGAGTCCAAATTTGAGATATTTGGTTCCAACCGCCATGTCTTTGTGAGACGCAGAGTAGGTGAACAGATGATCTCCCACTGTGAATCATGGAGGAGGTGGTGTGATGGTGCATTGCTGGTGACACTGTCTGTGATTTATTTAGAATTCAAGGCACACTTAACCAGCATGGCTACCACAGCATTCTGCAGCGATACGCCCTCCGCTTAGTGGGACTATTATTTGTTTTTCAACAGGACAATGACCCGAAACACACCTCCAGGCTGTGTAAGGGCTATTTGACCAAGAAGGAGTGATGAGTGCTGCATCAGTTGACCTGGCCTCCACAATCACCCAACCTCAACCAAATTGAGATGGTTTGGGATGAGTTGGACCACAGAGTGAAGGGAAAGCAGCCAACAAATGCTCAGCATATGTGGAAACTCCTTCAAGACTGTTGGAAAACCATTCCTCATGAAGCTGGTTGAGAGAATGCCAAGAGTGTGCAAAGCTGTCATCAAGGAAAAGGGTGGCTACTTTGAAGAATCTAAAATATTTAGATTTTTTTTAACCGTTTTTTGGTGACTACATGATTCCATATGTGCTATTTCATAGTTTTGATGTCTTCACTATTATTCTACAATGTAGAAAATATTTTTTTAAATAAAGAAAAACCCTTGAATGAGTAAGTGTGTCCAAACTTTTGACTGGTACTGTACATTGGCCTAGCACGGAGGCAGAGGACAAGGGGTATACTGATGTACATTGGCCTAGCAGGGAGACAGAGGACAAGGATGAGGGGAACACTGAAGTACATCGGCCTAGCAGGGAGGCAGAGGACAAGGACGAGGGGATAATGAAGTACATCGGCCTAGCAGGGAGGCAGAGGACAAGGACGAGGGGATAATGAAGTACATCAACACCAGTGTTATGATAAGAATCAGGGCCCGTATTCATAACGCTTTCCAGAGTAGGAATACTGATCTAGGATTAGCACCCAATATAATCGCATTAATTATGATAAAAGATGGCGCCGACAGACATACATGGCAGCTCTGCTTCTGGCGCGTAAGCAACGTTGCAGTATTTCGTTTTTTTGTGTGTTATTTCTTACATTATTAGCCCAGAATGTTTTTTGTGTTATTACATACAGCCGGAAATAACTTTTGGAATTCGGAGCAGCGGTAACTCATCAGCATTACGACCAGGAATACAACTTTCCAGAATACTCAGGAGGCTTGCACACCCTCCACCGCTTCCAAGTATATTACTCTGGACAACAAAGTAGATGAGCTCAGGGCAAGGATCCCCCTCCATAGAGTCATCAGGGACTGTAACATAGCCATGATTCTGTGAAACAGAGTCTCTCGGGATATACTGTCCCCGTCAATACAGCCAGCTGGGTTCTCAGTACATTGCGCAGACAGGAATAAAGAACTCCCTGGGAAGAAGGGCGGTGGTGTATGTTTCATGATTAACTACTCATGGTGCGATTGTGATAACATACAGGAACTCAAGTCCTTTTGTTCACCCGACCTAGAATACCTCAAATTCAAATGCCGACCGTATTACCTCCCAAGAGAATTCTCTCCGGTTCTAGTCACAGTTGTGTACATTCCCCCTCAAGCCAATACCACGACAGCCCTCAAGGAACTACACTGGACTTTATGCAAACTGGAAACCACATATCCTGAGACCGCATTTATTGTAGCTGGGGACTTTAACAAAGCAAATTTGAGGAAAACGCTACCGAAGTTCTATCAAGACATTGGCTGTAGTACTCGCTCTGATAACACTCGACCACTGTAACTCTTTCGAAATGCCTACAAGGCCCTCCCCCACCCTCCCTTCGGCAAATGAGATCACGACTCTATTTTGCTCCTCCCTTCCTATAGGCAGAAACTCAAACAGGAAGTACCCGTGCTAAGGTCTAGTCAACGCTGGTCTGACAAATCGGAATCCATGCTTCAAGATTGTTTTGATCAAGCAGACTGGGATATGTTCTGGGTAACCTCAGAATAACATTGACGTATACAAAGACACGGTGACTGAGTTCATCAGGAAGTGTATAGAGGATGTTATTCCCACTGACTATTAAAACCTACCCAAACCAGAAACCGTGGATAGATGGCAGCAGTCGCACAAAACTGAAAGCGCGAACCACTGCATTTAACCATGGCAAGGTGACTGGGAATATAGTTGAATACAAACAGTGTAGTTATTTTCTCCGTAAGGCAAAACGTCAGTACAGAGACAAAGTGGAGTCGCAATTCAATGGCTCAGACACGTGACGTATGTGGGCGGGTCTACAGACAATCACAGATTACAAAGGGAAAACCAGCCACGTCGCGGACACCGACGTCTTGCTCCCGGACAAACTAAACGCCTTCTTCGCCCGCTTTGAGGATAACAGTGCCACCAACACGGCCTGCTTTCAAGGACTGTAGGCTCCCATTCTCCGTGGCTGACGTGAGCAAGACATTTAAGCGTGGTAACCCTCGCAAGAATGCCAGCCCAGACCGCATCCCTAGAAGCGTCCTCAGAGCATGTGCAGACCAGCTGTCTGGAGTGTTTACAGACATATTCCATCTCTCCCTATCCCAGTCTGCTGACCCCACTTCCTTCAAGATGTCCACCATTGTTCCTGTACCCAAGAAAGCAAAGGTAACTGAACTAAATGACTATTTCCCCGTAGCGCTCACTTCTGTCATCATGAAGTGCTTTGAGAGACTAGTTAAGGATCATATCACCGCTACCTTACAACCTAGACCCACTTCAATTTGCTTACCGCCTCAATAGATCCACAAACGATGCAATCGCCATCGCACTGCACACTGCCCTATCCCATCTGGACAAGAGGAATACCTACGGAACAATGCTTTCAACACCATAGTACCCTCAAGTTCCTCGGCGTACACATCACTGACAATCTGAAATGATCCACCCACACAGTGTGGAGAAGAAGGAGCAACAACTACTCTTCAACCTCAGGAGGCTGAAGAAATTTGTCTTGGCCCCTAAGACACTCAAACTTTTACAGATGGACAATTGAGAGCATCCTGTCGGGCTGTTTCACCCCCTGGTATGGCAACTTCTCCGCCCGCAAACGCAGGGCTCTTCAGAGGGTGGTGCGGTCTGCACAACACATCACCGGGGGCACATTGCCTGCCCTCCAGGACACCTACAGCACCCGATGTCACAGGAAGGCCAAAAAGGACATCAACCACCCGAGCCACAGCCTGTTCACCCCGCTATCATCCAGAAGGCGAGGTCAGTACAGGTGCATCAAAGCTGGGACTGAGAGACTGAAAAACAGCTTCTATCTCAAGGCCATCAGACTGTTAAATAGCCATCACTAGCTGGCTGCCACCCGGTTACTCAACCCTGCACCTTACAGGCTGCTGCCCTATATACATAGACATGGAATCACTGGCCACTTTAATAATGGAACACTAGTCACTTTAATAATGTTTACATACTGCTTTACTCATCTCATATGTATATACTGTATTCTATGGCATTTTAGTTAATGCCACTCTGACATTGCTCGTCCTAATATTTATATATTTCTTCAATCCCTTCTTTTACTTTTAGATTTGTGTGTATTGTTGTGTATTGTTAGATACTACTGCACTGTTGGAAATAGGAACACAAGCATTTTGCTACACCCGCAATAACATCTGATAAATATGTGTGTGTACACAATAAATATGTGTATGTGTACCAATAAAATTTGATTTGAAAAGGCTAAACTGATCCTAGATCTGCACCTACTCTTAGATGTTCTATGAATAAAAATACAGGCCCTGGACTCTATGCTCACTGCATTACCGTTGAGATGAGCAGCTCAAGGTCTTTGGCCTCAAAGGTGTTCTGATTGTGTGGATCCAGGTGTTCAAACTGCTTCAACAGAGAGGCATGGTCCATCTGTAAACCTTGGGGATAAACAGAGGGGTTTTAACAAGTGACTGAGAAAACATATATAATCTTGGTCTCCCAGGCCTTTAGAAACCCTCACTCTGTGTGTTGGTGCTGTCCAGTTTGGCTTTGAGCAGCATCCTGAGGCGAGACACCTCCTGTCTCTTCAGCTCATCCAGACGAGTTCTAACATGGTGCCCCACAAGGTCCAGCTCCTTACTGAGACGACCATTCTGAAGAAGATGGACAGTCAGTCAGACGCATATCAGATTCACCTTTATTCGCCAGGACATTTACTGTACATGTACCAGGAACTTGACCCAGTGACTTGATGCTGCCACAATAAACAGACAGAATACAGACAGAATGTATAGACAAAGAATTTACACACTCGACATACAGTATGTACACTATAGATTAGGGATGGGCATTTGAAATTATTTCACTATTCAAATATGATATTTTTTCCAGATATCTGGATTGTAGAAATACATGTTTTAAATAAAACGTTACCCTACGCGTTTCAGCAGAAGGGTAAGTGAGGTGCAAGAGAGGAGCAGGGGCCGGTGTGTGTGGCACAGAGGGAGAGAGAAAAAGTAGACAAACCGACTCGTGCTAGTTAGAAAACCTATGGCAGCAACAAGTTATCTATCATACTATCTGGTAGTACTGGTCTTGACTGAACCAAATCATTGTAAAGAAGCTAGCTGGCTACAGTAGCCAGTTGAGTTAGTCAGCTAGCAAGCTAAAGCAGAAAGGCTAATTGAGGCTATTTTGCAGCACTCCTCGTAATTGTCTACGACAACTCCATTCATATGAAACAACAGCCTACCTGTTGGTTGATCATTGTAGCCTACTCCTTCTCATTTAGCCAACTTCATTCCGTAATTTTTATTCTATTTTGCATCGATTAGAAATCTCCCACTTCCTTTGCTACACATTGAGCCTCCGACTGTAACACCGCTTTGATTGACCAACAATAACAACAAGCTACACGTGTGAAGGCTACCGGAGCATCTTTTTTATGGGCCGCTCATAAAACTGTTGTGTTATTAAAATGTTTTATGTAATGGTCTATCCTTGTAGGCTATGTAGCAATGTCACATAGATACTTTTATGAAATTTTAGACCAAGCATTTTCATTGTTAAAATAGACCATTAAGTAATCAAATACTAACGTTCATTCAAATATTCGAATAACCCGTGCCAATCCCTACTATATATGACTTGTGTAACATTATAGGTACTACACAAGGAGGTGAGGGGGTACTTAGTGAGTTAATACTTTGAAAAACTACTAAGGTCAGAAAATATAAGACAAGGGGAAAACAACAGAGAGAGAGAGACAGACCTTGATGTCCTCTGTGTTGGCAGTCTGGAGTTTCTCTCTGAAGTGGGGATCTGTCTCCAGCACCTCAATCACCTCTCTCAGATACCGGTCATAGTATAGGCCTGTGTCCTGCAACGGACAGGCAACCACACACACACACACACACACACACACACACACACACACACACACACACACACACACACACACACACACACACACACACATCACACATCACACATCACACATGGATACACACACAGACAACACACACAGACAGACAGAGAACAAAGGCGTACCACATTATCCTCCTGTTTGTCCTCCTGGGGAGGCTGTGCTTCCTGGGGGGTTGCATTGCGGTCGAGGGGCACTGACCAAACCTCCAGAGACATGGATAGGAGCAGCAGCCAGCCAGGATCCAGGTTCATCCTCCTGCAAGAGAAGTATGAACATATAAGATCTGTCTATGTCAATTATATATTCAGACATTATTCAGCTATCTGTCACTTGGTACTGAACATCAACTGAATGATGTTTGACGGCTGACATCTGACAGACAGAGGCACATCACAGGAGGCGTATCCTGTTGCATGGACGTTATATGGGAACTGGCAGACTGACCATCAGATACTGCGGGCTAGTGACGCACTGTGGGCTAACGCGAAACCACGCTGAATGAAAGGTCTACGCTCTGATTTCGCGTGACAATATACAGCTTTTCAATAGAAAGCGCAACAATACGCAACAGCAAAGACACTACCGCCCTCTTGAACAACAGCAAGTTAGCTGGCTAACGTTAGCTAGCTACGGATGAGAGAGAGAGAGGCTTCCATCCATCTTGCATCCCCCCTTCATATTAAATGCGCGAATCCCTCTAGAAAACGTCTGGCAATGCCAACAGGCCAAATGTAGTATTATGTACACTCGGTGTGACATGAGGGATTCTCGCTTACCGTTACTTGTTGATCGGTGGCTAATTCTTGCCCGTTGTATTAGCCAGCTAACGTTACTTCCTTTACCGAAAGCTTTCCGAAATGAATTTTTGCGTCGCGGCCGAAAATGACGTCAAAAAGAAGCGACTATGTGTGACTGATTGTATGGGTCCCATCCGTTCTTATAACGCGTTCAACTACTATTCGGAACTAGGACATTCGTAAATTTCCGAGTTTGCTAGTTTCGAGTTTCCTAGTTCCGACTATGACATGAACGCGGCATTGTTATACCTCAGCGTCCCCATCCTGTAGTTCAGTGGTCTCGTCAGAGAGGAAGAGGCGAAGCGAGAGGATTTACTGCGCCCAAAATATGTCCGCGTGAGATAAGCCCTTTTTTGCATGGAGGGCTATGAGAGGGTGTCGAAATCGAATAGAAGTTTTGTCATGTTTAGGCCGTTACAAATGTACTTATAGAATTTGATTCACGTGGCATTCCGGTAACTTTGAGAAAAACAACTTAGTTGTGCCTGTTGGTCACACGCGTATCTGCCCTCTCATTGGCTAAAATGGTCTCACCTGATTTCTCCTGCCTTCCATCGTTGATGACATATGTTTCAGTTGTTAGAATGGTCAGTCTTGTCAATATAATAGATCATCTTTGGTCTCAATCCAATACAAAAAAACGTACATTTCCTTATTTCCTTTCCTTCCTTATTCCTTATCTTATGAAAAACACCCACATATGCGAAGTACAGTTATTGTTTTGAAGTTAAATAAGGTAATAAATAAATAAGTGAAATTGTATTTCATTTACATTGTAAGGGTGTCTTATTTCCATAAGGATGTTTGTCCATCACACACATCACATATAAAGAGAAAATAAATAAAATATCAAATTCCAACAGGTAAAAAGTATGTATTTATTTAATTAAAATAGATAGCTATGTATATTATTTAATCAATTACCTTGTCGCTTCACATACAAACACAAACAATTGTGAATTGAAATAAATTAACATTATGTAATTGCACATAATAAATAAATTGATAAATAATAGATTAAGGACATACTATCAACAACATAATGACAAAGAATCACAGTCATGAAATAGATAATAAATATGGCACAAGAAACACAATGAATAAATAAACAATATTCAATTAAAGTAATTTCAAAATATGATAATAAATTGTAGAGCATTTGAGGTCATAAAGAGTTGATATCAGTTTCACTGATGAGCTACATGCAGGACTTTGATTGATTCGCACTTGCCTCACACAATTTAGTGTTTAGAAATCAATCTCTCTCATATCAGTAGGAGTGCCTGCTCTTTCATCCTCTATTTCTCCATCCTTCTCCATGGCACTGTCTTGGAGTCCACCTCTGAGCCGTTGTTTGAGGGCAGCTTCTATCAATTCACTGTAACACTGCAACACCATCTGTGATCAAAGAAGAAAGATAAACACAGATTAGGATTAAAACCAGTACCCTTCCAGTCACACTAACCATATCACAACCAATCTGTAACTCAAACACTTAGTTCCTTCCAGTCACACTAACCATATCACAACCAATCTGTAACTCAAACACTTAGTTCCTTCCAGTCACACTAACCATATCACAACCAATCTGTAACTCAAACACTTAGTTCACAACCAATCTGTAACTCAAACACTTAGTTCACAACCAATCTGTAACTCAAACACTTAGTTCACAACCAATCTGTAACTCAAACACTTAGTTCCTTCCAGTCACACTAACCATATCACAACCAATCTGTAACTCAAACACTTAGTTCACAACCAATCTGTAACTCAAACACTTAGTTCACAACCAATCTGTAACTCAAACACTTAGTTCACAACCAATCTGTAACTCAAACACTTAGTTCACAACCAATCTGTAACTCAAACACTTAGTTCACAACCAATCTGTAACTCAAACACTTAGTTCACAACCAATCTGTAACTCAAACACTTAGTTCACAACCAATCTGTAACTCAAACACTTAGTTCACAACCAATCTGTAACTCAAACACTTAGTTCACAACCAATCTGTAACTCAAACACTTAGTTCACAACCAATCTGTAACTCAAACACTTAGTTCACAACCAATCTGTAACTCAAACACTTAGTTCACAACCAATCTGTAACTCAAACACTTAGTTCACAACCAATCTGTAACTCAAACACTTAGTTCACAACCAATCTGTAACTCAAACACTTAGTTCTGTGGTCCTTTCTTTCCAGTCCCATTTTCACCTCTAAATCAGTCTTTCACTCAGCATTGCTATTGAATAAAGTTAAACTGCAGCTCCTGGCTGTAATACAACCGATATGGTGAGATATTTTATGTAGAGATATTAGAGATACTGCTAGGCACTCACCAGGTCAGTCTGACACAGTTCTGCCAGTGTAGCACTCATATGACCCAGATGACCTGGACCCTTGTTGCCCAACCCCCGGAGGGCAGAGTTCAGCGCTGCCGCAGCAACCAGAGATGGAGGGGCTCCCAGGAAACGGTAGTCGCAGACACACATGGCAACCAGGGTGTCACTATGCCGACGCAGTGTGGAGAAGAACTCCTCTGTGTCTGTCTTTCCATCCTTCCTCTCCCCTACAGGGGGAAGGAAATGTGGAATGAAGTCCTGAGGGGTTACCGCAGCAACGTCCCATCGAAGAGTCGCAAGGATGACACGTTCCATCTCCTTATGATGAAAGGGCAAGAACATCAATATACATGTGTTTATGTGTAAAAACATTTGTTTATATAGCCCACTGAATACAATGCATATAATAATACAGAGATGGTTTACATTCACAAGGTCCACCATATTGTCACATAGAGATTTGAAAGTGTCTCTCCTCTATATCAAAATGGTGACCTACCCGTATGTTGGAGGGCAGGAAGCTGTACTCAGCTGCAGCACAAAGAGAGTCAGCAGAGATTGTGTCACACTCTGTTAGTTTGGAGGCGATGAGGATGCAGGCTGCAGCCAGGCAGTAGGGTGAGACAGGGAGAGACAGGGAGGCAGACAGGAAGCGGTCCAACATAGAAACAGACAGGGGAAACACTGTTTCGTCACAGCCACGCTCACAGCATACCTAGTAGAGAGACCAACAGGAGAATCAATTAGTGCCTCATCACAGTATACCAAAGACATTAATGTGGGGAAAAAAGAGATGAAAATGGAATCCAGAGAATGAAAGTTCATACTTCCATAGCCCACTTGGCGAGCTCCTCTCTGCGCTCCGGCTCTCTCTGGATGAGGGCGACGTAGAGGCCGGAGGGCAGATATCTCTCCTCCACCTGTAGCAGCCTCTGGATGATCCGCTGCCCAGACACGCTGGGGTCCCAGGGGGCCCGGAGCTGTGACTGGCCCCTGGCCTGGCCCTGCTGGGCTCCCTGGCCTTGCTGGCCTCGGACTTCCTCCTCACACCACAGAGACACAGACACAGACATCCCTCAGCTCAGCCCACACACACAACTACCTAGGTGGGTTTGTGTTCCTCTCGGTCCAGAAAGTGGGATACAACAAGTCAATGTTACTCTGTCAGTGTAAGGAGAGAGAATGTAGGACCAATATGTGTGCTGAAAATCTGCAACTAATCCAACTCAATTGAACTCTCTTCTTGTCACTGCTATGTTGGATGTCCTTTTATTTCCTCGCCCCTCTGTATGTGTGTGTTCCTGTGTGGCGCTGGTGTGAATCTTAGCCCGAACCTCCTCTGGCTGGGTTTTATAGCCCTCAGAGAAAGAGAGTGACAGAGAGGGTGTGCTGAAGAGGGAATGAAAGAAAAAGAGGGTGGTAACATAGTGACTGACATAAAATAATAAAAAGACAACAATGCTGTCTGTACAACAATGGCATCAACAGGTGGAGAGAGGGAGAAAATAGAGAAGGAGAGAGAGGGAGGGGAGGAGAGAGGGTGCAGACAAGAGAGGGAGGGGCCCGCAGGGACAGAGCAACAGCTTGCCCCCAACAGTGAAAAAGAGAAAGGGAGAAAAGGGAGGAGAGAAAAGGTCATCTCCAAACTCTGACAATGGGAATGGATAACATGAGGAGTAGGTTGTTTGTTTACAATAATAGAGGGGGAAAGAGAAAAGATGGAAATATATCTTCTCAAACTGAAAGTTCCAAATTCTTTCCCATTAAATAATATAAACTGTATAGAGAAATTAGAGATAATAATTGCGGATAATTGGAAAAGCAACGTGAGGGTTTATGCTGTGTTGAATGGTTGCATTTTTACAAAATCCTTTTATAAATCTTTTTGCCCTGTCCTGTTTGTAGCTATACAGTATTTATTGTGCTACAAACTAATATATATGTATAAAGATTTCCGGCCTCTAAATGTCTAACTTTTGGCATGAAACTCTCTCTCTCTAGTGCCCAGAACTCTCTGAGGAATCTCATTGTCAAAGCAACCTGTGTCCCGTCACTCTACTCTACTCTACCACCCCACCCCACCCCTTCCTGGCCTGTGGCAATCTGCTCCCCCTGTTTAAAGAGCAGTGAATCCACTGGGGAGGACAGGGTGAGGTATGAGCAACAGACAGTAGAGCAGGCAGGTCAATGAGTCGTATTGTCTCCTTTACAAATCAGTGTCAGACACCAGCCCCTGGCCTTCTGCTTGGTCCTCTCTCTCTCTCTCTGACACACACCCTTCACACATTCACTGGACAGCAGACACACTCTCGCATGCTCCTCAGGGACTCCCCTGACGGTCACCATGGGGTCACACTTACGAGTAGTGAATTCAGATTCTATTTGACACAGTGAGTCACTACAGGTGGTTTAAGGGACACATGAGTGCTTATGTTTCACAGAGACATTTGGGAAGCACTGAAAATGAAACAATTACACACCTCTTGAATCAGCCTTAAAATATCATAAGACAAAAGCATAAATGAAGGTTAGCTTGTATTTTTACTTGATTAAAGGGGAAATCTTCACATCAGAACCCAAAATATTAGCTTGTTTTATCCCAATGGTTGTAAACAAAGTAAATGCAAACAAACATGGTTAAAACCCATCATATTGATATCATGGATGGTCAGTCCTTGCATCCATAGCTCTGTCTTTGAATTTGAGAGTTGTTACATTTTTTCAGCCCCATCCCTTAGATTTTTACCAAAACAGGGGCGGGGAGTTTACCGTTTCAACTGCTGATTGCCACTTTAAATCAATCGCTATGATCAGACCTTCAAATAGATATGTTGTAATAGACTTGTTTTCCTTTAAAATAGTATCTGTTTAATGCAAATGTTTAGCTGGAATGTATTTTCTGTTTCTCACTAACATTTACTGTGGAAAGTCAAAGCATAATTTCTGAGTCCTTTTGTTGAATCTCTTCGAAGTCAAGAGATTTTCATTGCTGAAATATTCCTCTATCCTTCTTAATCATTAGTCATCTGTGTGTGTGTTATTCATGGCTGCACATTTGCTGGAAAACCCCAAGAAGAACGCAAAAGGCATTCTTCTTTAGTAAGAGCACACTTATCTGGTACTTGAGATTTAAACCACAGACTTTATCTCCTCTGAGGTCTCAAACACTCCAGATAAAAACCCTTCCAAGCGGTAACACAATCACAACAAGAGAGATTATCACCCCAACACACTGGGACCATTGTAGAATTAGAGGGGATGATGGCTGTTGAGAGAGACATCATCCATAAACAGTGATTGGATTAGCACTGAAAACAGATTGAGTTTGAATGAGAGCCAGAGTGAGTTTGGCTGTGGGAGTCAGAAGAGGTCAGGTCAGAAGAGAGAGAGGGCAGAGAGGGGCGTGGGGAAAAGAAACAGAGTGACAGATTGCCCGCCTGTTTAAGTACCCTGCTAAATTCATACATTGCAGCTGTATTCAAACTGAGACAGAGGAGAGGGAAGGAGGGAGAAAGGGGGACGGAGAGACGCATGGACGACCCAGTCGGTCTTGAGAGGGGGGTGTGTTTCTCCGCCCCTCATTTTCCACCTCATTGCCCGGGACAGTGGAGGACAGAGATCCCTTTTTACCTCACAGACACCTGCTGACAGGGAGGGGAAGGGGGTCTGCTCACTCAGTTAACACAGTGCATAAACCATCCTACAGAACTGATTAACAACACTTTATCACTCAGAACTAAGTCAACCAACTAGGTGCTTTTGACACATTTCTGGCAAATGAGCTGTGTTTTAAACTTAACTTTATTAGTTTACAACAATAACTACAGTGTAAACAACAATAGTATCAAAACTCACAGACCATCTGACAAGACAATATTTGAATGAACCTTTACTTCAACAGGAAGTCATTAAGATACAGGCCTCTTTTCCAAATGAGCCCTGCAGAACACATAAAATACCATTATTAAAATATGAAATGCAATCAATAAATAGTAATACAATCAAACAGTTACCCCAACAAACAGTTACCCCACTTCAAATAAATACTTGTATTTTAGGTTTCCGGTAAATCTTTCATTGTTTGCAATTCGATCTCTCTCTTATACGTACTAGCATTTCCACATCTAAAACTTCATATGGAACTGAGATGAGGGAGAGGGCATGGACCAGTCATGCATTAAGATTCATGGGAGTGTTAGGATGAATAGTTTGGGAGGGTAGTGGAGGGTTAACAGAATTGGGGGGGGGGGGGGGGGTCACACTGTCTGGTGGGAACATATGACTAGTAAACCACATTTGAAAGAAATGGTCAATTTCACCAGTAATTGATTGTTTTTGTACCCTTTATTTGGTAAGATTCAGCAATTTCAGGTAAGTGAAAATATTATGACATAATACCGGTAGTTAAAAACCTTAAACATTATAGTACTGCATGTATAACACTCTAAGGCAGGCATTTTATAGTACTTGTAATGCTCTGTCAGTAAGATTATTCTTCATATTATATTTAGAATGACTTAGCGTGAGAAGGACAGTAATAGAGAGGAGAGCACGGATAGAAGGAAGGAACAGGAGAACTAATGCAGTTTGGACCACAATGATACACCATTAAAAATAGACAAATGTGCTGAGATAAATTGTTTTATCCCTGTCTTTCTAACAGACAATTTAAAAATGGAAGCATTTCACACAAAGAAGAATTTGTAAGAATCTTTTTTTAAAGACAAAGAAATTCTCACGAGACAGGTACACAAATGGAAATATAAATGACTGGACATAAGTATTTTGTGTGAATCCAAGTTCAGGGAAACAAAAAAATGTATTGCGGTATTTATATAAAGACAAAGCACTGCATATATAGACCATTTCAATATTTTGGGATAGTTACATTGATGAAAAAACAAGCTCTCACCGTTCACTGGATAATGCCCCGTCTGTCAGAGATGGTAACAGTCTGCAACCCTCATCGTGTACTACAGTACATTATCAAACTCTCTCTCCTATGCCCCATATCATCCAATATACAATCAGTGGCCAGTTTATTAGGTACACCACCACATTCAAAAAAATGGTTAGCTCCTACAGACAGTGAGTGTCATGGCCTGCTATATAAAGCAGGCAGGCAGACAGGCATTCAGTTACTGTTCCATTGAATGTTAGAATGGGCAAAACAAGTGACCTAAGCGACTTTGAGTGCGGTATGACCGTTGTTGCCAGGTGCACCGGTTCCAGTTTCTCAGAAACGGCCACCCTCCTGGGCGTTTTGTGCAGGACAGTGTCTAGGGTTTACCGAGAATGGTGCGACAAACAAAGAACATCCAGTCAGCAGCAGTCCTGTGGGCAAAAACAGCTCGTTGAGGAGAGGTCGAAGGAGAATGGCAAGAATCATGCAAGCTAACAGGCAAATAACGGCGCAATACAACAGCGGTGTGCAGAACGGCATCTTGAACCGCTGAACTCGTCGGTCCTTGTCACGGATGGGCTATTGCAACCACACCGGGTTCCACTCCTATCAGTTAAAAACAAGAAGAAGCGGCTCCAGTGGGCACGCAATCACCAACACTGGACAATTGAGGAGTAGAAAAACATTGCCTGGTCCGACAAATCACGATTCCTGTTGCATCATGCTGACGACAGAGTCAGGATTTGGTGTAAGCAGCGGGAGTCCATGGACCCATCCTGCCTGGTGTCAACGGTACAGACTGGTGGCGGGTAAAGTAATGGCATGGGGAATGTTTTCCTTCGCACATGTTAGGTCCCTTGATATCAATTGAGCAACGTGTCCATGTCCCGAATGATTCAAGCTGTTATGGAGGCAAAAGGGTGTCCAACCCAGTACTAGATGGGTGTACCTAAAAAAAATATAAAAAAAAATGTTTAAAAACCTGGCCATTGGGCGTAATCTTCCTATATGAAACACCTCACATTGGTTAATGGCTTTCTCTCCTCATGTCAATCACCCTGTCGTTCAGAGTTACGGGTAGGTAGGGCGAGGGCGTGCTGCTGCAGCAGCAGTGCTGTTACTTGACTGGCTCGTTTCCGTAGCTGCTGCCTGTGATTGGCTGAGAAGCTGCTGTGTCTCGTGTGACTCTGATTCTGGGCTCGTCTCGTCATCAGGGCTGGGGGGAACGTACAGACCAATGACCTCCTGCACCTTCACCGGCAGCTCCTGAGAGACAGAGAAGGAATGGAGAGAGGAGAGGTTAGATCAGTTAGATGACAATACACAATATGTTAAATATATCATGTCCAAATGAATGTATCCTCCTCTAAGATATTCCCTACTTTGCAGCAGGCCAGCTGTAGGTAGTTAGCTTCTGCTCCTCGTAGGACTGTCTGCAGATCCAGCTTCATGGTCAGTTCATTGATGTGCTGCACATAGAGAAACATACACAGTCGTTAGTACTGTACACACAAACAAATAGACATCATTAAGAAAAATAACTTCAAACATTTCCAACAAACCTTCAAAATAGTGTTGAAGTCGTGGTCAGAGCCGATAAACTCCCCCCTCTGTGATTCCAGAATGGAAGCGGCCATCAGCAGATGGAAGTTTTCACAGGGCAGACGAGTCCAAAGAACCTAGTACAGAACAGTGCGTTCACTGTGTGTTTACTTACATATACTGTAAAAAGAAGGGTGTTTTTTCCATATAGTGTGTAGAGCCTAGGCTACATGCAAGTGTTTCTAATGAGTGTTGTGTGTTGAGTAGTATCCACCCACTCACCTCCCAAAGGGACAGGATGTCCTCGAAGGAGAACTCTCTCTTAAACCAGATCAGTAACCAACGGAAACAGAAGCACAGAGAGCCACTGTCCTGGGAGTCTGAAAGAGAGACAACATAATAACATAACAATGTGAAGATTTGACTATGTCAATGGATTACGCATCCAGGTAGTTACATAACACACCTTGAGTTAAGGTCAAATATAACCAATTGGCTGATTGGAGAATTGACTGCATGATGAATGTCTACCTCACTGAGTAATAACACGTTTGGGTTATGGTGAAGTGTGAGAGAAACACAGTAACTGAGTGATAGTCATTGTTTACCCAGGTAGTCAAGGAGCTCAGGGTCCAGAGCCTTCATCAGCAGGCTGAGCTGAAGGAGCTGCAGCTTCATGGCCTCCTGAGACTCCTCAAAGTTCTGGTGCTGAGGGCCGGAGAGAGAGAGAACATTAAAAGAGTGTATAAATGTATAATGTTATGTTTTAACACTCTTATGTGGTAATATATGAGTATTTAACAAGAGAGTAAGGTGCTTACCACCATCTCCATAAAACCTGTCAGACACCAGAAGGACTCCACTTCGTTCTGAGTGACAAAAAGGAGAGGAGCCAAGAGGTCACTCATCCCCTGGACATAGCCTGCAGGGAGAGAAAGAGAGAGACAACAGGAACCACAAGGAGAGAGGAGAGTCAGGTGTGAGATATTGATAATAAATACAGTTGAAATGTGATACATTGGCTTTTTACTTTCAAGTGTAAGGACAAGGGGAGTGGCTTACCCAGATCAAAGTTGAACATGCAGTATGTCATCAGCACGTCATTGAGAAGAGTCAGGCCTGGGTTGTCGTTGCCAGAGAAGAAGGTGTTGTGTCTGTCCGTCCGACTCACGTCCCTTTCTGTCCAATCAAAACAACATGAACAGATAAGTAACAAATCATAAAATGTGTGTCAACCAATGACGCGTGAGATCATGTTTAACAGACAGCAACACCGACCTATCAGGCTGCGATATCCTCTGAGGAGGGAGTTCCTCATCTCCTGCTCTTCACTGACTGACTTCCACTGAACCTTCATTCTGAAATACTCATCTCTGAAGACAGAGAAACACAGAGGCGTTGAGATTAATTTACACACTCCCGTTTAGACAACAGTCCCAGTCTGTGGTAAGAGAGCCATAACAAGCGAGGGAGATAATAAGAGACTAACGTTTTCATCCTCAGAATGTCCTCCCTCTCTTTCACGGTACTATTCCAGGGATAGAAACCCAGCAGAAACTTCCACACGTCCTTCCTCAGGGATGGTGTGATACCCTAGGAGAGGGAAAGGAGGGATGGTTTGAATGACATGGTGTAGACACTGTACAGCAAAACACATTTGGATGGAAGATGGTGTCAGGTGTTTTTTACAAGAGAGGAATTATACTGTAAGGTCTTACCCCCCTGAAGACCAGCTCTTTGATTTGCTGTGGGTCCTTCACACGCCCCTCTGGGTCCAGGAACTCCTCCCATTTGTCGAGAGGCTGTCCCCTGGTTACGTCTGGTTTAGGGCCAAGCTCCACCCCCTGGTGCCACCAAAAAGAGAACTCACCATTGATATCGCCATCTGTAATTTATAGCCAACATCTGGATGCTATCGCCATCCGTAGGTTACAGACAACATCTGGATGCTATAAAGTGAGGTCCTCTTCTCCATCTACTCCACAGATGTCAGGGCTAGTGATGAGTTTACATCTCCACCCCCACCCCCCCCACTTACACAGGTGATGAGCTCAAAGCCTGGTTCGTCGTCAGCTGAGGGGGGCCCATGGTGGTCCTGAGGGCCACGGGGGTGGAAGGGGGAATCTGGTGGTCGTAGAGCCCCTCTGAAGAAATTGGTGACCTTGGAGAATCCCCCAAAGGTGGTGGCATAAGGGTCCTGAATAAACCGCTGGGAACAAAGAGATTAATAAAATTATAAACACACACATTACACCTTCTCAAAGAATAGCACACACAAAACACAAGACTTACAGAGACGAGGTCGGAGCTTCCATCGTCAAAGAGGTGCAGCTCATCAAAGGACTGAGAGAGAGCCCCAGATTCATGGGGATACGCTAGGAAGAGACGACCATCTACAGGTGATCTAAAACAAGAGAAAAACACAGTCAGGCAGATAGTAAGAGACACAGACAGCGACAGAGAAGATATAGAAGCTCAGAATAAAAGAAAACGCTAGCAAGAAAGAAAGAGAGAGATAGTATGAAAAAGACGCTTCAAAATATATGTAGTAAGGGGTTGGGTACAACAGCTGCTAAACTCTACTGTTCAGAGTCCAGTTAAATCCCAGTGAAATGCCTTGAATTCCTCCGAGGCATTGATCTGAGAGAGAGAGGGAGAGCTGGCTGTCTGCTGGTACTCACGGGGCCAGGATGATGTAACGCTGCAGGGCCCTCAACAGCTCCCTGGTACCCCCCCTGTGGAAGTGCAGAGGAGGGAGGGGGTGGCCACCCCTGCTGGTAAAAACCAGGAAGTTACGGCCCAGGGAGAAACGGGACCGTCGCAGAGAGTACAGCTCCGATAGAGGCAGGGAGAACGACCACTGGCCTGGGAACAGAGATGGAGACATCAACAATAGCACTATACACTTGCTGCACCACACTTGTGAGTATAGCCTAGTATGAGAACTACAAACGCAGAAGGCAAGTTATAAAAGTCTACGTACTTGTCTCTTTGACGGGGGGGTGCTCTCTGATTCGGTCTCTCTTCACTGTGCTGATGACTGCCCAGTCTGGCTCGTAGCCAGGGTCAAAGTTGGTGTCCTCCACCCCTCCTTCTCCATCCTAACAGGAAGACAGGCTGTATATAAAGAACATGAAGAAAACAGAGTGATGTGTGTCACTAGTGTATTAAACAAGCGCTCACCTTTTTAGTGTAGAATACAGCAGCCGCATTGCGGCCCTCGTCCTCTAGTGCGCTCCACTCCAAAGCTGGCTCCCCACCCTGTAAACATAGACAAACACCTTAGTCTAGTCCAGAATAATGTGTGATAGCCTAAAGCTAAGAAGAAAGGACATACTGTATGTGATCTATAGGCCTATGTGTTTGACTAAAGGAAGCAAAACAAAGTTACTGATGACAAAGACTTCCACCACAGGGATGAGTACACTTTGAATATGACTAGAATTGGTTTTCGATCAACCAATAGTCATATTTTTATTTATTTGTACCCCTTTTTTGTGATATACATTGGTAGTTACAGTCTTGTCCCATCGCTGTAACTCCCGTACGGACTCGGTAGAGGCGAAGGTCGAGAGCCATGCGTCCTCCGAAACATGACCCCGCCAAGCCACACTGCTTCTTGACACACCGCTCGCTTAACCCAGAAGCCAGCCTCACCAACGTGTCGGAGGAAACATCGTCCAGCTGGCGACCGATGTCAGTGCGCATGTGCCCGGCCCGTCACAAGGAGTCGCTAGAGCGCGATAGGACAAGGACATCCCAGCCAGCCAAACCCTCCCCTAACCCAGACGACACTGGGCCAATTGTGCGCCGCCTCATGGGTCTCCCGGTCACGGCCGGCTGCAACACAGCCTGGGATCGAACCCGGGTCTGCAGTGACGCCACTAGCACTGCGATGCAGTGCCTTAGATTGCTTTGCCACTCTGGGGGCAATATTTTCATATACAGTGAGCTCCAAAAGTATTGGGACAGTGACAATTTGTTGTTGTTTTGGCTTTCTTCTCCAGCACTTTGGACTTGAAATGATACAATGATGAGTTAGAAAGTTATCATACCCCCAAAACATGCTAACCTCTCACCATTACAGTAACAGGAGATGTTAGCATTTTTGAGGGGATATGATATTTATGCATCTAACTTTCTCACTCATCATTATTCACAACTCATTAAGGATTATCCGTGATCATAGTAGCATCCACAATAATGTGAGGTGTTTAGAAACATATTGTATTCTTATTTACAATAAAAAAGTGACTCCAAAATGACAAAATACATTATTTACCATAAATTTCTATTGGGCACAAAATCTGAATCTAATCTGAAACACAACCAAAACAAACAGCAAATCTATCCAATACGTTTGTAGGTTCACAAGCTTAATGTAATGATTGCATGCTAGGAATATGGGACCAAATACTAAAATGTTGACTACTTTAATACACATAAGGGAATTTGTCCCAATACTTTTGGTCACCTAAAAAAAGTGCTGTAACTCCTAAGCGGGTGAAAATACCCTCAAATTAAAGCTGACAGAGTCTGCACCTTAACCTCATTTTCATTGTATCATTTCAAATCCAAAGAGCTGGAGTACAGAGCCAAAACAATAAATGTGTCACTGTCCCAATACTTTTGGAGGGGTGGGTATAATTTGTGGAACGTTCCAACAGGAATCTTCCCAAAAACGTTGTAAATAACAAAGTTGCCAACAAACAACGCTTACAAAGTTGTATAGCGGCAGAATAAGATGCCCGGGTAGGGAGTGGGCCATTTCATTACGTTTTTCACTTACCACGTTTTTTACAAAAAATGTCTGTCCTCACTCTGGTAGTCTATGGACAAACATTAAGAATACGCTACGTGGTGAGCTGATGCCTATTCGGCAGATAGTTAGCTAGGTGAATTGATCATGCTACTTTGTATGCATTGTTTGTTGGCAACCTCCTTGTACTTTACTTAGTTTTTGGACAGATTCCTTTTGGAACGTTCCACAAATTATACCCACCCCTTTTGGAGCTCACTGTAAATATGGTGTCTATGGGAGAAGCCCAACTTACCCGTTCCACTATACGGATGAATCCTGGGATTGTGGTGTCCTGGTTGCTCCTCTTGGCATTGGTGTGAAGGTACACCCCCTCCTTCTCAAACACCAGCTGTGTGACAAAACAACATATGCTATTAATAGAATATAATTTGCTGTGAAAACTAATGGCAAAATGTCATGTCATGGATTCCAGTGCAATGAATCAGAAAGTGTGATCGAGTGGGAATGGGGTGGGGAATGACAATCATATGACATCCCAAAGAGGATGAGTTAGCTGACTTTACTGTAGCCTTCAAAATAGAGTCACATGAACACTCAAAATAGAGTCACTCACACAGTGATTCCACCTGTGTGCCTGCCAGGGGTTTCTCCCAGGTAGTGTCTGGTACTGGTACTCCCTGTCTATAGCTCCATTCCTGTGTATTTTTTTCCTCGTGTTACCATTATATTTTTTAACTCGGCATTGTTGGGAAGGGCTCGTAAGCAAGCGTTTCACGGTAAAGTCTACACCATTTGTATTCGGCGCATGTGACAAATAACACTTGATTTGTGTCTACTGCAGCTCAGAATCGAATTACCCTACTGGACTTAAACTGACTGAACCCAAATGGATAGATCTAGCTAGCTTCCATACAAATACAATATACCATCATATCTATCCTGAATATATAATCAATAATAATTTGACAGCTGTGACATCAATTCCGGTGAAATATTACATAAGCCATCCTCCACCAACGAACTGCTCAAACGTTTAGTTAGCTAGATACCGTAATCACATTCACAGGGACGTTTACAATGCTAATTCTATGGAATGGGGATCCTCGGCCTCCGGACCCTTTCTTCACTGTAAACAGGTCTAACTACTATTAGTAGCTGTTAGAGAACCAGCAGTGCATATTGCTTTACATATTGAAGTCTGCCGTGGAAAATAGCACAGCTATGATGATATTTCTCGTGACCAATTTATTGAACAAGTAATATATCACGGCAGCAAATATCAATTTAATCTGGAAATAATTATGGAGCTAGCTTGTTTGTTTGTTGTTATAACGTTAGCTAGCTAACTGTTACTGTAGTTACGTCAGCGTCCCCAAATATCACACGACTTTGTTGTGAAGGTGATAGTCTAGCTACAATGGTGATAAGAGTTTATTTAGTTGGCGGCCCTTTAATACAGACCGAATCAGACGAAGACGAAATCTAAACTTCAATACATTGCGCTTACCTTGTGACTAGTCTCAGCCTTTGGCTCCATTTTTCTTCCACTAGCCTTTTTCCCAAAACAAATGTCGTCAGGAGAAGACTTCCGCCTTCATATACTGCACCGTCTACGTTATACGTCAGTCAGGTGGTCAGGAACATCAAGCAATCATAGGTGGTGGCACGTCTAAATTGGAATAGATGCCGCGTTCAAAACAACGGGGAACTCAGAACTGGGGAATCAGAAATCTCCGACTTCCGACTTCAGTGCGTTCAAAACAACAGGGAACTCGGAAAAAACGAGCTCCAACTCGGAAAATACGAGCTCCGACTCGGAAAAAACGAGCTCCGACTCGGAAAAAACGAGCTCCGACTCGGAAAAAACGATTAGAACAGTTATCCAACTCGGAATTCCAACTCGGGAAGTCGGGCCTCTTTCTAGAGCTCCGACTTTCCGACCTGAAGATCAGAGCTCACCGACGTCAGGATTTGACGTATTTTCCCAGTTGTTTTTAACGTGGCAAGAATGGTTCCAATCTTTTTCCCACCATAATTTTTTTCCCATTGGGGATTTTAGAAACACTTAAAACAAGGCCTGTATTTCATTTAGGATTACCCTGGTGTGACGTTTTGATAACTGCGTGAATCTCTCTAGGACAAGGTGACTTATCAATATTTTCGCCTGTATTTACCCCCCAAAAAGGAAACGCTAATGAGGCTATTATAAAGAACTACAAATGCCATGATAATCTGGATGAGACTGCTGAATTGAGGCAAAGGTAAAAATCTCTGGATTAACTATCTAAATGTAGTAATGAATAAATTGGCTAAATTTCTTTAAATGGACAATATTGTGAACTGTCTTGTGCAAGTTTTAAATTGACACAATAGCTGTTAACAAGGGTGTCAGCTAGCGATGATGTGCAGGAGCTTGCAGGGATTTGTAGTTTTGCATGATGTCCACCTTGATGCTAATTAGCATTTTCGAATCTGAGAGTAAATAGAGCCGAATATACTGATAAGTCAACTTGTACGAGATTTACATGATTATCAAAACGTCACACCAGGGTAAGCATACACGAACACAGCCCTTATGTGTTTCTGAAATCCCATATGGGAAAAATGTATGGTGGAAAAACGATTGGAACCATTTCTCTGTTTGACAACTAGGTTTTATGGGTATTCAAATGAAATTGTATTGGTCACATACATATATTTAGCAGATGTTATTGCGGGTGTAGCGAAATGCTTGTGTTCCTAGCTCCAACAGTGCAGTAGTATCGAACAATACACACATCTCAAAGTAAAATAATGGAATAAAGAAATATATAAATATAAGGACGAGCAATGTCGGAGTGGCATTGGCTAGATTTTATTTCTTTATATTTTCTTTCACCTTTATTTAACTAGGCAAGTCAGTTAAGAACAAATTCTTATTTACAATGACGGCCAAACCCGGACGACGCTGGGCCAATTGTGCGCCGCCCTATGGGACTCCCAATCACAGCCGGTTGTGATACAGCCTGGATTCGAACCAGACGTCTGTAGTAACGCCTCAAGCACTGAGATGCAGTGCCTTAAACCGCTGGAATACATTATATACATATGAAATGAATAAAACAGTATGTAAAAATGATTAAAGTGACCAGTGTTCCATTATTAAAGTGACATGTGATTCTATGTACATAGGGCAGCAGCCTCTAAGGCGCAGGGCAGGGTACTGGGTGGAGGCCAGCTATTGATGGCTATTTAACAGTCTGATGGCCTTGAAATAGAAGCTATTTTTCAGTCTCTCAGTCCCAGCTTTGATGCACCTGTACTGACCTCGCCTTCTGGATGATAGCGGTCGAACAGGCCGTGGCTCGGGTGGTGGATGTCCTTGATGATCTTTTTGGCCTTCCTGTGCCATCGGATTCTGTTGGTTTCCTGGAGGGCAGGCAGCGTGCCACTGGTGATGCGTTGGGCAGACCGCACCACCCACTGGAGAGCCCTGCAGTTGCAGGCGGTGCAGTTGCCATTCCAGGCAGTGATACAGCCGACAGGATGCTCTCAAATGTGCTTCTGTAAAAGTTTGTGAGGGTTTTAGGAGCGTAACCAAATTTCTTCAGCCTCCTGAAGTTGAAGAGATGCTGATGCGTCTTCTTCACCAAACTGTCTGTGTAGGTGGACCATTTCAGATTATCAGTGATGTGTACATCGAGTAACTTGAAGCTTTTCACCTTCTACACTGCAGTCCCGTCGATGTGGATGCGGGCGTGCTCCCTCTACTGTCTCCTGAAGTCCACGATCAACTCCTTTGTTTTGTTGATGTTGAGGGAGAGGTTATTTTCTTGGCACCACTCCGCCAGGGCCCTCACCTCCTCCTTGTAGGCTGTCTCCTTATTGTGGGTAATCAGGCCTACTACTGTTATGACACCTCCACTGTGGGGCTCTATTCTTGCAATATTTGTCAGTTTCATGTAATTATGAAAATGGCAGTTTATTAGGCATCAGTGGTGGTAATTAAAACCCCAATGCGTATAGTGAAACACTTCTAACAAATGTATGAGTGACAGTGAGTATCCTGGTGCTGCCACCAATGTAGCAAAGAACAGAAAAATCACACTGAAAAACAAGTGGTTAGGACAGAGATAATTTAGACAGGGAGGCTGATGAAGGCAGCAAGTGGTTGTTGTTGTCTGTCTTCTCAAAGTTGCATCCCAGTTTTAGGACTCCCGAGTGGCACAGGGGGTCTAAGGCACTGCATCTGGCTATATAAATACATTTGATTTTATCTCAGGGCTAGAGGCGTCATTACAGACTCTGGTTCGATTCCAGGCTGTATCACAACCGGTCGTGATTGGGAGTCCCATAGGGCGGTGCACAATTGGCCCAGCGTCGTTAGGGTTTGGCCGGGGTAGGCTGTCATTGTAAATAAGAATTTGTTCTTAATTAACTGACTTGCCTAGTTAAATAAAAATGTAACGTTTTACTCTCCTCTCTTTCCTTCATCTGCACTGCAAAATTAGAAGACAGATTAGGCGGGAATAATATAGAGATTGAAAAGCCTACCAAAAGCATTTGCTTTCACCTGTCAAGCTCTCCATCATGTCAGATCGGTGAGGATGAAGTAAATTATACCAGTAGAAGAAACCATGATAAACTATTGAGATGCAGCCAGCCCCAAGCCTCGTCCAAAAGCGCGTCCAAAACAAGACGAGTACGAGCCCGCCCACAGTCACGTGTAAAACGTGCGTCTCGTCTAGCGTCTCTAAACAGCAACGTCGGAGTCTAGGGGAGACTATTCTTGAGAGATGAAGAATCAGACAAAGAGGGATAAAGAAACAGTTAGAACTAGAAAAACGCTTGCAACAGACGAAATAAGGAACTGAATGTGTAAGCTGACTTCTGTTCTTTCTGTTTATTTGTGTCTGTGTGTGCTAGTGTCTCTGCAAATGCGAGAAATGGAGGTGAAATGTGTTCATGTTGGGAGGAGAGTGCACAGGAGACCAGTTGGCTAGCATGTTAGCAAACAAACAAGCACAAACAATCCGCAGTCATGAAAATTGCATTTTCATTTAAGTGCTTTCCTGGTAGTAATAATCACAGGGATGACATTTAGAAACGAGCTGGGTAAGTCTAGAACAGGCAGTCACCCCACAAGGTTTTGGCAGAGCTAGTTCGTATGCTAACGAATGCACGAGATTGAGGAAGGGGGGACGACGACGTTGAACTGCGACAGTTCGCGAGACGTAACGACAGGTGGACAACGTCTTCCCACGGTTAGCATAGGTCTATTTTGGAACATCCTCAACCTGCCACTGAGATATTGACCACTAAGATATTGACCATGAACTCAAGTCATGCAACAAGGCAGTCTGACGTCAGAAAAGTTATATGGAATTGAAATGTATGTACAGTATTTGGATCATGTGCATTTGACAAATTCTATGCTTGAGTTTAGTGTAATCTAATTTCATGAAGTTTCAACATGCATAATTTTATGAGATTATCTGAATTCTGGTTTAGTGATAATCTAAATAGTGCCTAGCTAGTGACATCAGCTAATATTGCTATAATGACTAACAATGCAAACTTTTTTTTTTTCGAGCAACTCAAGCTTTATTTCTCCATTTTGTTTTTTCCAGGTAAAACCAGCAACATTTTCATTTATCTCTCCCCTAGTTCTCTCAGGCACACTGACATTAATAATATTAAACAATCACCTTGTGCCTCAAACCTGCTTTATAACAACTAAGGATAGTTTTATTCTTAGCTTAAACCAAACCAGCAATAGAAAAAGGATCCTAACGTTTCCTCAGATTAGCCAAAAGCAGATTCCAAAAACACATCAACACTACAGCCTACATTCCAGTGAGAAAAAAGGTAAACTTATCACAAGACTTGTTAACAAAAATATATAGTATTTCATATCAAACTGCTGGCTGAGTCCTACAGGTGCCTGATTACACTAACCTAAACCATTTTAGCTATTGATCAATAAAAACAGTTACAAAGCATCTATACGTTCCATAAAAGCTAGCCCTAATAAATTAAACACATCCAACAGTCATTGGCAGTCCTGTTTACCCATCATGGCCTCCATCACCCAATCATCTGAGCCCGAGATCCCAGACAACCACAAAGAGAGCTGGCTGGCACTACTTGCCGCAGCGGAGGGATATTGTCAGAAGTCAGGCTGCGACCTGGCTATTCTTACAGCCTGTAAGAAGTTCTGGCCATCTGTAGTGGAGGGAGATGAGAGGAAAAGGGAAAGTGGCTTGCCTGCCGGAGGCCGGAAGTGGGATTTCTCCTATCACGTGTGGGGTCAGGGGGCTTTGGCTGAGTCTTCGCGGCGCTACATGGACGACATTGCGGTGCTGCACTCCACATCTATGCTAACGGCGCATAGATATACACGTCTAAGTGCAGGAGACGGAGGAGCTAAACTGGTAGTGGACATGCCCACTGACAGGGCGGTGAGTAGACTGACTGTCAGTCATTTTGTTCCATTCAATGTGACTGTCATTCATAGTGCTGTGTGTGATCGTAAAGTTCTGAACTTCTCTTCCACAGGGCCTAACAGGTGAGGGTGGGGTGGGAACCATCAGTCCCAATACCACACTCTATTCGCAAAGCTACCCATCAATCTACCACTCAGGGGCTGTCATTGGCCAAGCTGCTGGGCAGCATGGGAATGGAGAGAGGGAGCGAGAAATGGCTGTGATGATAGAGGAGGCTGGACGAGGGAGAGACATTCCTGGAATTGGGGACTTGGAGGAAGAGTGTGAGGAAGAGGAGGACATGGACGAAAGGAGCCGTAATCTGAATGAGACTGCAGGTGAGCACAGCTCTGTGGGACTATTTTTTTTATCTCCAGGTCTGAATGACTTTGTAAATATTCATCTCTCTCTGCTTCAGGAGTGTTTTCCATGGATGAGGACTCGCTGTCTCGTGACTGTGAACCATTCTTTGAGTCCGATGGAGAGGAGGAGAGCACTGATGGTGAGTGTATGTGTGTAGTAATATGAGTTAATGATGATCTAATGCTCTTAATATGTGCCTCCTCTCTGCTCCAGGCTCGTTAAGTGAGGACTGTCCTCCTCCCCCGCGCAGCATGGCCATGGGGCAGTCGTTCTCATCCCGACACCCCAACCCCATGAACATGGCCCGCTCCCTCCCCGTGTCTGTTCCTGTGTGGGGATTCAAGGGCAACAGACCCCACCAGGGAGAAGGCCACAGTGGGGAACGGGTCAGTCAACCTTTATTTAAAAACATACAGCTCTCTCTGTCAGTCAGTCATTCTGACACACATACCCACTAACTGTCTCTGTGTTGCAGGCTGGTGTAGCTGACCTGGATCATATTGCTGCCAGCATGAAGGCCCTGTTGGCCCCTGGAGCCAACGACGGAACAGAAATGTTTGGAGGACTACCTCGCCCTCGCCTCAACACGGGAGACTTCTCCCTCAAACACTGAGAGAGCCAAAGAAAGTGAGGGGATGAAGGAGTGAGAGAGTGTCTGTGGATGAAAGAGAGCCAATTGATTGGCTGGCAGGCAGAAAAGTACCCCTGTGTATTAGCTAATCACTAACCCCAAATTTGGTAGTAACAACAGTGAACCCAGAGAGGATTAATTGACATAACATATGCTCGTATACACACTGAGATCATTTTCAACACATTACATTACACCCGTACACACTTAAACACTACAAGACAACTCACTACACACAACTTAACTTCAAATGTGCTCATAGTGACCCACTGTACGGACCAACATGGACACTAACATATTGAAATGTTTCTAACTGACACAGGTGTTGACTGTTGTGGGACTTTGCCAAGTAGATTCGTGGAGGATGGGTCACCCTTCTAGAAATGGTTTGCTCTAGGGGGCTTTTTAACATGAAGCCTGTAGCTTTTCAAATTGTGAGTGAAGGGCACCATGTCTCCATGAAACATGCCTTTTGTACTTCTACCTTGCCAATGAATGACTGACTGGTAGAACGATAGTAAGTGTACAATCTCTGATATTGACACTATTATAATAATAATGTCCTCCAAATGTGTTGACTGTGAGAGCGAGAGAAAGCGGAGGAGGCGAACAGAGATGTATCTATCATCTCCCAACTTTTCAAAAGCAGATAAATGTTTTAATTTGAGTAGCTGTATGATTTAAATTATGGAGCAACATCCGTGAATCAGGCTGTTGGTTCTGACACTGAATATTATTTGGATGCAGTATAATGGCTGTCCTAGAGAGGGCAGTATCAGATTAAGAACTATCCTGAACAGAAATAAACACAACATGTCAAGTGTTGGTCTCATGTTTCATGAGCTGAAATAAAAGGTCCCAAAATTTTTCCATACGCACAAAAAGTTTCTCTCATTTTGTGTACACAAGATAATCCATCCACAGGTGTGACATAAGAAGATAATTAAACAGCAATATCATTTCACAGGTGCACATTGTGCTGGGGACAGTGAAAGGCAACTCTAAAATGTTTAGTTTTGTCACACAACACAATGCCACAGATGTCTCAAGTTGAGGGAGCGTGCAATTGGCATGCTGACTGCAGGAATGTCCACCAGAGCTGTTGCCAGAGAATTTAATCGTAATTTCCCTACCATAAGCCGCTGCCAACATCATTTTAGAGAATTTGATAGTACGTCCAACCGGCCTCACAACTGCAGACCACATGTAACCACGTCCAACCGGCCTCACAACTGCAGACCACATGTAACCACGTCCAACCGGCCTCACAACTGCAGACCACATGTAACCACGTCCAACCGGCCTCACAACTGCAGACCACATGTAACCACGTCCAACCGGCCTCACAACTGCAGACCACATGTAACCACGTCCAACCGGCCTCACAACTGCAGACCACATGTAACCACATCCAACCGGCCTCACAACTGCAGACCACATGTAACCACGCCAGCACATGACCTCCACATCTGGCTCCTTCACCTGCGGGATCGTCTGAGACCGGCTACCCGGACAACTGATGAAACTGTGGCTTTGCACAACTGAATAATTTATGTCAGAAACCGTCTCGGGGAAGCTCATCTGCGTGCTTGTCATTCTTACCAGGGTCTTGACCTGACTGACTAAAGTAGGTAAATGCTAGCCTCCAACGGCCACTGGCACGCAGGAGAAGTATGCTCTTCACGGATGAATCCCGGTATCAACTATAGCAGGCAGATGGCAGACAGTGTGTATGGCGTCGTGTGGATGAGCTGATGTCAACGTTGTGAACCGAGTGCCCCATGGTGGGGTTATTGTATGGGCAGGCATAAGTTACGGACAATGAACACAATTGCATTTTATCTATGGCAATTTGAATGCATAGACATACTGTGATGAGACCCTGAGGTCCATTGTCGTGCCATTCATCCACAGCCATGTTTCATTATGATAATGCATAGCCCCATGTCACAAGGATCTGTAAACAATTCCTGGAAGCTGAAAATTTCCCAGTTTTTCCATGGTCTGCATACTCACCAGACATGTCACCCATTGAGTATGTTTGGGATGCTCTGGATCGACGTGTGCGACAGCGTGTTCCAGTTCCTGCCAATATCCAGCAACTTTGCACAGCCATTGGAGAGGATTGGGACAACATTCCACAGGCCACAAGCAACAGCCTGATCAACTCTATGCGAAGGAGATGTGTCGCGCTGCATGAAGCAAATGGTGGTCACACCAGATACCTCCTGATCCACACTCCTACCTTTTTTTTAAGGTATCTGTGACCAACAGATGCATATCTGTATTCCCAGTCATGTGAAATCCATAGATTAGGGCCTAATGAATTTATTTCAATTGAGTTATTTCCTTATATGAACTGTAACTCAGTAAAATTGTTGAAATTGTTGCTTGTTGTGTTTATATATTTTTTCACTATAAATAGTTGAACTCTATTGTTATACAGTTGTATTTATTCATCACATTCATACATGACCATGGTTCAATCAGATATAAAATGATACAAGCTATGAATTTAAACTACACACCCTACTTTAACACTAACAAACTAGTGCTGGAACAAAAACTACTGACAGTACTAATAAATAGAAATAGTCAATATAATTGTCATTCTAAATATTATAATATAACCTAGTAATTCATATGTATGTTGTCCTCATGCAACAGAGGGATAACAGCAACACTTAAAACCATAGACATGATGTGAATCTTACAGATTACAACTAATTTCATGTTGTGAAGATTCCATTATTCTCTGCTTCAATTCTGCATTCTGACACCAGTGCTTGTTCTCCAAATATTAGAAACATATATCTTCTCGTTCACTTTACCTCCCTCTCTTACAAAATCCCTGACCTGTTATTCCATCTCTCCTTTCCTACACCCTTCTTGTTACTGTCCCTCTTTCTTCCGGATCCAACAGAAGGATTTACTGCCAACCCAGAAACAAGGCAGAATCTTCTCTTTGAGGTCAGTTTTGAACTTGTGTATCAGTCGCACCGCCTTCTCCGCCTCCCCTTCTCCTTCCACGATGAAGAATTTGATGATGCCAGCGGGCTGGTCCAGGTATATGCTCATGGTGTTGCACAAAGGGAGCTCGACCTCCACGTTCTCCCCGTTGTGCCAGACGTGGTAGCAGGAGCCGGCCCAGCCTGCACCCCATGAGCTTTCGTTCTCCCCCAGCCCACATGGCCCATTCTTCCGGCCCATGCTCTCGTACACTGCTCCAATCACCACCCAGCCGCCATAGTCCACCTCCCAGTACCCTCTCTGCCCCAACAGACCCTCCTTACACAGCACCTGCACAGAGTAGAGAGTGGATAGTAGAAAGGGTAGATTAGAGATGTTTTAGAGCCAGGCATGCGCTGATGGCATGTCCAAAACAGTGGGCACACTTTAGTTACACAATGGCACTATGATGTGTGCCCTGTAACTGAGGATGGCAGACCAACCTGTGGCGAATGCTCATATCTCTCCGGTCTCATGGGGTATGGACACACCTCCTCTGACATACGCAACACCTTGAGGTTGCTCTCGGATATCCACAGCAGCTTCTGGGCCGTCTTGTCATCCAGGGAGAGGGGGATCCAGTCTGAGGGGAGAAAGAGAAACGATGAGGTAAAGAGAGAGGAATTGAGTTGAGTGGTTGGATGAATATGGATGAGATGAAAGGGTCGGAAAACAGATAAGGTCAGATGAGTACTGTGATATTAATGAGATATGTACAATCTCTTGTGTGTAGGCCGTAAAGCGGATATACTGTAAGCCAGGTCATAATTGTGCATTTCAACATTGTATAGGCTGTGGGCAAGCAGGATTTAGCATCAAATGCTTTACAGAGAGTGAGGCCCAAAGTGATAAAGAGCCAATTACATGGCCTTACATTTCATGAGGTCAGTCCTGGTGGTGGGATCATGAATATTGGGCTCGTACACCGGCGGCACCTCTGTTATGAGGAGAGAGAGAGATAAAGTGTGAAATCCATTAACGGTATACTGATGAGATAATCCAGTTTGAATTACATCACCGGTCTAATGTAATTCCTGGGATGCCATTGTTAGTCAGGATTTACAAAGGCTTTTCAGTACTTATACATTCAGTATTACAGAAACCATACCTGCAGGAGCTGCCTGGGATTTTCTTCCTACAGAAAAGAGGCAAAAAATGAATTATCTTTCCCAAATAGAAAATTATCTTGTGTCAGATTGGTGTTATGTATTTATTCACTGTGCATTTGCAGAGGTTGTGCTAGTTGCAGTTTGTAGAGGTTGTGCTAGGTGCAGTTTGTAGACGTTGTGCTAGGTGCAGTTTGTAGAGGTTGTGCTAGTTGCAGTTTGTAGAGGTTGTGCTAGTTGCAGTTTGTAGAGGTTGTGCTAGCTGCAGTTTGTAGAGGTTGTGCTAGGTGCAGTTTGTAGAGGTTGTGCTAGCTGCAGTTTGTAGAGGTTGTGCTAGTTGCAGTTTGTAGAGGTTGTGCTAGGTGCAGTTTGTAGAGGTTGTGCTAGTTGCAGTTTGTAGAGGTTGTGCTAGTTGCAGTTTGTAGAGGTTGTGCTAGCTGCAGTTTGTAGAGGTTGTGCTAGGTGCAGTTTGTAGAGGTTGTGCTAGCTGCAGTTTGTAGAGGTTGTGCTAGTTGCAGTTTGTAGAGGTTGTGCTAGGTGCAGTTTGTAGAGGTTGTGCTAGGTGCAGTTTGTAGAGGTTGTGCTAGGTGCAGTTACTGTCCATGATTACTTCTCTCCCTTCCTTCTCTTCATCTCTCCTTCCCTTGCCTCTATCTCCCTGCTCCTGTCACTCTCTCCCTTCACCCCCCCTCCCTCCCACTATTTGCCTGAATGCCATATATCACTTTGGAGTGTGTATGCTATTCTGAGTCTTTTTTCTTAGTACTGATTAATGTAGTTTACCCATACCAGTCCAGGTTTGGGTTACGGCTTTACATCCGCTAAGGACACACATCACAGCCGCTGACACCAGGGGTCAGGCCATTATAAGATTACAAGTTGTGTGTGATGGACGTTATTTCACGACACTGACAGCATGTTTGTCTCTGCTGCTGAAGTACTCCGACTGTTGTTTAATCTCTGGTTCTCCCTCCTGTCCATTCATTTGTCATCTCACTTTCTCAGAGAACTGGGTGCTATTGCTGTTTCCACTCGGACTGTCACCGTCCGTCAGTCTCCTTTCGTCTATGGGCGACATTAGCTCAAATTACTTGATTTTCACAGGGTCTTCCATTGTTTCAGCTCATCGCTCATTTTCACCTATCAGACTTAATCTGTTTTAATTGCCTCAACAAGGTTCACATTAAAGTTCCTTGATATACAGTGGCTTGCGAAAGTATTCACCCCCCTTGGCATTTTTCCTATTTTGTTGCCTTACAACCTGGAATAAAAATAGATTTTTGGGGGGTTTGTATCATTTGATTTAAATAACATGCCTACTACTTTTAAGATGCAAAATATTTTTTTATTGTGAAACAAACAAGAAATTACAAAAAAACGGAACACTTGAGCGTTCGTAACTATTCCCCCCCCCAAAGTCAATACTTTGATGAGCCACCTTTTGCAGCAATTACAGCTGCAAGTCTCTTGGGGTATGTCTCTATAAGCTTGGCACATCTAGCCACTGGGATTTTTGCCCATTCTTCAAGGCAAAACTGCTCCAGCTCCTTCAAGTTGGATGGGTTCCGCTGGTGTACAGCAATCTTTAAATCATACCACAGATTCTCAATTGGATTGAGGTCTGGGCTTTGACTAGGCCATTCCAAGACATTTAAATGTTTTCCCTTAAACCACTCGAGTGTTGCTTTAGCAGTATGCTTAGGGTCATTGTCCTGCTGGAAGGTGAATCTCCTTCCCAATCTCAAATCTCTGGAAGACTGAAACAGGTTTCCCTCAAGTATTTCCCTGTATTTAGCGCCATCCATCATTCCTTCAATTCTGACCAGTTTCCCAGTCCCTGCCGATGAAAAACACCCCCACAGCATGATGCTGCCACCACCATAATTCACTGTGGGGATGGGGTTCTTGGGGTGATGGGAGGTGTTGGGTTTGCGCCAGACATAGCATTTTCCTTGATGGCCAAAAAGCTACATTTTAGTCTCATCTGACCAGAGTACCTTCTTCCATATGTTTGGGGAGTCTCCCACATGCCCTTTGGCGAACACCAAACGTGTTTGCTTATTTTTCTCTTTAAGCAATGGCTTTTTTCTGGCCACTCTTCTGTAAAGCCCAGCTCTGTGGAGTGTACGGCTTAATGTGGTCCTATGGACAGATACACCAATCTCCGCTGTGGAGCTTTGCAGCTCCTTCAGGGTTATCTTTGGTCTCTTTGTTGCCTCTCTGATTAATGCCCTCCTTGCCTGGTCTGAGTTTTGGTGGGCGACCCTCTCTTGGCAGGTTTGTTGTGGTGCCATATTCCTTCCATTTTTTTTATAATGGATTTAATGGTGCTCCGTGGGATGTTCAAAGTTTCAGATATTTTTTTATAACCCAACCCTGATCTGTACTTCTCCACAACTTTGTCCCTGACCTACGTATTTGGAGAGCTCCTTGGTCTTCATGGTGCTTGGTGGTGTCCCTTGCTTAGTGGTGTTGCAGACTCTGGGGCCTTTCGGAACAGGTGTATATATTCTGAGATCATGTGACACTTAGATTGCACACAGGTGGACTTTATTTAATTAAATATGTGACTTCTGAAGTTAATTGGTTGCACCAGATCTTATTTAGGGGCTTCACAGGAAAGGGGGTGAACACACCACTTCCGTTTTTATTTTATTTTTTATTTTTGAAACAAATTCTTTTTTTCATTTCACTTCACCAATTTGGACTATTTTGTGTATGTCCATTACATGTAATCCAATGTAATACATTGTAATGCAACAAAATAGGAAAAACACCAAGGGGGTGAATACTTTTGCAAGGCACTGTACCTCTTTGACATGCCAGCGGTTGACAGTTTGGTCATCAGGTATATGCTTGATTTGCGGTAAATGGTTTGTTTACTTAGATAACTCATTGCGAAATGTCAATGAAACAGTAAAGCGGAAGTTGTTGCAAATGTGGTCCAAAGTTATGCTAAATGTGGCTTTGTTCATGTCATTTTGATTGGTCCAAATATTTATTGTGATACCTTGTGATGGCTTACAATACAAGGGTGTTCTCAGATACTTGAGTCCTGTTCTTCATTTATTTCAAGTTCACTGGGTTTTGTGGACTCTTACTTTTCATCTACCAGTATCTCTCAAGGGACCCATTCACACACAAATTCATGTTATCTGTACTAGGGCTCAGAAGAAGTCAACCATAGGTTTGAAAATGCACTGACTGGGGTAAAAGTTTGTTGACATGTCAAATCAAATCCAATTTTATTTGTAACATGCGCCGAATACAACAGGTGTAGACCTTACCGTAATATGCTTAATTACAAGCCCTTAACCAACAATGCAGATCAAGAAATAGAGTTAAGAAAATATTTACTAAATAAAGTTAAAAAATATATAATAATTTGAGTCAAAAAGTAACACAAGAAAATTACATAACAATAACATGGCTATATACAGGGGGTACCGGTACTGAGTCAATGTGGGAGGGTACCAGTTAGTCGAGGTAATTTGTAAAGTGACTGTGCATAGATAATAAACAGCAAGTAGCAACAGTATAAAACAAAGGGAGGGAGTCAATGTAAATAGTCCGGGTGGCCATTTGATTAATTGTTCAGCAGTCTTATGGCTTGGGGGTTGAAGCTGTTAAGGAGCCTTTTGGTCCTAGACTTGGCACTCCGGTACCGCTTGCCGTGCGGTAGCAGAGAGAACAGTCTATGACTTGGGTGACTGGAGTCTTTGACAATTTTTGGGGCCTTCCTCTGACACCGCCTAGTATATAGGTCCTGGATGTCAGGAAGCTTGGCCCCAGTGATGTACTGGGCCGTACGCACTACCCTCTATAGCGCCTTATGGTCAGATGCTGAGCAGTTGCCATACCAGGCGGTGATGCAACCCATCAGGATGCTCTCGATGGTGCAGCTGTAGAACTTTTTGAGGATCTGGGGACCCATGCCAAATCTTGTCATTCTCCTGAGGGGAAAAGGTGTTGTCATGCCCTCTTCACAACTGCCTTGATGTGTTTAGACCATGACCAGGAACTTTAAACTCTCGACCCGCTCCACTTCAGCCCGTCGATGTTAACGGGGGCCTGTTCGGCCCTCCTTTTCCTATAGTCCATGATCAGCTCCTTTGTCTTGTTCACATTGAGGGAGAGGGTGTTGTCCTGACAGGTCTCTGACCTCCTCCCTATAGACTGTCTCATCGTTGGGGGCAGCCCGTCAGGAAGTCCAGGATCCAGTTGCAGAGGTAGGTGTTTAGTCCCAGGGTCCTTAGCTTAGTGATGAGATTTGTGGGCACTATGGTGTTGAACACTGAGCTGTTGTCAATGAACAGCATTCTCACATAGAGTGGGGCAAAAAAGTATTTAGTCAGCCACCAATTGTGCAAGTTCTCCCACTTAAAAAGATGAGAGAGGCCTGTAATTTTCATCATAGGTACACTTCAACTATGACAGACAAAATGAGAAAAAAAAATCCAGAAAATCACATTGTAGGATTTTTAATGAATTTATTTGCAAATTATGGTGGAAAATAAGTATTTGGTCAATAACAAAAGTTTATCTCAATACTTTGTTATATACCCTTTGTTGGCAATGACAGAGGTCAAACGTTTTCTGTAAGTCTTCACAAGGTTTTCACACACTGTTGCTGGTATTTTGGCCCATTCCTCCATGCAGATCTCCTCTAGAGCAGTGATGTTTTGGGGCTGTTGCTGGGCAACACGGTCTTTCAACTCCCTCCAAAGATTTTCTATGGGGTTGAGATCTGGAGACTGGCTAGGCCACTCCAGGACCTTGAAATGCTTCTTACGAAGCCACTCCTTCGTTGCCCGGGCGGTGTGTTTGGGATCATTGTCATGCTGAAAGACCCAGCCACGTTTCATCTTCAATGCCCTTGCTGATGGAAGGAGGTTTTCACTCAAAATCTCACGATACATGGCCCCATTCATTCTTTCCTTTACACGGATCAGTCGTCCTGGTCCCTTTGCAGAAAAACAGCCCCAAAGCATGATGTTTCCACCATCATGCTTCACAGTAGGTATGGTGTTCTTTGGATGCAACTCAGCATTCTTTGTCCTCCAAACACGACGAGTTGAGTTTTTACCAAAAAGTTCTATTTTGGTTTCATTTGACCATATGACATTCTCCCAATCTTCTTCTGGATCATCCAAATGCTCTCTAGCAAACTTCAGACGGGCCTGGACGTACTGGCTTAAGCAGGGGGACACGTCTGGCACTGCAGGATTTGAGTCCCTGGCGGCGTAGTGTGTTACTGATGGTAGGCTTTGTTACTTTGGTCCCAGCTCTCTGCAGGTCATTCACTAGGTCCCCCCGTGTGGTTCTGGGATTTTTGCTCACCGTTCTTGTGATCATTTTGACCCCACGGGGTGAGATCTTGCGTGGAGCCCCAGATCGAGGGAGATTATCAGTGGTCTTGTATGTCTTCCATTTCCTAATAATTGCTCCCACAGTTGATTTCTTCAAACCAAGCTGCTTACCTATTGCAGATTCAGTCTTCCCAGCCTGGTGCAGGTCTACAATTTTGTTTCTAGTGTCCTTTGACAGCTCTTTGGTCTTGGCCATAGTGGAGTTTGGAGTGTGACTGTTTGAGGTTGTGGACAGGTGTCTTTTATACTGATAACAAGTTCAAACAGGTGCCATTAATACATGTAAAGAGTGGAGGACAGAGGAGCCTCTTAAAGAAGAAGTTACAGGTCTGTGAGAGCCAGAAATCTTGCTTGTTTGTAGGTGACCAAATACTTATTTTCCACCATAATTTGCAAATAAATTCATAAAAAATCCTACAATATGATTTTCTGGATTTTTGTCCCTCATTTTGTCTGTCATAGTTGAAGTGTACATATGATGAATATTACAGGCCTCTCTCATCTTTTTAAGTGGGAGAACTTGCACAATTGGTGGCTGACTAAATACTTTTTTGCCCCACTGTAGGTGTACCTTTTGTCCAGGTGGGAAAGGGCAGTGTGGAGTGCGATTGAGATTGTGTCATCTGTGGATCTGTTGGGGCGGTATGTGAATTGGAGTGGGTCTAGGGTTTCCGACATGATGGTGTTGTGTGCCATGACCAGCTTTTCAAAGCACTTCATGGCTACCGACGTGAGTGCTACGGGGCGGTAATCATTTAGGCAGGTTACCTTCGCTTTCTTGGGCACAGGGACTATGGTGTTCTGTTTGAAACATGTAGGTATTACAGACTCAGTCAGGGAGAGGTTGAAAATGTCAGTGAAGACACTTGCCAGTTGGTCCGCGCATGCTTTGAGTACACGTCCTGGTAATCCACCTGGCCCCGCGCCTTTGTGAATGTTGACCTGTTTAAAGGTCTTGCTCACATCGGCTACGGAGAGTGTGATCACACCGTCGTCTGGAACAGCTGGTGCTCTCATGCATGCTTCAGTGTTGCTTGCCTCGAAGCAAGCATAAAAGTCCTGTATTAACGCTTTGCCTGTTTGATGGTTCGTCTGAGGGCATAGCGGTATTTGTTATGTGGCTTGATTGAACCATTTTTTGTGGGAAAAGTGTTGGGATTTGTAAGAATTTCGGGCCTTCTTTTTGTAGTGTGGTCATTGAACAGTTTTATGCAGTAATATTGCTGTGATTTGACTGTTTTATACAGTAACAGTGTGGTGATTGGTCAAATTTGCAACCCCTCGTATAATATGCAGAATCGCAGAATTCCAAAATACTGGGTTTTTTCTCCTTTACATAACACACACATGCACACATAGGATACCGGTACGCACGTGTACCCCTACACACTCACCCACGTGAGAACTAGGTATAGAGTGAGCGTTTCCATTTCTTTTCTACATCCATTGCGATGCCAACGTGCTCTCAAATGCCCCAAATGCGTGTTTGAGGATGTCGCTGGATAGCAAACTTTCAGTGATGGAGAGGATAGCAGAGAGCGTGAGCGATATGTCTTAATTGTTCTTCCTGACAGTCTGCACCATTGCAGGAAGCCAGGGCCTTTGCTAACACCAATGGATTACTTTTTAGAGGACAGGTGGTCAACTGGTCATTGATCACGGTGGCCCTGCCAACACATTGCTGGAAGGATTGGCCAGTCTGTCCTTTTAGCCCAGCTCTTTTGCGCAGGACAGTCCATGCTGGCACCTGTCTGAGGGAAACCTAACTCTCCAGCTTTCGCGATGTGTCTGCCCAGTGGCGGAAAGGGAGCCGACAGGATGATGACCATGAGGTAAATGTGAGCTTGTTAGAACATCAGTAGAGGCCAAGCGAAACTGGGAGGATGAGCAAAGGAAGAATAAGGCTGAGAACTTCACTATCTTCCTTGCTTGAAGCGTGTGTACCAAAGAAGCTGCCACATTACTGTATGCCCAGTTTAGAGGTTATGATGTCTTTCAACAACTTCCCATCGTGGTTGGCTGAACTCTGATCCACTGGTCTTTCCAATCAAGCTTCCATGTTTGTGACTTACACTCCACTGTATCTGTCCTGAAGACTGAACAGCTGCACACTGCCCAAAAGAGATTAAAATGACTTTGACGGAAAGGTATGCATATAATGTATACTGTGCTGAACAACAAGTAGAAGTAATGATCAGGGAAGGTTTGGCAAGAGAGAAAGGGAGAAGGACATCTGATCTCGGGAGTCGGGACATGGGCAGTAGGAAGGAAAAGGGTTGATGACAGGTCACTTAATCCGTCATCCCTCCCCATACTCTCCCGGAATCCTCCCTTATAGGGACAGAGCGATGGGAGAGGGAGGGACACAGAGAAAAATAGCAAGAGTCGGCTAATGGGATAACCAAGGATAGTTAGTAGATGGCAAAAGTAAGACATTGATGGAGGGTGTCACCAAGGGATTCAGGAGAATCATTGCGAGGGTAGAGAGATTTAAATATACATTTTAAAGCAGGGATGGGCAATTGGCAGCTCCCCCCCAAAAAATGTAATTAGCCTTACTGTTGCAAGTTAAAATAGTAGAATACACAAGGTGCAATTTTGAAATTTGGTTGTGCATCAGCAGTTTTTCTCTTGTTATGTCAGACACTGATAGTCACTCAATTAGCCCATGTCAGCAAAACATTTGTATATTGGCAAATTAGTCTAGCGGCCAGCTATCTACTTAGTAATCATGGTCGAATTATTGTCTGGGGGGCCCCCATTGATTTTGTTAGTAAGTGATTTTGTTAGTCAGTCTCACTCAGAAATCATAAAACCTGCAAACGTTTCTCTGCACCCTTTGGAAAACTGTATAGAATTGTAGGAAATTAGCTGTCAAACAGACAATATTTTCTCTCCGCCCCATGTCAAAATGAGTACAATTACATGAAATGAGTTATAAAATTGCTAAATCGTCTCTCTGCCACATGGTAAAATGTGTAGAATTGCAGCAAACTTGCTTTAAAACGTCAACATTTTCTCTACGCCCCGTGTCAAAATGTGTGGAATTGCACGAACTTAACTCTAAAACGCTGTCAAGAGGGGGGCTGCTAAAATGTTTTGCTAGCACAGTAATGTGATGGAGCATTTGACAGGCAATCTTGCTATTTGAAAAGTGTCTGATCCTCATTTGAAGAGAATGTTACACAGGCAGTATACTGTGCATTCGGGAAAGTATTCAGACCCCTTGACTTTTTCCACATTTTGTTACATAACAGCCTGATTCTAAAATGGATTAAATCGTTTTTTCCCCTCATCAATCTACACACAATACCCCATAATGACAAAGCAAACACAGGTTTTTAGAAATTTTTGCAAAAAGGGAAAGGGTATGAATAGTTTCTGACATCCAGAAGACATCCAGAGACATCACCCTGGCTGGTTATTATGAGCGGGGCCCGGTGGGGGGATATGAGTGGGCTCTGGCTCCCCTGTGGAGGATAAGCCCAGCCAGATATCCTGCTGCTCTCAGTGGGGTCACCAGCAAAGCCCCGGACAGATTGACAGATGGATAAACAGATACTCAGAGAGATTGATAAGTTGACACAGAGATAGAGACATTTAAAGAAAGAGAAAACGGGTGGATGAATGTTCAGGCACATAGAGACAGTGGCAGAAAATGACAAACAAGGGAGGTTGCTACCTCAGGTCAAACATGCGGGTCAAATGCATTGGAATCCATTGAACCATAAATCTAATTGCGAAATCATAGGATTGAATTGGCAGGGGAAGGATTGGAATGGAAGTCCAATAGTATTGGGGACAGCATTTGAATAGATTTCTTCTGATCTTGGAAAAGTTTGTCCATTTAACCAACATTTGTCAATTTCTAGAGATGTTTTTGAAGATGAGTATGATGTTTATTCACAGTAGCAACGACATTCAGGACATATGATAGGTGTGCTGCGGATGGACAGAAGCTAATCGGAGAATGAAATGAAGACTCCTCCCTGGTAATTGGAGGAAAGCCAGTCGGCAATGTTGAGGACATCTGTAGATGCCTTTCAGAGGCCAGGACGATGACCCCTCTGGTAGAAAATAAGCTGCTTATGTTGGACGTGCTCGTCGGTGGTCTGCGCGACCCCCCTGGATGAGATGGAGCTCTCTGCCTGGATCGGGTTCGGGAACAGCGGGATCTCCACTGATAGGGAGATCACGAGATGTGACGGAGAGAGGTAAAGGGGGCTGGCCAAAGCTCAGACCCATCCCTTTGCCCTCTGTTATGAAGTGTCTAAAAAAAACTTGCTGTGTTGCATGATGAAATGGAGATGGATGGGAAAAGTATGGACAGAAAGATGTACAAACCAACAGGAGGATACATGACAGCATTCTTGAAGAAAAAGAAGTAGAAAGTCATTGGGAGGTTCTCAACATGAGATGAAATGTGATGGGCTCCAATTAAAGGTCTTCACTGGTCTAAAAAGTTGGACCAGGACCAGAATGGACCCAAGGACAACTCGACCTAGACCCAACCCGTACCCTAACTGGTCCGAGTGACAAAAAAACCCTGTTTATCAGCCAAGTTGTTCTTCTGGTTAACAAATAGGTCTTTACAGTATATGTTGGCTAGGCCTTCTATAAGTCAATAAATTCACCTTATTAGCGTAAAATAAATATGCTAGAGGCTATGCAGAGCCGTGGCCGGGTCCAATCAAACAGGACCCAATCCGGACCTGAGGGACAAGTTAGAATTTCAGACCCGAACCCGATCAGGCTCTGGTCCGAAATCGGGTATATCGGATCCACTCGGACCCGTGAAGACCTAGCTCCAATTGATTTTGTAATAATTAATGTTTAGCTGTACATTGTCATGAAAAGCAATGCAACTGTCTAAATTTAAATCTGTCAATCTGAAGAAATATAACTGAAGCAATCAGATACGAACCTCAGCGGTCAGATTTTCACAGAATCCAACTGCCATGAATAAAACTTTGTGTGTCACAGCCAGGCACTTGAGTTACTGTTCATGACTTCACACTTCATTACCATGGGAGCCAGAGGATGGCAGTGATAGGCAGTGAGAAGGGAGTGATGGGACATTGAGGCCACACTGGGCTGAGACTGTATACATGTGAAGGATCCATAGCAGGGTTCGATGGACAGAGGGATATATGGAGAAGCACAGAGTGGAAACTGGAGAGGGAGAAAGAAGATGAGAAATATAGAAATATATAAAAAAAAGTGGACGGGATCATTGGCAGCATTCAGAGAGGTTAGTTTCATGGAGCAAAGTGACAGACAGAGATGAGGTGTGAGACCTGACATGGCCAACGGGCCAGTGAGGCTGTGTGAGAGCTGACTGCTGAAAGAATGGATTTGATCCGGTGGGAACATTGTGGTCTGGAGAGACGATGTCAGAAGAGGGGGAAACAGTTTGATGAGCTGATTGATGAGATGGGGGAGAGATTGGGCAGCAAGACAGGCGGAGAGAGGTACTTGGCAAAGTGGGACTGTCAAAAGAACATGATACAGCTTGTAACTGGTGGCCAATAAACAACATGTTATCGACATCATACATTCATAATAAACACCCAGTGATGAGCACTGTCTATCTGTCTGCCTGTCTGTCTCTCTCTCTCTGTCTGTAATTTTTTGTGTGTCTGTCTCTCTCCTTAGCTAGCCTTATAATAAAATCCATAAGCCAAAACAGTAGTTAACACTTAAGATTCCAAGTAGCTTAACAACACTCTTATAATAGTGAACCTACACAGAAATGCTACTGTAAGAAGTAGGGTGTGAATATCAGAGTACACACAGTAGCCTACATATAGACTCCACCATGCCCCATAACCTCATATAGACTCCACCGTGCCCCATAACCTCATATAGACTACACCATGCCCCATAACCTACATATAAACTCCACCATGCCCCATAGCCTACATATAGACTCCACCATGCCCCATAACCTCATATAGACTCCACCGTGCCCCATAACCTCATATAGACTCCACCGTGCCCCATAGCCTACATATAGACTCCACCCTGCCCCATAACCTCATATAGACTCCACCATGCCCCATAACCTCATATAGACTCCACCGTGCCCCATAACCTCATATAGACTACACCATGCCCCATAACCTCATATAGACTCCACCATGCCCCATAGCCTACATATAGACTCCACCATGCCCCATAACCTCATATAGACTACACCATGCCCCATAACCTCATATAGACTCCACCATGCCCCATAGCCTACATATAGACTACACCATGCCCCATAACCTACATATAAACTCCACCGTGCCCCATAACCTCATATAGACTCCACCATGCCCCATAACCTCATATAGACTCCACCATGCCCCATAGCCTACATATAGACTCCACCATGCCCCATAACCTCATATAGACTACACCATGCCCCATAACCTACATATAGACTCCACCATGCCCCATAACCTCATATAGACTCCACCATGCCCCATAGCCTACATATAGACTCCACCATGCCCCATAGCCTACATATAGACTCCACCATGCCCCATAGCCTACATATAGACTCCACCATGCCCCATAGCCTACATATAGACTCCACCATGCCCCATAGCCTACATATAGACTCCACCATGCCCCATAGCCTACATATAGACTCCACCATGCCCCATAGCCTACGTATAGACTCCACCCTGCCCCATAGCCTACATATAGACTCCACCATGCCCCATAGCCTACATATAGACTACACCACTAACTTAAAACAACGACTCGTTTCTTAATCCTGCGGCCCAGAAAAGCCTGGAGGCACTGGCCTTTTGCAACTGAGGTTGTCAGGAAAAAACAACACTGGCATCATTGCACAGTACGACACTGGACTTACTCCATATTTGGATGTAGTTTTCAGTGAGAGGAAGGCATAGGAACTTGAATAACTTGATTTTCAGAAATACATCAGCCACAATAATCCTAATTTCCCTATTCACTAGGTACAATGTCATCTCAAAAGTATTATAAAAAATGACACAATGGTAATGAAATTATTTCCTATTTATTATTTAGTTGAGTTACTGACAAACTACAATGAATCATTTGAGACATAACAATACAATGTCAATAAAGTAAAACAATCCAAAATGATTCATTATTTGCCTGGTGTTTGATCAAGTAAAACCATTTATAACACAACAAAACGCAAAACATGTATTCATGAGAATGTGAATATTAATTATGAATGCTAATTTATAAAAATGTGGAATATACATTAAAAATGGTAATTTCTATAATTTATTGGGAAATCCAATAAAATTTTATATTAATGTAATACTGATTGACTGATTATTACATTTGCTTTAAAAATCTGTTCAACTGAGAGGGAGAGGGTTTTTGTCCGCTTTCAATTACATAATGTATTGACACATGCAAGCTCACAGAGTAGATCATGAACCCTTACCTGCTTTCTTTGGCACAGGCATGATTTCGTTACTGCTTGGAGCGTAGTTTGGCAATGGCATGGTACCCTATGGTCTTCAGCAGAGATAGTGGCTGATCCTCTCTCCATGAACACTTTTATTTCCTCAGGGAGAATGGGGAGGGGGTGACGGGTCAGGACAGGAGGTGCCCAGGTTGGGAGATGAGGGGTGTCTGGTGAAGGTTAGTTGGATGTAAGGAGTTACCGAAGGGTTGGTCCTGTCATCTGAAACTTCTGCAACCCTAGTAAACCTTTCTAGAGCGCAAAAAACACAAGCAAACACACACTGTACAGTATGTCACAAACACTATACTCCTTTTACATACAGTACCAGTCAAAAGTTTGGACACACCTACTCATTGAAGGGTTATTCTTAATTTGTACTATTTTCTACATTGTAGAATAAGACTAAGAATAAGAATAAGACATCAAAACTATGAAATAACACATATGGAATCATGTAGTAACCAAAAAATCTAAATATATTTAAGATTTTAGACTCTTCAAAGTAGCCACCCTTTGCCTTGATGACAGCTTTGCACACTCTTGGCATTCTCTCAACCAGCTTCACTTGGAATGCTTTTCCAACAGTCTTTAAGGAGTTCACACATATGCTGAGCACTTGTTGGCTGCTTTTCCTTCACTCTACGGTCCAACTCATCCCAAACCATCCCAATTGGGTGGAGATCGGGTGATTGTGGAGGCCAGGTCATCTGATGCAGCCCTCCATCACTCTCCTTCTTGGTCAAATAGCCCTTACACAAATAGCCTGGAGGTGTGTTTTGGGTCATTGTCCTGTTGAAAAACAAATGATAGTCCCACTAAGCCCAAACCAGATGGGATGGCGTATCGCTGCAGAATGCTGTGGTAGCCATGCTGGTTAAGTGTGCCTTGAATTCTAAATAAATAAAAATATTTATTTATTTCACCTTTATTTAACCAGGTAGGCAAATTGAGAACACGTTCTCATTTACAATTGCGACCTGGCCAAGATAAAGCAAAGCAGTTCGACACATACAACAACACATAGTTACACATGGAGTAAAACAAACATACAGTCAATAATACAGTGAAAAATAAGTCTATATACAATGTGAGCAAGTGAGGTGAGATAAGGGAGGTGAAGGCAAACAAAATATATATATAAATAAATAAAAATATAAAAGGCCATGGTGGCGAAGTAAATACAATATAGCAAGTAAAAAAAAAAAACACTGGAATGGTTGGTTTGCAGTGGAAGAAAGTGTAAAGTAGAGATAGAAATAATGGGGTGCAAAGGAGCAAAATAAATAAATAAATAAATACAGTAGGTAAAGAGGTAGTTGTTTGGGCTAAATTATAGATGGGCTATGTACAGGTGCAGTAATCTATGAGCTGCTCTGACAGCTGGTGTTTAAAGCTAGTGAGGGAGATAAGTGTTTCCAGTTTCAGAGATTTTTGTAGTTCGTTCCAGTCATTGGCAGCAGAGAACTGGAAGGAGAGGCGGCCAAAGGAAGAATTGGTTTTGGGGGTGACCAGAGAGATATACCTGCTGGAGCGCGTGCTACAGGTAGGTGCTGCTATGGTGACCAGCGAGCTGAGATAAGGGGGGACTTTACCTAGCAGGGTCTTGTAGATGACCTGGAGCCAGTGGGTTTGGCGACGAGTATGAAGCGAGGGCCAGCCAACGAGAGTGTACAGGTCGCAGTGGTGGGTAGTATATGGGGCTTTGGTGACAAAACGGATGGCACTGTGATAAGAGCGTCTGCTAAATGACTTAAATGTAAATGTAAATGTGATAGACTGCATCCAATTTATTGAGTAGGGTTTTGGAGGCTATTTTGTAAATGACATCACCGAAGTCGAGGATTGGTAGGATGGTCAGTTTTACAAGGGTATGTTTGGCAGCATGAGTGAATCACAGACAGTGTCAACATTAAAGCACCCCCACACCATCACACCTCCTCCATGCTTCACGGTGGGAACCACACGTGGATATCATCTGTTCACCTACTCTGCGTCTCACAAAGACACAGCGGTTGAAACCAAAAATCTCAAATTTGGACTCATCAGACCAAAGGACAGATTTCCACCGGTCTAATGTCCATTGCTCGTGTTTCTTGGCCCAAGCAAGTCTCTTATTATTATTGGTGTCCTTTAGTCGTGGTTTCTTTGCAGTAATTCGACCATGAAAGCCTGTTTCATATAGTCTCCTCTGAACAGTTGATGTTGAGATGTGTGGGTTACCTGAACTCTGTGAAGCATTTATTTGGGCTGCAATCTGAGGCTGGTAACTCTAATGAACTTATCCTCTGCAACTCTGGATCTTCCTTTCCTGTGGCGGCCCTCATGAGAGTGTAACGGCTTTCTTCCAGGGGTGAAGGAGAGGACCAAAGTGCAGCGCGGCTAGTGTTCAACATGTTTAATTAAAGAACAAGTGAAACACTACAAACAACATACAAAATAACAAATGTGAAAAAACCGAGACAGACCTATCTGGTGCAGACAAACACAGAGACAGGAAACAATCACCCACAAAATCCCAACACCAAACAAGCCTCCTATATATGATTCTCAATCAGGGACAACGATTACCAGCTGCCTCTGATTGAGAACCATATTAGGCTGGACACAGAAACAGACAAACTAGACATACAACATAGAATTCCCACCCAGCTCACGTCCTGACCAACACTAAACAAGCAAAACACATAATAACTCTGGTCAGGACGTTACAGTACCCCCCTCCTGAGGTGCGGACTCCGAACGCACCCCTACAACTCAAGAGGAGGGTCTGGGTGGGCATCTGTCCGCGGTGGCGGCTCCGGCGCAGGACGAGGACACCACTCCACCACTGTCTTTGTCCCCCTCCTTAGCGTCCTTTGAGTGGCGACCCTCGCACACGACCTTGGCCTAAGAATCCTCCCCAAGGCCCCCACATGATTTAGGAGGTAGCTCAGGACAGAGAGGTAGCTCAGGACAGAGAGGTAGCTCAGGACAGAGAGGCAACTCCGGACAGAGGGGCAGCTCCGGACAGAGGGGCAGCTCCGGACTGAGTGGCAGCTCCGGACTGAGTGGCAGCTCCGGACTGAGTGGCAGGTCCTGGACTGAGTGGCAGCTCCGGACTGAGTGGCAGCTCATGACTGTAGGGCAGCTCATGACTGTAGGGCAGCTCATGACTGTAGGGCAGCTCATGACTGGAGGGCAGCTCATGACTGGAGGGCAGCTCATGACTGGAGGGCAGCTCATGACTGGAGGGCAGCTCATGACTGGAGGGCAGCTCATGACTGGAGGGCAGCTCATGACTGTAGGGCAGCTCATGACTAGAGGGCAGCTCATGACTAGAGGGCAGCTCATGACTGGAGGGTAGCTCATGACTGGCTGGCGGCTCTGGCAGCTCCTGACTGGCTGGCGGCTCTGGCAGCTCCTGACTGGCTGGCGGCTCTGGCGGCTCCTGACTGGCTGGCGGCTCTGGCGGCTCCTGACTGGCTGGCGGCTCTGGCGGCTCCTGACTGGCTGGGGGCTCTGGCGGCTCCTGACTGGCAGGCGGCTCTGGCGGCTCCTGACTGACGGACGGCTCTAGCGGCTCCTGACTGACAAACGGCTCTAGCGGCTCCTGACTGACAGACGGCTCTAGCGGCTCCTGACTGACAGACGGCTCTAATGGCTCGGGACAGACGGGCGGCTCTGAAGGCTCGTGGCAGACGGGCGGCTCTGAAGGCTCGTGGCAGACGGATGCTAGCCGTGTACCTTCATAACGCCAGTTCCTCTCTCCGGTTGCCTCCAGCTGTTCCCATGGGAGGTGATCCTTTCCAACCTTAGCACAGGGTCCTTTTCCGTTCATGATTTCCTCCCATGACCATTCCTCCTGGTACCGCTGCTGCTGTTGCTGCTGCCCGTTGCCACGCTGCTTGGTCCGGGTTTGGTGGGTGATTCTGTAACGGCTTTCTTCCAGGGGTGAAGGAGAGGACCAAAGTGCAGCGCGGCTAGTGTTCAACATGTTTAATTAAAGAACAAGTGAAACACTACAAACAACATACAAAATAACAAATGTGAAAAAACCGAGACAGACCTATCTGGTGCAGACAAACACAGAGACAGGAAACAATCACCCACAAAATCCCAACACCAAACAAGCCTCCTATATATGATTCTCAATCAGGGACAACGATTACCAGCTGCCTCTGATTGAGAACCATATTAGGCTGGACACAGAAACAGACAAACTAGACACACAACATAGAATTCCCACCCAGCTCACGTCCTGACCAACACTAAACAAGCAAAACACATAATAACTCTGGTCAGGACGTTACAGAGAGACAGTTTAGTCATAGTGCTTGATGGTTTTTGCGATTGCACTTGAAGAAACTTTCAAAGTTCTTGACATTTTCCGGATTGACTGACCTTCATGTCTTAAAGTAATGATATAGTGTCGTTTCTCTTTGCTTATTTGAGCTGTTCTTACCATAATATGGACTCTGTCTTTTACCAAATAGGGCTATCTTCTGTTTACCACCCCTACCATGTCACAACACAACTGATTGGCTCAAATGCATTAAGAAATAAATAAATTTCACAAATTAACTTTTAACAAGGCACACCTGTGAATTGAAATGCATTCCAGGTGACTACCTCATGAAGCTGGTTGAGAGAATGCCAAGAGTGTGCAAAGCTGTCATCAAGGCAAAGGGTGGCTACATTGAATAATTTCAAATCTCAAATATATTTTGATTTTTTAAACACTTTTTTGGTTACAACTGTGTTATTTCATAGTTTTGATGTCTTCACTATTATTCTACAATGTAGAATGTTTTTTTTTTAAACAACCTTGAATGAGTAGGTGTTCTAAACGTTTTGACCGGTAGTGTATATGTGTGAAATTTGTTTTGATTTAGAATGGACCAATATCATGGACCTCTCTCTCTCTCGAAACCGCTTTTCCTGTGGTTCATTTTCATGACAGCCAGGTAGGCTAATCTCCTGTTGTAAAGTTAAGCAATGTGCTTAATATTAAGAAAGTTGAGAAAAAAATATAGTAGGCCTAGCCTATAGAAAGGTGATGGAATATTGTGAATGTGTAGTGTGGAGCTAAATGCGGAGCTATTGAATGACGATTGCATTGCCCTTGCAGATACTGTATGATTCTTGGGCTGCGGGCTTGTGTTGAAGTGTTCTAGCTTGTAATGTCAAAAGCCATGCTGTCGGCATCCTCAGATACTGCCTGGGAAGGTGCACCTTACCTGCCTCCAAATCATTTCAAACAGGAGGATTTCTGTATTTCTGTAACAAAATAACTTCCTGACAGGACACAGTGTTTCATTGGGTCACTGTGTTCGGGGACATCTAGCTATTAGAAGAGGCATTTTAATGAAGTGTAAGTGCCTGCTTCGTGCTGGCCACCAGAAGACCAGATATGTTGAGTATGTGGTATGCTAATAAACATCAGCATTCAACACCCACAGCGATGTCAGTGTGTGGACTTAAAGAGTATTACACGAAGATCTTTCAGTACTCCCAGGGTTGCTATGCATCATTATTATATAGACTAATACCACCACGGTATATTCCATACAGGAGCATGTCCACTCACTGAGTTATCTGATAGCTAGTGTTTTATTCCATTTGTTACGAGTTATGATAATGATATAGTGGTATGGTGAAATGACTAAAATAATGGCGCACTACGCACACTGTACCATATAGATTTAGAAGCATAGTTGTATGTGGGACTGTAATGCTTTATATGCCCTTGCGATCATTTCCCTTTTTTGACGTCCTGTTAGGAGCCTGTTACCAGCTGATTGAAAAGCCAGGTGTTTTCCTCCTCTCACGTTTCTCATGGTGGCTGTTTTTCTATGTGTGCTTTTGGGTCAGTACGAACTTCGCAACCTTTCCAGCAACTTGGAAGGTGACTCTGCTTACACTGGCAACCCAGGACCCCCAAATGCAATGAAGCTCGTACGTGAACTTTACCAAGCTTGTTAATGCTGAATTTAAGCAATGGCTAATACACTTCTTGTAAAAATGATTACATAGTTTGCTACATGTACTAATGTAATGTATAAGAATTGTTGTTCATGACTTATATATGATAACGTTTTCTCATAAATACACAGAGGCGGTTTTCGCAGGCATAGGTTAAGCCTAGTCCTGGACTAAAACGCACTTTCAATGGAGATTCACTGTCTGGGAAACCGCCCCATGGTGTACCGTGTATACATGAGTTACAAACAGTTGACTAAGTAGGCCCTCGAAGGAATAGGACTTGGTATTCCACATTGTGCTTACAGAGCAGGGGTACAGACAAGGTAAACATTAACCAGCATTAAAGATATTAAAGATGTTTGCACTAAATATGTTTTCCCTATAGCTGCGCCAGAGCAACATAAACCACATAATACTCCGTAATCACAGGATATCCCAAACCGGGGGTCCCTGCCCACGCACGGTGTCATTGTTGGTTTCTTAGCGACAGGGAACCCAGAGATTTATGTGGCACCACCGGCATGCAGGCGGCAGCCCAATTGGTCTGTAAGATTTATCTTACTCTCTTCACCCTTCACTCACTCTATCCTCTACCTTCTTTCTCATTTGTCTAGTATCCCCCCTTTCCTCTATCCCATGTGGCCATCCTCACTTTTCCTCATTTATTTTGGTTTGGCTATCTGTGGCCTGTGATATATTCTGTCCTTGACACCATACATCACTCCATAGTGCTATGCAGAGCCTTATACACTGCTCAAAAAAATAAAGGGAACACTAAAATAACACATCCTAGATCTGAATGAATGAAATATTCTTATTAAATACTTTTTTCTTTACATAGTTGAATGTGCTGACAACAAAATCACACAAGAATTATCAATGGAAATCAAATTTATCAACCCATGGAGGTCTGGATTTGGAGTCACACTCAAAATTAAAGTGGAAAACCACACTACAGGCTGATCCAACTTTGATGTAATGTCCTTAAAACAAGTCAAAATGAGGCTCAGTAGTGTGTGTGGCCTCCACGTGCCTGTATGACCTCCCTACAATGCCTGGGCATGCTCCTGATGAGGTGGCGGATGGTCTCCTGAGGGATCTCCTCCCAGACCTGGACTAAAGCATCCACCAACTCCTGGACAGTCTGTGGTGCAACGTGGCTTTGGTGGATGGAGCGAGACATGATGTCCCAGATGTGCTCAATTGGATTCAGGTCTGGGGAACGGGCGGGCCAGTCCATAGCATCAATGCCTTCCTCTTGCAGGAACTGCTGACACACTCCAGCCACATGAGGTCTAGCATTGTCTTGCATTAGGAGGAACCCAGGGCCAACCGCACCAGCATATGGTCTCACAAGGGGTCTGAGGATCTCATCTCGGTACCTAATGGCAGTCAGGCTACCTCTGGCGAGCACATGGAGGGCTGTGCGGCCCCCCAAAGAAATGCCACCCCACACCATGACTGACCCACCGCCAAACCGGTCATGCTGGAGGATGTTGCAGGCAGCAGAACGTTCTCCACGGCGTCTCCAGACTCTGTCACGTGCTCATGTGCTCAGTGTGAACCTGCTTTCATCTGTGAAGAGCACAGGGCGCCAGTAGCGAATTTGCCAATCTTGGTGTTCTCTGGCAAATGCCAAACGTCCTGCACGGTGTTCGGCTGTAAGCACAACCCCCACCTGTGGACGTCGGGCCCTCATACCACCCTCATGGAGTCTGTTTCTGACCGTTTGAGCAGACACATGCACATTTGTGGCCTGCTGGAGGTCATTTTGCAGGGCTCTGGCAGTGCTCCTCCTTGCACAAAGGCGGAGGTAGCGGTCCTGCTGCTGGGATGTTGCCCTCCTACGGCCTCCTCCACGTCTCCTGATGTACTGGCCTGTCTCCTGGTAGCGCCTCCATGCTCTGGACACTACGCTGACAGACACAGCAAACCTTCTTGCCACAGCTCGCATTGATGTGCCATCCTGGATGAGCTGCACTACCTGAGCCACTTGTGTGGGTTGTAGATTCCGTCTCATGCTACCACTAGAGTGAAAGCACCGCCAGCATTCAAAAGTGACCAAAACATCAGCCAGGAAGCATATTTTCCACCTGTTGTCTATTCCATTGGCACAACAGCATGTGACATGTATTGTCAATCAGTGTTGCTTCCTAAGTGGACAGTTTGATTTCACAGAAGTGTGATTGACTTGGAGTTACATTGTGTTGTTTAAGTGTTCCCTTAATTTTTTTGAGCAGTGTATATTGGTATATTGATATATATATTGGTAGGCCGTCATTGTAAATAAGAATTTGTCCTTAACTGACTTGACTGGTTAAATATAGGTTAAATAAATACATAGAAAATATTGAGAGGCTTTGGTGCTATGAACATGGCTGTATGCTGATAATATACACACCTCCATGGGACCCTGTATTACCCACTACCCAATGTGTGTGTGAGTGGGGAAGTTAAAGCATATGAGCTGGACAGGAAACATTTGATCTCCTCACATAGAACATCAATATACCGCTCACTTTTGCTGGTAGACATGTTCTGTAACAGAATTATCCAATTTGATCACACACCAAAACAGTGTTTCATCTAGAAACTACAGTATGGACTTGTTTATGCATTTTCTTAAATCCCTTTTTAAAGCAAAGCAACAAACTCATAAGATTCCATTCTTGAAGATTCCAACTCTCATGTGCACCAGTGTCATCTTTCCCCAGCTTTCTGGTAGACAGGCAATCGTCAGGCCTGGTGCTGATAGGCTCCTCTGGATGCAACCTGGACTCATGGGTAGATGTAACATAGTAAATGTAAATCCTGACACTCCAATTAGTATGATATGTTACGTTTCCTATGGTATGTATTAATTTGTGGATGTCCATCATCCATTTCGTATATGTTATGAATTACAATTCGTATGATATGTTACAAATTGCAATTCGTAAAATGTTACAAATTGCAATTCGTACAATATGTAAAGCATTTGCTAAACTTATGACATGTTATGAATTCCAATTTGTTATGGCTAATGTTAGCTAGGTGGCTAACGTCTAGTCTAGAAGTTAGGGTTAGGGTAAAATGTTAAGGTTAGGGGAAGGGTTAGCTAACATGCTAAGCAGTTGCAAAGTTTCTAATTAACTAAAATGCTAAAGTTGTCCTTGATGAGAATCGAACACGAAGCCTTTGGGTTGCTAGACGTTCACGGTATACGCCCGACCAACCACCCAACTTTTGTTTTTGCCTTAAGTAATCTTCTGTCTTATGTAACCATACCGAACATAACATATCATACTAATTTGAGTGTCCTGGATTTACATTTACTATGTTACATCTGGTCTATGAGACCAGGCTGCTGGATGAGAGCTATTTGTGGAGAAAGTAAAAGGTGACCAACTACCTAATGCTGATGGACAGGCTGGTGTTTACGAATCGTTTATGAATAAGGATGGATTTTTCATTCAACAAAACATCCGTGGTTAGTTTGAGAGATTGGAGAGCTGCAATGACGTAGATATAGGTCAGGTGTAACATTCAAAATCATATTAATTCAGATATATTCATACATTGTTATATTTTTATTTCATATTTCCATGTACCTGTGGGCTGCCACTAGAAAGAAGACAATCAGACATTTTTCTGATATAACTTTCCCCACGTTGCTTGAGTGTTTTCTACTGTCATATGCCTTCCCACCTGACACAGTGGCATATCTTTTTACTAACAAATTACTTTGTCGCTCTCTCCCATTCAAGCTCTCCTTTTTCCTTCAGCTGTCCTCGTCGCCTCATCCCTTCCTTTCTCAAGTCAACAGAGCGAGGTGGGAGGAACATGGGGATAAGGTTGAGGTTAAAGGTTTCAGGGCAGAGCCTAACATAATGCTGTGTGTTTGTAGGACCAAAGTGGTAGCTGGTGATGTGGGGTGGGGGGCAGAGGACACTAAAGCGATGGAGCTCAACACTGAGCCTCTGAAAATAAGGGGCTACACCTCACAGCTGTGTACATAGACTAAAAACAGACAAATGAATGTTGAGGGTGACTGACGAGGGGTGGCCATGTTGACACAGGGGTTCCAGAACATTCTGTCTCTAAAGCTATACTGCTGGCATTCTACAATCCCCCTAGCCTGACTCATTCTTATAAATATGAGGGAGAGGAGTAGTGTGATTGGAAGACAGACAGAGAATGAGAAGGGTAGAGACCAATTGGGAGATGGGTAGAGACTGAGAGGAGTGGTAGAGAGACAGAAGGAGAAGGGTAGAGTCAGAGGGAGAAGGGTTGTAGAGACAGACAGAGAGAAGGGTGGTAAAGACACTGAGACAGAGTGAAACTATGGCTTAGAATTCAGCAAAGATGAGATGGGAGTAAAGGCAGTACCAGAGAGCCAGGCAGAGAATTGAATAGAAGATGGACAGCAGAATGATTTTCACGAGGGACAGAGTAACAGATCAGAGAAGAAATTTGAGGAGAGGGGTTGGACTTAACCAGTAACTCAATAGTGTCCTGGCAACACTGTATTATTGGACTGTGAAGCATGACTGCATTGATGTGGTTTTATTTTTTCCCCGCTTGAATATGCGTGGCAGTCAAGCCATGCAATAAAATAGAGATTAATGGCAGGACAGGGTATGTGATCTGAATGACAGTTCTCTGACACTGCAATAGCTAAACACACCTTATTACACTACTGTTTACAGCTATTACACAATGTACTTTAAAGAATTACCACAAACAAAATGCTGCAAATATTGTCCATGGTGACATGTTCACGAAAGCGTCAATTTCCCTTTGTCATCCTCCATCGAATTGCTTTAACGTTGAACAAATCTTCAATAAGGCATCATTCTGGATGGGCAGAGAAAGAGGACATCTAGTGGAGTAGAGAAGACTGAAAACAACTCCCATTTCTCTCTTTACTCAGCGTCCCCCACCCACCCCACTCTTGAATACATATCCAGCGGCATCATACTGGCTAGTGGCTATCAATACCATAGTCAGACAGTTATCAGGTAGTAATAAATATTTTATTTTTCCCATCACTTCAATATTAAAAATGAAGTTCATGACATACGTTCTCAAGGTTAGCTCATCTGTCCATATTAGTCTATGTGTAACTGTGTGTTGAATGGTGTGCATTTCTCTACATAACTATTTACAAGTAGAAGAAACTGCTCCACATAAATCATGTTGGCACGGCGATCATCGGCCTCCTCCATTAGCTGCTCCACCCCCGGACTGATCCTGAGCTCCTGACATCATCAGGAAGAGAACGAGGGGAACAATGTACATCCACTGGAGAGAGGGAGGCAGATGTTCATGTTATTATCAAATGATACAAGATGTTAATCTAACTCAGGGTAAGACTACAAGCTGTGATTAGTGATGCTTCTCCTGCACAACAGTCCCACAGTTTCATCCTGTTCAATGTCCACCTCACTCAGCAAACGAGAGAAGGACAAAGAGTGGCTGAGAGAGTGAGGTGAACAGTGAAGTGAAACATCTCAGGGTCAATGCCAATGACAAGTGTGTAAAAGAAGGAGGCACAAAATGACTGTGATAATCTAATCCACTTTAGCAATGAAGGTGTGTATGTTGTCCAATCCTATTTTACTAGAGTGCTTCAGCTTATTACTAATCAATGGGACACACCTGGATTAATTAAAGGTCTGCAGTGACAAAAAAACCCTGATCATTAGCTCTGGATCATTAGCATTGACCTTGAATGACAAGGACAGGAGGGGAGGGACAAACAGGAAAAATGATTAGTGAAAAATGTTAGCGTTAATCAAATCAGTGAACAGTATAACACATATATACATAAGCTTGCAAGAAGCAGAAGAGACACGAAGCGCGGCACAAACATAGGCGGACAGCCCAGAGTGAGTTGCTGAATGAGCCAAAGTGAGAACAGTACTTGAGTGGGAATCAGCTCTGCTGCTCTTCGGCTCCCCCTGCTGAGGGTTGTGCCGAACTGCTGGCCATGAGGAAGATTGCACCTCCCAGAATCAAATACCACTGGAACACAGCACAGCATAGCACTAAGTCAACAAACGGCACAGCACAGCACTGAGTCAACAAATGACACAGTCACAATCAGCAACACAGACTCAGACAACAGCACTGATTAAATCAAACACAGCAATGGGAGCACAGCACATAAAACACAGCACAGAGCCCTATACTATGAACGCGGTTTAAGCAGTTAGTGAGGTAACGTTGGTCAACTGAGTTAAACTCGGGATAACTGGTACCACGGAAGTGGCTCACCTTTTAGCCAGGTACATTTCTATGGCAACAAATCCTTCAGAACTACCCTGCTCCCATTCAGGTTAACTCAGGGCTAACTCCATTTATCCTGAATGAAGTGTTTGAGCTGCGAGTCGAGGACCAACGCAATCAGATTCCCCCCTCTCGCAAAGATTGCGTCACCATCCCCTTCATTTGAGGAAGACGACTTAAAATACGTAGAGTTAGCGGCAGGCGGACAACCAATATCAACCGTCGTAGTACGGATAAAGCCTGAGCTGTCATGTGAAGCTAACTGAAGCTGGCTAGCTTTAGAAAACCCAGAGTAGGTTCAAATCTTAACATACCTCTCAGGACAGGACATATCCGGATTGGCTAGGGTTAGACAAAACAAAGACACCTAACAACATGCAGACATACACTGAGTATACCAAACTTAGGAACACCTTCCTAATATTCAGTTGCACCCCCCTCTTTGCCCTCAGAACAGCCTCAATTCATTGGGACATGGACTCTACAAGTAGGGCTGTTACGGTGACCGTATTACTGCCACACCGGCGATCACGAGTCATGATTACAGTCAAATTCCACGTGACCGTTTAGTCACGGTAATTACGCTTCTCCAAGCTCTGATGCTGCTGCTGATCATTAGTAGCCTACAAAACTTGCTAACTGCCTGGTCCTCAGCTCTCTATTGTCCCTCTAATCACTTTGACATCAATGCAAATATAATCGAAAATCAGAACACTTAATGAGAACCCATGCGTGTGATGGCCTCTATTAAAAAGAGGAGGATCCCGTCAGCTTTCTATAGGCTAGGCCTACTATATTTATTTCTCAACTTTCATAATATTAAGCACATTGCTTCTCTTTACAAAGGGAGTATAGCCAACCTGGCTGGCAAGGAAATGAACCACGTGAAAATCGTCCTCTATTCGCTACTTAAGTGCATAGATGACATGTATTTTTCCCCCCTGCCCGTTCCGACAGGTGAATGATAATGGTACATTCTAAATCAAATACTAAATAATGTGAATGAAATTTAGTTATGTAAAGACAAGAATAAATTAAGAATAGTCTGATGGGTGACAATATTAGCCTATCACTTGTGAATGATGCCCAGCTTGTGTGCAGTAAGGAAAGAAACAGCGCATGCCTTTTTTTGCGACTTTTTCAAATCATAGTCGCACACGTCATGTAGCCTGGCCTATATGTTTAGTTGTTATACAAACCATATCAAAAGTGGCCAAATAACTTCTTAAAATTAAGCATATTAAATTAGGCTCTGAACCCGTTATAAAGCTAACTGGCATACATATGCAGCATGTGAGTCAAGTTTGGGGGAAGACAATTTTCACCATATATATAAAGCATTACATGCATAATCGCATTTGCGGTCACCTTTGAGAATGATGTTTTCCCACTAATGGACATCCGCACTTTTAGCCTACTGCCATGTGCGCATTGCTGCGCTTATGTGAAGAAATGCCTAATAGTTTAGCAACATTTTAAACTAAACGTTCTGATCTGTTGTGTCAGCTTCATTGCTTAAAAAATGTTTTTTGATGCTAGTGGTGGTATTCATTTGGGATCTATCCCATCCCACAACTGTCCCAGACTATTTTTGGAATATTTATTTCTCGCACAGAATAGGTCAATTTTTGTACTATGGGGGATTGACATAGTCGAGTGCTTTTGCTATTCGTTAGGCCTTCTCATCTTGTTGGCTGACGAAAAGTAAATGTGGACAGTTCTTCCAATATGCGCCTCGGAATTGGATAAGGACACGCGCAGTGGCGTCCCCGAAGTGTCTGTCTTCACTTGTAGCCTGTGAGAAAGACATGATCACGTGACGGAGAGCCATTTGAGTGAGAGGTGCTTTGGATCATGCAGCCGGGAGAAGGGAATTATAATTATTATATTCAGCCCAAGGGCACAACGGCCACTGGTGGCAATGGCATGGATTTTTTTAGGAGCAATACGGCCACACAAAGGGGATGCCGCCAGGAAATTCAAGGCATTATCAAGTACTTGTCAAATTGTGAATGAGACTGATGTGTACAACCTGCGCAAGAAACAAAGCAGAGCTCATGCCTTTCATGCGACTTTTTTCAAATCATCATTAGTCGCATCATGCAGCCTTAGAATGTATTACAAATCAAAACATTTAGCCCAACATTTGTATCACAACTAAAGTTACATAAATATCTCTAAATTAAGCATATAGGAGTACCTGTTTCTTTGTTAATTGCTCAACAGAATAGCCGCATGTGCGCACTCCCTCAAATCAAAATATCCTTCTATTTTATTCAACCATGTTCAATTGTATTCTTCATATTATAAAATAATATAAAATAATGCCACGGAATTCTAAGCAAATCTTGTCTGCTAAATGAACTAGTGCAGCCCACAGCCATATGGCATAGCCAGATCAGGTCCTAACACTCAGAGTATGCTACCCTGTTCTGAAATAGACCACATTTTCTTCATATCATGTTTCTTTAGACTTGTCTAAAATAAATAATGGATTTATTGTGATGGTGTAGGCTATATTACATGGATTTAATAGACTTTTTAAAATGTAGATGTTCCAAAGATCTCCATCAGTGGCTTGTAGGCTATGCGTGGAAGACAGGATATGCTAAATGTGTTTATGTTAATTAACGGTAAATTACTGTGAGACCGGCAGTTATTTGCTTGACAATCACCGGCGAATGAAATTTCATTACCGCCACAGCCCTATCTACAAGGTGTCGAAAGCGTTGATGTCCTTTGGGTGGTGGACCATTCTTGATACACACGGGAAAGTGTTGAGAGCGGACAAATCCAGCAGCGTTGCATTTCTTGACAAACCGGTGCGCCTGGCACCTACATACCCCGTTCAAAGGCACTTAAATATTTTGTCTTGCCCATATACCCTCTGAACGGCACACATACACAATCCATGTCTCAATTGTCTCGAGGCTTAAAAATCCTTCTTTAACCTGTCTCCTCCCCTTCATCTACACTGATTGAAGTGGATTTAACAAGTGACATCAATAAGGGATCAAAGCTTTCACCTGGATTCGCCTGGTCAGTCTGTCATGGAAAGAGCAGGTGTTCCTAATGTTTCGTACACTTAGTGTATATATAACGGAACAGAGCAGCTCAAGACTGAACAGCAGAGCAGAGTTTAAAAGACTTGAAGATCCCAGGAATAGACCCAATAGACGGTCATAATGACACAGTGCAGGACACAAACCACAGATGTCTATGCACACTTACATATTTGGCAAAGAAGGATTTCTGCTCCTGTGGCTTGCCTCTCTTTTCATGTTCTATGTCCATGCGCTCAATAAATAGAGCAGTCTCCGGCCTGGGGGAGAGGATGATGAAGGATATTGTTAGACAGAGAAAGATAAAGGTTGAAGTCGACCCAAAAGAGTTAGAAAATTAAATCAAATGTAGATTTGATAGAGCCAGAACCATATTTCTGTGACCAGAACATCAATAAGGACTGATGACTCACTGGGGTGCATTGGTAGGCGCTATGATGGTCAGCGTAGTGTTAAAGGCCTCCAGATCAACTTCGTCCTCCACCTCTGTCCCCCGACACGCGCCTGGAATGGTCACTATGGAAACACCGATGAGGTAGCCAGAGACATCAGTGTGGAGGGTGATGACATCGCTGAGGTGGGACTCAACTAAAGAGCACTGAGGGAGACAGAAGAAACAGATATGTTCACAAAAGAAAATGCAAATGAGGTGTGGTCTTTAATTTCAGCTTGCTATGAGGGTGAGACACACATACCGCTCTGACGAACGCCGTCAGGTAGCCATCCATCTGGCGCTCTGTCTGCCTGTCTGTCAAAGACACTCTGGGCACTCGGATTTTGTACAGACCATCCACAGCAGCCACTTCCTGTGTCAGAGGGACAGGAGGGATACAGATTCAGAACAAAATCCTGACTGCTGACAGTAAACTCCAAACCACATCTGCCTCTACCTTCCTCTCCCACCTTCAGAGTGTTCCTGTCCTCCTCTGATAGCTGGCTCTGGGAGAGGGACACACTGGTCTCCCTCCCACCCCTTAACTGCAGAGCTCCACGCATACGGAACCGGGACACATCATCTGAAATAAATAAATGGTATAACAACACACGATGAGCACCAAAATCGTGACCTCGATATCTCCTTCATTTGGTAAATGGAACCTTGAAGAATAACGTATCACAGTTAGACAATACATACTCACCAACTTCAAAGGAATGCTCAAGAGGGACAGAGAACCCACTGAAGTCTGTGTCCAGCCCATCACCAATCTGTGGAGAAGGAAATAGATGCAGTTTTACTAGAAAGAATAGATTCCGACTCTTGCTTACAGGTACACTGTGGTTGGACAAGCTTCCTGTTTAGATTAAGACACCGCGGAGCTGGAGTGAGATATGGCTTGGAAAACGTACCTCAATCCACAGAATTGTGTTGTACTACGAATTGTCCAATTATCCCAAATGTTAGACCGAGAATTAATTTTTTAAATGGCAGTGTCTGTCAGCCAATCGGCTCCTTTGTTGTGTCCCCGACTAAAATAAATATTGTTTGACCAAGAGTTGTCTGTTCTTTCGACCAATCGATTGACACATCATTTGTGTTTCAACTATATGCACAGAGCCTGTCTGATGCTTTAAGCGAACTGTTTGATGAAATAGTTAAGACAAATGACTAGAGGGAGTCCGACCGCAATTGATTTGATTGTGCTGCCTGGCTCAGATTTGCTGCTCTGTGTTACAAAAAAGAAAAAAAGAGACAGCGAATGACTGTGACTAGCACCCGTTGTCTCTCTCTCCTCCCTGCTGCAGCGACCACCACAGAACATCAGTGTGTATAGCACTGTCTGTGTTGCTGAAGCTGCAACATAATTACAGCCATTTCTGACTGAAAAGTTCTGTTACCAAAATTCCTCATTTGTTTAGGAAAAACTATCCCTATTCCCTCAACCTGTGCTCTCTTTATGTGACACATGTATGCTTCGCATGCACGTGACCAATAGGGCCTGACCTATAGCATATCATAATCACATCAATAAATTGGTTATAACAAACTCTGTACACCTTTACACATGTGACAGCAAAATGAATGCAGAGGACGTGACAAATAAACTTGAAGCAGGGGAACGTTTACTGGTTGCGCAGGAGGTAAAGGGTAAGCCAGATGTGTGGAATAAATTTGTCTAGTTGTGGAAAATACTGGAGATCAAGAAAAATATGGTATGGAGCAAGCGCTGCGTGCATATTAGTCCTGTGTGTGCCAAACAGGTGCTATTAGACTACAATATAATTTTTCTGACCATTTCGAACAATGTAAACACTAAATAAATTAGAGTCTGTTGTAATGTTTTTTTGTAAAGCCTTTATTACAGCAAAGACTAAAATCATTTATGAATGCAATTTCCGAAATGAAACGGTTTAGGCCTATTTATTGTTTACGCTAATTATTAATTAAATCATTGCTTGTTATTGTATTTTAAAACTAAAATGCTTGATTCCATTGCTGTGTGATGACATGAACGGATAAATGATTGAGTGATGCAGTAGCCTATATAAGTATTGAAATATAGGCCTAAGTAAGTTATGGTATTTAGACTAAACAGTATGCACTCTTTGGCCTACAGCTTGATGGTGGTTATACAAGGTTGCTATACTATACCTACTAATGATAATGACATATTATTATAAGGATGATCATAATAATAATAGTAATAATAACACTAAGAAGGAGATCAAGGAAAAAGGGTTATTATTATCATAAATATATTTTTTCAGTCAATCTGGAACAGTGCAAACACTAAATAAATTACAAATAATACCAGAGAGGCTGGTCTAATTTAAAAAAGTGTAAAGCCTTTATTACAGCATAGCAAAGATTAAAAACAGCAGAATTTGTGAAATTGTTGGTCCTCACAGAATCAGTAGGTTATCAACTAAACACTCAAATAGGCAACAGAAGCAGGATCTGTCTTACATTTAACAGTTAGGCTATTGATTATATACCTAATTAATTTGGCGTTTCCTCTCTCCTCATTTTTCTTAGACAATTAAGGCAAGGACTGTTTTCTCCTCTCCTAACTCCGCTGCTGCCTCAGCCGCATTGTTCTCAACACCAATATGATGGTTTACTTTGCTATTATGCACATTGCAACATGGTCTAGGAAAAGGCGCCAATCCAACAGGCACTGATGTGTTTCAGAACCGCAGACTGCGACCACTATCCAACGTGGGAGAAAGCGCATTTGTTATAAAATAACCATTATTTGTGTTGCACCATTGTTCTTACATAATTTAACCATATACAATTTTAGTAGCACATGTCTTAGACTGATGAACTGTGCCATTTAAACGGCCTCCACAATGGATCAGTTCACTCTGACAGGTGCGAATCAGACAGGTGTCTTGTACATAGCAGTCCTTCATTCTTCTCGGTGTAACAGTTGGGATAATGGGACATTTTGAAGTGTAACGCATTTTCTCATCCCCAGGGTGTATTAACCGAAACAAGAATCGAAACTATCCGACCCCCACGCAGATGTAAACAAGCGTAGGATCGGAATATTTTCTGGCTAGCAATTTAACTTACTGTATTGGCAGTTCCCAGGGCAGATCTGCACTATGGGCTGCAGAAATAATTTGATTGGCTTTTGAAAGTTGGGGGTAGAAAATATTTCAGCAGAAATGCTGCAGCAAGAAGGAGCAAAAAGTGCAGTTAGCTAGCTAGGGCCCCATTGGATGCTGTAATAAAGATATCTACCCTGGGAACACTTTACAATGAGCAGTTCAGATGTAAGATGACATTTCCACAAATTGGTCCTGCCATTCAAACATAGTGGTATTGATCCGAATTATTCTTGGCTTGATTTACGTTGAACACATCCGTGCAATATTACAAATGACTACCATGGCGTGACAGAAATTGAGCACCACCACCAAGGCTGTCAAAGCCACCCACCTAGATAGCTAGCTAACTACGGCAAGCTAAACAACATAATATCAATATAGCTAGCGTTACTATAACGCAAATTTTGCTGACTACTTAGCCAACGTTACGTGTTTGATAGACGTTGGTGAAAACATTATCTGCACAGTAAGTAACGCTGTATTTGATGCATATTGAACAGCTGTTTCACATTCGTGCGTTGTCCTCATTAACTCATTTGGCTAGTTAGCTAAGGTCGGACGGTTAGCAAGAGCTAACAGCAAGCACACTAGTTGTCTAAGTTAATGGAATTAGATATTGGCAAAGAAAACAAAAAAGTGGTTTTGACATACCTTTCTGCCAGTGTTGCAACACGCAAAATCAACACACAATATAAGTATTGTGGGAATAACTGACAGTAACAAAAACGACCGTGGTACTGAAGCCATTTTGTCGGACCGTGCGTCAAAGTAAACATGGAACTATAATGTTACGCGATGACGTAGTACACTGGAGAACGAGCACCAACCTATAGTAAACTACAGGTGGCGATAGAGTAGCGTTGATAGCAAACTTCATGCAGGACTGTTGAAATGTCTAAAACGGGAGATTGAAAATCGAAAGGTAGGCCTACTCTTTGGTGACTCAGGTGTGAAACACTAACATGGAAGCCCAATAGCCATCATCATTGTTACATCCTCAGAAAGCATGAGCTCCTGACTTGGGAAAATCTTGTGCAATACACAGACGCATGTCTTGTATTCAAGATCCTAAATGGCCTGGCTCCCCCTTCACTCAGTATTTTTGTTAAACAGAAAATCCAAACATATGGCAGCAGATCCACAAGGTCTGCCATGAGAGGTGACTATAGTTCCCTTAAGGAAAAGCACCTTTAGTAAATCCGCTTTCTCTGTGAGAGCTTCCCATGTCTGGAATACACTGCCATCAGACACACATAACTGCACCACATATCACACTTTCACAAAATGCATGAAGACATGGCTAAAGTTCAATCAGATTTGTGAACATAATCCCTAGCTGTGTATTGCCGCTTACCATGTTGTCTGTAGCTTGTGAGGTGTGGAAACACTTTGTTGCTTTTATGAATTTTGTCTTGCTGCTTTTTGTTCTATGTTGCTCTGTCTGTATGCTACATCTTGCTTGTCCTATGTTGCTCTGTCTGTATGCTATGTCTTGCTTGTCCTATGTTGCTCTGCGTGTGCTCACTGCTCAATGATTGTCTATATTGTAATTGTTTTTAATAACCTGCCCAGGGACTGCGGTTGAAAATTAGCCGGCTGGCTAAAACCGGGACTTTTACTGAAACGTTGATTAATGTGCACTGTCCCTGTAAAAATAAAATAAACTCAAACTCAATCAGGGACATGTTGAAAATGTCAGTGAAGAGACATGCCAGTTGGTTAGCAAATGCCCGGAGCACACGTCCTGGTAATCCGTCTGGCCCCACGGCCTTGTGAATGTTGACCTGTTTAAAGGTCTTACTCACGTCGACTACGGAGAGTGTGATCACACAGTCGTCCGGAACAGCTGATGCTGTCATGCATGCCTCAGAGTTGCTTGCCTTGAAGCAAGCTTAGAAGTGATTTAGCTCATCTGGTAGGCTCGTGTCACTGGGCAGCTCGCGGCTGTGCTTCCCTATGTAGTTTGTAATAGTTTGCAGGCCCTGCCACATAAGACAAGCGTCGGAGCCGGTGTCATACGATTCGATCTTAGTCCTGTATTGGCGCTTTGCCTGTTTGATGGTTTGTCGGAGGGCATAGCAGGATTTCTTATAAGCTTTCCTGGTTAGAGTCCCGCACCTTGAAGCGGCGGCTCTACCCTTTAGCTCAGTGCGAATGTTGCCTGTAATCAATGGCTTCTGGTTGGGGTATGTGCGTACAGTCACTGTGGGGACGACGTCCTCGATCTACTTATTGATAAAAGCAGTGACTGATGTGGTGTACTCCTCAATGCCATCAAAAGAATCCCGGAACATATTCCTGTCTGTGCTAGCAAAACAGACTTGTAGTTTAGCATCTGCTTCATCTGACCGCTTTTTTATTGACCGAGTCACTGGTGCTTCCTGCTTTAATTTTTGCTTATAAGCAGGATTCAGGAGGATAGAATTGTGGTCAGATTTGCCAAATGGAGGGCGAGGGAGAGCTTTGTATGCGTCTTTGTGTGTGGGGTACAGGTGATCTAGAATTGTTTTCCCTCTGGTTGCGCATTTTAACATGCTGATAGAAATGAGGTAAAACTGATTTAAGTTTCCCTGCATTAAGTCCCCGGCCACTAGGAGCGCCGCCTCTGGGTGAGCGGTTTCCTGTTTGCTTATTTCCTTATACAGCTGACTGAGTGCGGTCTTAATGCCAGCATCCATCTGTGGTGGTAAATAAACAGCCATAAAAAATATAAATGAAAACTCTTGGCAAATAGTGTGGTCTACAGCTTATCATGAGATACTCTACTTCAGGCGAGCAAAATCTAGAGACTTCCTTAGATTTTGGGCACTAGCTGTTGTTTACAAATATGCACAGACCCTCTCGTCTTACCGGAGTGTGCTGTTCTATCTAGCCGGTGCAGCGTATATCCCGCAAGCTGAATATCCATGTCGTCATTCACCCACGATTCGGTGAAACATAAGAGGCTACAGTTTTTGATGTTCCGTTGATAAGATATTCGTGATCGTACCTCGTCTAATTTATTGTCCAATTATTACGTTGGCAAGTAATACTGACGGTAAAGGCAGATTTCCCACTCGCCGTCGACAGATCCTTACGAAGCACCCTGCTCTGTGTCCTCTGTACCTGCGTCTCTTTCTCTTGCCAATGACAGAGATTTTGGCCTTGTCTGGTGTCTGAAGTACATCCTGTGTGTCCTGCTTGTTGAAGAAAAATATTAGTCTAATCCGAGGTAAGTCATCGCTGTCCTGATATCCAGAAGCTCTTTGCCGTAAGATACGGTGGCAGAAACATTATGTTCAAAATAAGTTACAAAAAATTCCAAGGGTTTTCTTTATTTGTACTATTTTGTAGAATAATAGTGAAGACGTCAAAACTATGAAATAATACATATGGAATCATGTAGTAACCCAAAAAGTGTTAAACAAATCAAAATATATTTTACATTTGAGATTCTTCAAAGTAGCCACTCATTTGCCTTGATGACAGCTTTGCACACTTGGCATTCTCTCAACCAGCTTCATGAGGTAGTCACCTAGAATGCATTTCAATTAACAGGTGTGCGACAGACCATCATTACTTTAAGACATGAAGGTCAGTCAATCCAGAACATTTCAAGAACTTTGAAAGTTTCTTCAAGTGCAGTTGCAAAAACCATCAAGCGCTATGATGAAACTGGCTCTCATGAGGACCGCCACAGGAAAGGAAGACCCAGAGTTACCTCTGCTGCAGAGGATAAGTTTATTAGAGTTAACTGCATCTCAGATTGCAACCCAAATAAATGCTTCACAGAGTTCAAGTAACAGACACATCTCAACATCAACTGTTCAGAGGAGACTGTGTGAATCGAACCAAGAAACACGAGCAAAGGACATTAGACCGGTGGAAATCTTTCCTTTGGTCTGATGAGTCCAAATTTGAGATTTTTGGGTCCAACCGCCGTGTCTTTGTGAGACGCAGAGTAGGTGAACGAATGATCTCCTCGTGTGTGGTTCCCACCATGAAGCATGGAGGAGAAGGTGTGATGGTGTGGGGGAGCATTGCTGGTGACACCGACAGTGATTTATTTAGAATTCAAGGCACACTTAACCAGCATGGCTACCACAGCATTCTGCAGCAATACACCATCCCATCTGGTTTGCGCTTAGTGGGCCTACCATTTATTTTTCAACAGGACAATGACCCAAAACACCCCTCCAGGCTGTGTAAAGGCTATTTGACCAAGAAGGAGAGTGATGGAGTGCTGCATCAGATGACCTAGCCTCCACAATCACCCCACCTCAACCCAATTGAGATGGTTTGGGATGAGTTGTACTGCAGAGTGAAGGAAAAGCAGCCAACAAGTGCTCAGCATATGTGGGAACTCCTTCAAGACTGTTGGAAAAGCATCCCTCTTGAAGCTGGTTGAGAGAATGCCAAGAGTGTGCAAAGCTGTCATCAACGCAAAGGGTGGCTACTTTGAAGAATCTAAAATCTAAAATATATTTTGATTTGATGAAAACAAAATTGGTTAAGACATGTTATTTCATAGTTTTGATGTCTTCACTAAACAGGTGGGGCTCCACTGATTTTGTTGGATTAACCTGGGTCAATGGAAACTTGCCTAATGTGTCTTGTGTTAGACAGTCAAACGTGATATAGAGAAGAGTCAGACAATCAACCTGTCAATCAATGCTAATCAGTGTGTCAATCAATTTGCTAATGGGCTGGCTCCCGCCCTACCGTGTTAACCAGTTAACAGTTTCCAGCCAGGTCGTCCTCTTCATTACTGCATCCAACCCCCATTCACCTCTATGCTGTCTTCCTTTCCTTCTCACCCTCTACCCCTTCTTTCCTCAGAGCTCCTGGATCCCCTCTAGGTGTCATCTGACAGCCTTTTCCTGGGGAGGGGGGCTGAAGTGGAGAGGGAGGAGGGAATAAAAAGGGATGAAGGAGGAAAAGCAGACAGACTAACAGACAAGGAGGGAGGGAGACACAGTCAGAGGAAGAGATAGACACACTATCGCAGCTATGCCCGAAGCCAAGAAGCCAGGTAAGCAGGTCATACACATAAGCTTCAGTACTGTTGTACAGCTAGTGTCCTCTTTGGACTTCTGTGTATCTATATTGGTCAGTGTTCTTCCTGTCATCGACCGAGACAGACTCTCTACTACTCCCATAGGCTGGTTCCCTACGTATGATAGTATGTTGTTGATAATGTGATACGTTGTTGTTTTTGCACTTTATACCCCCATAGCGTTCACAGTAGTAACATATGAAGTTTATTGGCATATCTGTTGGGAAATGTTACGATAAGCATGACAAAGTGATGAAATCATCTGAATTAACATAGGTTGCATTCATTATGAAGGTAGAGTGAGGTAAAGAGAAAAGTGGATGGCAGGAAAGATAGTGAGAATCTGTCTGTTTTTGTGATGGTGGAGAGTCCAGGCAGTGGCAAGGTAGAGGCCTATCTCGTCTCAATAGTTAGTTTGGAACCTTTATTATTATAGGCATTATGATAAGGGTTAAGGTTAGGTCTATGGTTAGAGTGGATAGTTAGTTTGGAACCTTTATTATTATAGGCATTATGATAAGGGTTAAGGTTAGGTCTATGGTTAGAGTGGATAGTTAGTTTGGAACCTTTATTATTATAGGCATTATGATAAGGGTTAAGGTTAGGTCTATGGTTAGAGTGGATAGTTAGTTTGGAACCTTTATTATTATAGGCATTATGATAAGGGTTAAGGTTAGGTCTATGGTTAGAGTGGATAGTTAGTTTGGAACCTTTATTATTATAGGCATTATGATAAGGGTTAAGGTTAGGTCTATGGTTAGAGTGGATAGTTAGTTTGGAACCTTTATTATTATAGGCATTATGATAAGGGTTAAGGTTAGGTCTATGGTTAGAGTGGATAGTTAGTTTGGAACCTTTATTATTATAGGCATTATGATAAGGGTTAAGGTTAGGTCTATGGTTAGAGTGGATAGTTAGTTTGGAACCTTTATTATTATAGGCATTATGATAAGGGTTAAGGTTAGGTCTATGGTTAGAGTGGATAGATCTACTGAACATCTACAAACCATCTATTTGGCACATAACTGTTAAAATGAGGTTATAGATGATAATAAGGTTCATGTTATTATTTGCCCAGATCTGTGCTCTTTAACACCACAAAGTCTTCCCATGTCTGTAATAGACCCACACTGTTGATATGGGGAAAAGTGGTTCAAGTGTGAGGACTTATACATTGTTGGCCTATATTCAGACAGCATTAACACCAGCAATACGTAGGTCTTTTATGCATGGAATTAGTTGTTGTGAAGACCTAGACATGGCAGCTCCGGCATCTGTTAACAAAACATTGCCATAAGTGTCAGTGAAATTTATTGCCCGTATGTAGTAATGATTGTCTATCTGAGGGGATCTAAAATATGTCATGGTCTCTTTTCAACAGTGACCTTAAGGCACTGTAAATCACATGGCAACATGACATTTGAGAGACTCAAACAGGGAGGGAGGGAGAAGAATCATTCTTAGCACCTTTCTTTCTATCTAGAACCTTAAAGGGATCTTCGGCTTTCCCCATAGGAGAACTCTTTGAAGTACCCTTTTGGGTTCCATGTATAACCCTTTCTACAGAGGGTTCTACATGGAACCCGAAAGGGTTCTACCTGGAACCAAAAAGCGTTCTACCTGGAACCAAAAAGGGTTCTCCTATGGGGACAACTGAAAAACCCTTTTGAAACTCTTTTTTCTAAGAGTGTAGTGTGGAAGAACAGAGTAGAGCAGTAGCATAGTAAAGCATACCGATAAGATGAGGGGAGAAAGATGAACGAGATGATGTGTCGGGGGGGGTTATGCCATGTCAGGTGTGACCTCTTCATATCACTTCTCTGCACCTCAGAGGCTCAATCTATCTGACCCTGATTGCCTGTCTACTTCACTTACACCTCTACTAAACTCTTTCATTGGGCTAACCGATTAATGTGGCCTGTTTGGATCCTTACCATAGACTATTAACTATATACAGTAAATGTATTCAAAGGGCATACAGTATCTTGTACTGTATTTACTTTTTTACTGTACTCTGTCATCTTACCTTCGTTTCACCACTGTTATTCCTGTTTATACTGCCTGCCTGGCTGGCTCAGAGTAATTCCACACCAATTTCTTTATGTCTCAGCCATGTGTTGCCAATCTAGCATCATGACATCATGTAGATCGTGTTCCTGTCACCACATTAATTCCATCCTTTAGACTGCTCTCACTTACTTTTCCACCAACCCCAAATCCTTGCCCCCCCCCTTTGTACTTCAACTCAGCCCCGGAGCCCTTCCCTCCCCCATGATGACTGTCTGGTACTCAAGAAGCCACTGGGACATGGAGAAAGCACGCTTCCCAATAAATAGCATTAAGAATAGTTCTGCAGCCTGTGTGCTTAGCCTGAGGAAGGGGATTGAGAATACCAGAGAGGGAATACCTAAGCTTGATCAAACTAGTGTTGTGGAAAATATGAATATTTTATCAGAGATATTAATGATTAGCCATGAATGTCTTGTGTTTTGGACATACAGTATATGATTGTGAGACACATCATGGTATCAATTACATTCAAGCAATATGAGGGGTGATAACAGGTGAAGAGTTGTTTGTTGACGCTGCTTCCCTTCATCAGGGGAGCGAAAATAACACAATGAATTATTCGCTGTAATGCAGTGAAAGATCAGCATCTTTACACCCCCCTCCCTGGGGGTCTGGAGCAGTGGACCGGTGCAGGGAAATGTCCCTAATAGAGTGTTATGATATCCCACCAACGTGTTTTGCGGTGGGGCCATTTGATTAGTGAAAGTTTAGGGTTTCATGACCCCTTCAAGTGGAGGCTCTTCAGAGGAGGAAGGGGAGGACCATCCTACTCAGTGAATTTAAAATAAATAGTGAAACATTTAAGTGATATTTTTTAGATAAAACTGTACTAAATATATTCACGTCACCAAATAACTGATTAAATCACTCTGTGAAGGTCTACAGTAGCCTTAACAGTACTCTGTAGGGTAGCACCATGGTGTAGCCAGAGGACAGCTATTTTCCGTCCTCCTCTGGATACATTGACTTCAATACAAAACTTAGGAGGCTCATGGATCTCACCCCCATAGACTTATACAGTAATTATGACAACTTCCAGAGGACGTCCTCCCACCTATCAGAGCTCTTGCAGCATGAACTGACATGTTGTCCATCCAATCAATGGATCAGAGAATTAATCTAGAACTGAAAGTATAAGCTACAGCTAGTTATAGCACTGCAGTGAATAACATGTGGTGAGTAATTGACTCAAAGAGAAAGACAATAGTTGAACAGTTTTGAACAAATTCATTTCTTCAAAAATTAAGGAACAGTGGAAACACGTTGTCTGGAATAATGAATCACACTTCACCATCTGGCAGTCGAATGGATGAATCTGGGTTTGGTGGATGCCAGGAGAACGCTACCTGCCCGTATGCATAGTGCCAACTATAAAGTTTGTTGGAGGAGAAATAATGGTCTGGGGCTGTTTTTCATTGTTCAGGCTAGGCACCTTAGATCCAGTGAAGGGAAATCTTAATGCTACAGCATACAATGACATTCTAGATGATTATGTGCTTCCAACTGTGTGGCAACAGTTTGGGGAGGGCCTTTTCCTGTTTCAGCATGACCTAATCGCCCAACATCAGTGTCCGACCTCACTAATGCTCTTGTGGCTGAATGGAAGCAAGTCCCCGCAACAATGTTCCAACATCTAGTGGAAAGCCTTTCCAGAAGAGTGGAGGCTGTTATAACAGCAAAGGGGTGACCAACTCCATATTAATGCCGATGATTTTGGAATGAGATGTTCGACAAGCAGGTGTACACATACTTTTGGTCATGTCGTGTATGTTGACGTTAGCTAATATGGTGACAATGATGCAGGCTGTATGTAGCACTTATGGTATGAAGGTTTGGCTAGGAGAGTTTTTTTTCGCCTGGTCACAGACAGCTGTTGTGTTGTGCACTGAAGTCCTCAAGTGAAGGGAAAATGTGAGAGGAGAGCGCGTAGATGTGATGATGCTGTTTGTATGGCTGCTATGAAAGTGAACTGTGTGATCAGGGGTGTATTCATTCCACCAATTCTGTTGCAAAATGTTTCTTAAACAGAAGCAAACGGAACTAAATGGGATGGACCTACCTGTATTTGTCCAATAAAAACTTGTTTTAGTTGCAAAACATAATGTTTTTAAACTGTTTGGACTAAAGATTACACCCTAGATCAGCTAGGTGCAGGCAAGAGTATGCAATGCGGTATTGAATGTGTCCCTATCTGTCACGTTGATTACACCAATTTGTCTCTTGACCTGTGCCCCTACGTTAAACTTTAATTTGTAGGCTAGGATGTAGCAACCTCATGATGGGTATAGGACAAATTCAAGTATCATGCCGTAGGCTAAACCTATCGCTGTCACACAGAGCTTGGTGAAAGGAATATGAATGACAGTCATCCAATATACTGTAATAGAATTAAGGCCCTTAAAAAAATTTACCGTCCTCCCTAATCTTAAATGGCACCGACTGCCACTGACCCCCTCCCCACACCCCTTCCCACCCCTTCTTCTGGACTGGGCCCTGCTGCCTGGACAGAGTGGCAGGGAAAGACTGACGTCTCCTGAGCCTCCTCTTCCACACCCTGCCCTCATGAAACCGAGGCAGTGAGTATAGCATTACTTCATACCAGGGTCGTCACCATGCCCCCCCAAGTATGCAGCTCTGGCTTGATGGATTACAGACAGATGCAGAGTCAACAGAGAGCCAGAGGAGTTCACAATCAGAGTGTGAGCCGTTAAGCCCCAATATGTCATTAACTAAGACTTTATAAATACTCCGTAAGCATTTTGTGGCGGATAGGAACACTGGCAGTAGTATTTGGTAATGTCCTCTAATGTAAAAGTTTTTTTCTGCGCTTTGAGCCAGACCTATTTTAAGCGCCCTCTGGTAAGGCACGGAGAGAGATGCGGAGGGAATGGTAATGAATGGAGATGAATGGAAAAGATAGACAGTTTGGGATGATATTTATGGGGTCTCGTTTATTCCATTCTGCAGATTCTACTTCCCTAAAGAGGTGTCATTTTCCTCTGTGCCAAAGTAGTTTTTGTTGAAAGCTTTCTATTACAAGATGTTCTAAAATACTCTGTCATATTTACAACAATACCAAATAGTATTTGGTATTGTCCTCTCTCTCCGTTTACTTCTCTACCACTCCTATTACCATGTCTCATCCTCCACTGTTCCACTATAGACCTTCACCCCAGACGCGTGCCAGCGGATGGGGGGGAGGGGTAGCGGAGAGAGACATCACTTGAGGAATGCATACAGGCTATAATTCTTATCATCATTACTGTCTGATAAAATACAGTGTGATATACTACCCTCCCAGGTTCTCTCCCCTCCCTTCCTATGCTCCCTTACAGGCTTACCTCAGTACTGTAGTACCCTAGTAAATGTCCTCCCACCTCTTCCTGTTGCCATGTTGGAAAACATGAAAGTGGTTTGTTAAACAGGTGAAGTTATAGTTGCCAGCCCAGTGACATCTATAGCCCACACATGCTGTGGTAAAAGACAGCTGCAGCGATTACACAGCACAACTACTGCACAGTGGAAACAAATACACCTGACTGGGACCCACCACAACCTCCGCCAAGTTACAACCACAAATAATTACTACATTAGAGTGGAATTAATGCTATTCATAGCAAGACCTGATGCCAGAAATATAATAATTGCTCCCACAGTTGATTTCTTCAAACCAAGCTGCTTACCTATTGCAGATTCAGTCTTCCCAGCCTGGTGCAGGTCTACAATTTTGTTTCTGGTGTCCTTTGACAGCTCTTTCATAGTGGAGTTTGGAGTGTGACTGTTTGAGGTTGTGGACAGGTGTCTTTTATACTGATAACAAGTTCAAACAGGTGCCATTAATACAGGTAACGAGTGGAGGACAGAGGAGCCTCTTAAAGAAGAAGTTACAGGTCTGTGAGAGCCAGAAATCTTGCTTGTTTGTAGGTGACCAAATACTTATTTTCCACCATAATTTGCAAATGTGAATTTCTGGATTTTTTTTTCTCATTTTGTCTGTCATAGTTGAAGTGTACCTATGATGAAAATTACAGGCCTCTCTCATCTTTTTAAGTGGGAGAACTTGCACAATTGGTGGCTGACTAAATACTTTTTTGCCCCACTGTATATGTTATGGTATTCATTCAACTTACATTACTCTCCCTCCACCATGCCACCTTCCCTACTCCCCTACTACTACTCCTTAGAATATGCCCCCTCCTTCTGCCTTTGTCCAGATAACACTGTATGACATATACCTCTAGAACTCATATCATCGGAACTGTCAAATAAAACCGCCAAATGATGGAGCGATATAGAGAGCAGAGGCTTAAGTGTACTCCCATGCTGCCAAAAGCATCACCCTCTTCATCCTCATCATAAAACGATGAAACTCCATCAGTCACACTCTGCCCCCAGCATAGATGCCCGCCAAATGCCAATAATACCATTGATACTCCACCACACGCTCAGCGGTATAAATAGACCCTTTGAATATAAATCTCCCCTTTGAGTCCTTATGTGAATATGCCCGCTTGGTGCTATAGTTTAATATATTTATGAAAATGTGAAAATGCCTGCATTATACGCAGGTTGACGTTGATTTTCATGAATCTTGCCCCGTATGCAGAACTGAGCTTTTTCCACTAGATGGGCCAGCTGCAAAGTCAAAATCGTCTGTATCGTAAAAATGAATGAAAATTTAAAAAATGAGCTTTTTGGTTTTAATTTAAGGTTAGGGTTAGGCATTAGGGTTAGCAGTGTGGTTAGGTTTTGATGACTTTGTGGCTGTGCCAGCTAGTGACCACACTTCAGAGCTGCCTCCAGGGCAAGATTCATGACAATAAATTCCAACCTGCGTATTATACCATGGTGACTTTTATAGATAAACAAGCACATGCTGATGTCTAGATAAAGATGTTTATTTGTATCACATACTGTATGTACTGTAGGTTATGCACTTAGAAATATAATTACTCATTGAATTGCAATACTAGATACAACTACAAACACTTAACATTTGGACTTTATTAGCCCACACAGGAGGTTAGGTTTAGGTCCTCATATTGAAGTTTATAGAGACCACAACTGATGTATAGAACAATCTTAAAATGATCTACTTTGGTTTAGAAAGAAGCAGCATGAAACCTCTTAACACAATAAATTAATTTGGTGAAAATCACCTGTTTGGACCTAACTTGCTTACCTATTTTTCCATGTGGTTTCTTCCATGAAATGATGGAAGAAACCCCTTTGGCTCAACTTAACCCACTCTCCCATACTGATATGCAGGATTTTTTGGGGTGTGCAGCATCACATGTGAGTAATGTTATGGGTAATGAGACATGTACAGTGCATTCGGAAAGTATTCAAACCCTTTGACTTTTTCCACATTTTGTTACGTTACAGCTTTATTCTAAAATTGATTAAATTAATTGTTTTCCTAATCAATCTACACACAATAGCCCATAATGACAAAGCAAAAACTCTTTGCTATGAGACTCGAATTGAGCTCAGGTGCATCCTGTTTCTATTGATCATCCTTGAGATGTTTCTTCAACTTGATTTGAGTCCACCTGTGGTCAATTCAATTGATTGGACATTATTTGGAAAAGCCTGTCTATATAAGGTACCACAGTTGACAGTGCATGTCAGAGCAAAAACCAAGCTATGAGGTAGAATGAATTGTCCGTAGAGCTCCGAGACAGGATTGTGTCAAAGCAAAGATCTGGGAAAGGGTACCAAAACATTTCTGCAGCATTGAAGGTCCCCAAGAACACAGTGGCCTCCATCATTCTTAAATGGAAGAAGTTTGGAACCACCAAGACTCTTCCTAGAGCTGGCCGCCCGGCCAAACTGAGCAATCAAGGGAGAAGGACCTTTGTCAGGGAGGTGACCAAGAACCCGATGGTCACTCTGACAGAGCTCCAGAGTTCCTCTGTGGAGATGGGAGAACCTTCCAGAAGGACAACCATCTCTGCAGCACTCCACTAATCAGGCCTTTATGGTAGAGTGGCCAGACGGAAGGCACTCCTCAGTAAAAGGCACGACAGCCTGCTTGGAGTTTGCCAAAAGGCACCTAAAGGACTGTCAAGCCATGACAAACAAGATTGTCTGGTCTGATGAAACCAAGACTGAAGTCTTTGGCCTGAATGCCAAGCTTCACGTCTGGAGGAAACCTGGCACCTTCACTACAGTGAAGCATGGTGGTGGCAGCATCATGCTGTGGGGATGTTTTTCAGCAGCAGGGACTGGGTGACTAGTCCAGATCGAGGGAAAGATGAACAGAGCAAAGTACAGAGAGATCCTCGATGAAAACCTGCTCCAGAGCGCCCAGGTCTCAAACTGGGGCGAAGGTTTACCTTCCAACAGGACAACGACCCTAAGCAGCCAAGACAACGCAGGAGTGGCTTCGGGACAAGTCTCTGAATGTCCTTGAGTGGCCCAGCCAGAGCCCGGACTTGAACCTGATCGAATATCTCTGGAGATACCTGAAAATAGCTGTGCAGCGATGCTCCCCATCCAACCTGACAGAGCTTGAGAGGATCTGCAAAGAAGAATGGGAGAAACTCCCCAAATACAGGTGTGCCAAGCTTGTAGCGTCATATCCAAGACGACTTGAGGCTGTAATCACTGCCAAAGGTGCTTCAACAAAATACTGAGTAAAGGGTCTGAATACTTATGTAAATGTAATATATATATATATATATATTATTATTTTTTTTAAATACATTTGCAAACATTTCTAAAAACCTGTTTTTGCTTTGTCATTATGGGGTATTGTGTGTACATTGATTGGAGAAAATAACAATTGAAAACGTTTTAGAATAAGGCTGTAACCTAAACATTTTTGGAAAAAGGGAAGGGGCCTGAATGCTTTCTGAATGCACTGTATGTCAGACGTATGTCACACATCTATAGGTTGTAGATATCTCTGTGGTGTTGTGAGGGTCACCAAGCGCCATTAACACAACATGTTGCCTTTAACTCAAGGTTGTAGACGTGTTAAAGTGTCACGCCTGCTCCCTCTCCCCCTCCCTGGCGCTCGAAGGCAACAGGCTCCCCAGCATTACGCACTCCTGCCACCATCATCACGCACACCTGCCTTCCCCTGTCATGCGCATCAGCAATTATTGGACTCAATCACCTGTGTCATTACCTCCCTTATATCTGTCTGTCCCAAGCTCTGTTCCCTGGTTCAGGATTAATGTTCGGATGTCATTGTGTTACCCGTGTGCTGACGCTGTTCCTGTCTTGTTCCATGTCTGTTCCTCATTAAATGTTCAACTCCCCATACCTGCTTCTCTACTCCAGCGTCGGCCCCTACATTAAAGAGCTTATAGGCAGGTATTTCAGAAGCCCTCTAACATTGGCTTAAGGGAAAGGAATCCTCACCAAGCATACTGTAGATACATTACCGCAAGGCTAAAATATATAACTCTAATGGTAGTATAAAACAAACATATGTTCTTTTCAAGATATCACAGATTCAACTCTTTAAGACAATTCTTGCTAATGTATATACATTGTGACCTGGGTCAGTGATGAAATTAGCAAACACTTCAAAGATTAAGCCTTTGAAAGTGATGTATAAAATGAGGCCACACGTGGCAGTAGACTGTCTATGGCTTACTACTACTGTATCTGAGGGAGGAGAAGCACACAGAGAGAAGGAAGAGGGGGAAATGTCAAGAGAGATTAAGAACATTCCACGGAGGTTACCCTTCAAAAAGAGAGAGAGGGAGAAGTAGAGGGGGAGAGAGCTGAGAGAGTATATATATATATTTATATAACATAAATACTCAGGCTACCTGGTACGAATGTTGAAAGATTCTGTATATTTTGAGAAAGAATATGATATCCTTAATCCATATAACCCTGTGAGTGAAGACCTGCACTTTCATTTACTGTATAGCATAGTTCAAATGCCCCCCCCCCCCATGCATTTCCATTTCTTATTGAATGTTAAAGAACTTGCCATTTTGATTTGTCCCTCATTTAATCTGTAAATCTCAAATGATGATGATAATATAATGATGGATTTTTCCCAAAAAGATGAAGCACCACTTTTCAGAGCAGTGAGGCTGAGGCATGAATACAGAGAGAAGAAACTGTTCTATATCCTCCGTCATATATATATATATGTGACGGAGGATATAGAACAGTTGAAGTCGGAAGTTTAAATACACCTTAGCCAAATACATTTAAACCCAGTTTTTCACAATTCCTGACATTTAATCCTGGTAAAAATTCCTTGTCTTAGGTCAGTTAGGATCACCACTTTATTTTAAGAATGTGAAATATCAGAATAATAGTTGAGAGAATTATTTATTTCAGCTTTTATTTCTTTCATCACATTCCCAGTGGGTCAGAAGTTTACATACACTCAATTAATATTTGGTAGCATTGCCTTTAAATTGTTTAACTTGGGGCAAACGTTTTGGGTAGCCTTCCATAAGCTTCCCACAATAATTTGGGAGAATTTTGGCCCATTTCTCCTGACAGAGCTGGTGTAACTGAGTCAGGTTGGTAGGCCTCCTTGCTCACACACGCTTTTTCAGTTCTGCCCACAAATGTATGGGATTGAGGTCAGGGCTTTGTGATGGCCACTCCAATACCTTGACTTTGTTGTCCTTAAGCCATTTTGCCACAACTTTGGAAGTATGCTTGGGGTCATTGTCCATTTGGAAGACCCATTTGCGACCAAGCTTTAACTTCCTGACTGATGTCTTGAGATGTTGCTTCAATATATCCACATAATTTTCCATTCCTCATGATGCCATCTATTTTGTGAAGTGCACCAGTCCCTCCTGGTTTCTGTACCAAGTATTAAGTTCTGCTTTTCTGATGTATCAAATACTTATGTCATGCAATAAAATGCAAATTAATTACTTAAAAATCATACAATGTGATTTTCTGGATTTTTGTTTTAGATTCCGTCTCTCACAGTTGAAGTGTACCTATGATAAAAAATGACAGACCTCTACATGCTTTGTAAGTAGGAAAACCTGCAAAATCGTCAGTGTATCAAATACTTGTTCTCCCCACTGTATATACTGAACAAAAATATTAACGCAACAGGCAACAATTTCAAAGATGTTACTGAGTTAAAGTTCATATAAGGAAATCAGTCAATTGAAATAAATTCATTAGGCCCTAATCTATGGATTTCACATGACTGGGAAAACAGATATGCATCTGTTGGTCACAGATACCTTAAAAAAAAGGTAGGGGCGTGGATCAGAAAACAAGTCAGTATCTGGTGTAAGCACCATTTGGCTCATGCAGCGCAACACATCTCCTTCGCATAGAGTTGATCAGGCTGTTGATTGTGTCCTGTGGAATGTTGTCCCACTTCTCTTCAATGGCTGTGAAAAGTTGCTGGATATTGGCAGGAACTGGAACACGCTGTCGTACACGTCGATCCAGAGCATCCCAAACATGCTCAATGGGTGACATGTCTGGTGAGTATGCAGGCCATGGAAGAACTGGGACATTTTCAGCTTTCAGGAATTGTGTACAGATCCTAGTGACATGGGGCCGTGCATTATCCTGCTGAAACATGAGGTCATGGCAGCGGATGAATGACACAGTGGTGTAAAAATACTTTAAAGTACTACTTAAGTTGTTCTTTTGGGTATCTGTACCCTACTTTACTATTTTACTTTTACTCCATAAATTTTCCCTGACACCCAAAAGTACTCGTTACATTTTGAATGCTTAGCAGGACAGGAAACGGATCCAATTCACACAATTATCAAGAGAATATCCCTGGTCATCCTTACTGCCTCTGATCTGGCGGACTCACTAAACACACATGCTTCGTTTGTAAATTATGTCTGAGTGTTGAAGTGTAACCCTGGCTATCCGTAAATAAAATAAAAAAACAAGAAAATGGTGCCATCTGGTTTGCTTAATATATGGAATTTGAAATGATTTGTACTTTTACTTATATTTTAGCATTTACATTTACTTTTGACAGTTAAGTATATTTAAAACCAAATACTTTCAGACTTTTACTCAAGTAGTATTTTACTGGGTGACTTTCACCTTTATGTTTTCTATTAAGGTATCTTTACTTTTACTCAAGTATGACAATTGGGTACTTTTTCCACCACTTGAATGACACGACAATGGGCCTCAGGATCTCGTCATGATATCTATGTGCATTCAAATTGCCAACGATAAAACGCAATTGTGTTCATTGTCCATAGCTTATGCCTGCCCATACCATAACCCCACCACCACCATGGGGCACTCTGTTCACAACATTGACATCAGCAAACTGCTCGCCCACACGACGCCATACACGTCTGCGGTTGTGAGGCTGGTTGGACGTACTGCCATATTCTCTAAAACGACGTTGGATGCGGCTTATGGTAGCGAAATTAACATTCATTTCTCTGGCAACGGCTCTGGTGGACATTCCTGCAGTCAGCATGCCAATTGCACGCTCCCTCAAAACGAGATCTGTGGCATTGTGTTGTGGGACAAAACTGCACATTTTAGAGGGGCTTTTTATTGTCCCCAGCACAAGGTGCACCTGTGTAATTACCATGCCGTTTAATCAGCTTCTTGATATGCCACACCTGTCAGGTGGATGGACTATCTTGGCAAAGGAGAAATGCTCACTAACAGGGATGTAAACTGATTTGTGCACAAAATTTGAGATATATAATTTTTTTGTGAATATGGAAAATTTCTGGGATCTTTTATTCCAACTCATGAAACATGGGGCCAACACTTTACATGTTGCATTTATATTTTTGTTCAGTATATATTTAGAGGAAGGCTTGACAGTGATGGGGCAGCTTGGCTAGAGAAATTGAGGAAATCAAACACTGGTTCATCAACTATCTCACAGGATATTTGTTAAATATACACCATGGTATCCATCTCTCCCATGACTAAATCTGATGGAGCTGACCCTCAAGCTCTCAACTGAACACTTCTCACCATATCTGACCCCTGATGGCCTTTCTCATTTACCTCTCCCTCTAGCTCCTTCTCACTTTCTCTCATTTCTCGGCTCTCTTCTTTTCTCTCTTTCTCTTGCTCTCCTCTTTTCTCTCTGTCTGTCTGTCATTCTGTCTGTCTCTCTCTCGCTCTCGCACTCTATGACTTACCGCTGTACTTAGAACTTTTGGTATGAGTACGGCAGATAGACAGACACTGAGCTGGCCTGTGATAGAGAGAGTGCTGACAGGTCGTAACCAGAGAGAAACCTTGGCCAAACTGGGCTGAAGGCCTGAAGGAGAGAAGGGGTTGGGTGTTGGTCTAACCAAAGACAATCACTTGTCAAATTCCGGCCTGTTTTTATAGTATCCTAAGGCATCTTATTTAGCAATGGAATCTAGGGATAGTCTCATCTATCAATTTCTGCTATCATACATTTTCATGGGAATCTGAACAGGGGATTTGACTGGTAACCACCGTCCTGGAACATACTGTAGTATAGGGACAGGATTTGTCATTTTGATTGCTGACTTCTACACTGTTGTCACAGAGGAGACCATGCAGTGATAGTCACTACATGTTCCATATTTATCCTGTGCTTCACAACAGCCACTCATCCTGTGTCCTTTAACAATGTCATGATGGGTGGTTAAACAAATGCTTTGTGCCAGCTTAGGACACAAGGCCTTGTCATCGGGGCTTACCGTCTCATGGCATGTGCTCAATGGTGCATAACACCCATCCCAGTCAACAATAGTGGACTGAGCAGCAAATGGAGCACCAGAACTTCACTGACCCACTTACCCATCTATGGACTGGGCCTGCTAAAAAAGGCACAGAACCTGGGCTAAAGAAGGCTTTTAATGCCCTGTGCGTCAAAGACCCCCTGAGACATAAGACAGTGGGTGTTGCCAGGGATAAAACTAGATGTGCTGAGAACGTTAACATATTGCTGCCTGAAAAACAAACCTTTTCAAAAATAGACGTGTCAGCTGCTCAGTATGCCAACACTGAGATCACAGCCAGGGTCGTTCAGCACAACCAGAGTGTCAAGGCCAAGGCTGAAATCTCAGAATCGCAGTTCGGTATACTCATGGGACAATAGTTCTGAAAAGTCAGTTGTGATTGATCAGATGGAGATGGTTCGGGAGACTTGGTTGATGTTCTACATTCTGTGGTTGGGTAGTTTAATGGATTTAGCTGACTACAAATCCCAAGGCACTGAGACTATTTATGTTATCACTTTAACAGGTGCTCTGAACAAGGACACTGTCTGTACAAATTATAGCTTTGGATGGCAGATCCATGTGTCTGGCCAGAGTTTGAGCCAGAGATCATTACCGTTACTGTGTGGTTCAGTTTGTTTTCAGTAACTAAGTCTTAATCTCTACATTCATTAGGCACTCTTGTGGAGGTATTGTTTATCTCAGATATCAGTACTTTGATGGTCTTAAACCCTATCAAAAGCATCTTAGTCTTGAGGCTGTGTTCTTTGATATTTTTCAGTCACATTATTCTTCATGATCCTTGACTTCGGCGATGTCATTTACAAAATAGCCTCCAACACTCTACTCAGCAAATTGGATGCAGTCTATCACAGTGCCATCCGTTTTGTCACCAAAGCCCCATATACTACCCACCACTGCGACCTGTATGCTCTTGTTGGCTGGCCCTCGCTTCATATTCATCGCCAAACCCACTGGCTCCAGGTCATCTATAAGTCGTTGCTAGGTAAAGCCCTGCCTTATCTCAGCTCACTGGTCACCATAGCAGCACCCACCGGTAGCACGCGCTCCAGCAGGTATATCTTACCGGTCACCCCCAAAGCCAATTCCTCCTTTGGCCGCCTTTCCTTCCAGTTCTCTGCTGCCAATGACTGGAACGAACTGCAAAAATCACTGAAGCTGGAGTCTTATTTCTCCCTCACCAGCTTTAAGCACCAGCTGTCAGAGCAGCTCACAGATCACTGCACCTGTGCATAGCCCATCTGTAAATAGCCCATCCAACTACCGCATCCCCATACTGTTATTTATTTGATTTATTTTGCTCCTTTGCACCCCAGTGTCTCTACTTGCACACTCATCTTCTGCACATCTATCACTCCAGTGTTTAATTGCTATATTGTAATTATTTCGCCACTATGGCCTATTTATTGCCTTGCCTCCCTTATCCTACCTCATTTGCACACACTGTATATAGACTTTTTCTATTGTATTATTGACTGTATGTTTGTTTATTCCATGTGTAACTCTGTGTTGTTTGTGTCGCACTGTTTTGCTTTATCTTGGCCAGGTCGCAGTTGTAAATGAGAACTTGTTCTCAACTAGCCTACCTATCAAAAATCAAAATGATCTTCTCTTTAAAACTTCCCATCTCTATCAAGAATATACACACAGTAGCCACTGTTTCTATAGCATGTTGATGTTTATTGGGATGAATCTTGTCCTGGAGGCATAATTGAGGGATTTCCACTAGATGGGCCAGCTGCAAAGTCAAAATTAGCTATATATTGTAAAAATAAATTTAAGGTTAGGGTTAGGCGTAAGGTTAGCAGTGTGGTTAAGGTTAGGGTTAATTATTTTATGATTTTGTGGCTGTGCCAGCTAGTGACTACATGGCAGAGCTGCCTCCAGTACATGAGTCATCCCAATGAATGCCAACCTTTTTTTCTATATACAGTGTACAGTGGGGCAAAACATTATTTAGTCAGCCACCAATTGTGCAAGTTCTCCCACTTAAAAATAAATTTGCAAATAAATTCATAAAAAATCCTACAATGTGATTTTCTGGATTTTTTTTCTCATTTTGTCTGTCATAGTTGAAGTGTACCTATGATGAAAATTACAGGCCTCTCTCATCTTTTTAAGTGGGAGAACTTGCACAATTGGTGGCTGACTAAATACTGTTTTGCCCCACTGTACTTACTTTGACTCCAATTCCAATACTCTTTCTTTGCCAGAGGCAGAGCCTGAAGAAATTGGTAAGAACTGCACAAAGCAAGGTTGAGTGAATGTGCTACTCCTCTGTGGTTACATTAAAATATGTATTTGATTATCGTATGAACTTATGTGTTTACGTACCGGTATAATATTGTATGTACAATGTACATGGGAATGCATTAATGTATCAACATTCTGAATTTACACTACAGTGCTGTGTGCAGGCGTGGATTATGCATATCTAGACTTCTACATAATACATGTGCATTCAAATCATTTGTGAATGTTTGTATGTATGCATGTTTGCACAGTGTGAAGTCAAATATTGATAATTCACAGTGGTGATTATTTTATATTATCTTAACTATATTGTACGTTTAATGGTCCATGATGTTTTCGAGATGGTATGGTTGGAATCTAACCTTTGCTCTCTTTACAGAACCTCTACATACAACTGATGAAAACATATGTCACTTAGTTATTCATTATTGTATATGTTTGTCTTTAATTGTAGCGGCCAAGACAGATAAGGCTGCTGCAGCACCTGCTGGTGAGTTCACTCATAACAAATGGATGACAAATACTTATACATGAAATACTTCAATGAATGGTTAGGCCTATACCAAAATCAATGTCTGATTAAATTTCTCCTTTTTTTTCTCTCTTTTTTTTTTTTACAGATAAGGGTTGGTGAGAACAGGGCATGTGTGTGTTAACCTGTGTCCCTTTGTGTGTGTTTGTGTTAGTCAGTAGGGTATAACCATCCCCTCATCATTCCAATGTAATGTCGGTTAACTGTTTTCCCTCACTCAGCGAAGCCAGCGGAGGATCATGGTAAGGCCTCTAAGACCAATCACAGAAGTAGCTTTCTGTGGGGATGAGACTGAGAGTGGCCATGCATGATTCTCACCACGCACCATGACAGTGTTGATCAGATAGAACGCCAATACACTTAACTTAGGCTTCACACGTTTATATTCATGCCTATCACAATATCCCACTGGTTTATGCCTGACAAAGCAGACTATATTCATTTAAATGATATATTAGTCATTATTCTTCTGGTTCTTACTGGGGTTTTTATTACCTGAGATAACAGGTCACCAATCAGTTGGTAAGAACTACCTATGTTAAGGTTGAGGTGATGTTTGTTATGTGGGTTATTTTGGCAAGCACTGGAGTGTGTGTTTCCGGGTGCGTGTGTGTATCTGGGTGTGCATGGGGTGTGTGTGTGGTGTGGTCTGTGTGTGTGTGTGTTTATTATTATTTATTTTGTGTGTGTGTACGCTGTAAAAAAAAAAATGTTGGTTCAACGTACATTTGTAAACAACCAGCTGCAATAGGATTGTGAGTTTGCTCAACCAAAAAACATTTGTATGTTGATTCAACATATTTTTGTTACAGTGTATACATACATGCATATGTGGAGGATTGTTCAGGAAACGTTTCAGATGTGTATTTCCTTGTACTCAGTGTGTGAGTTTCTGTGAGTGTCTGCTACTGCAGTATACCACCTTTATTACACACTTACTCCACACTGATATCCTCTCGTTTTAGTGGCTGAGGCCCAGCCTGCTGAAGAGGGCTAGAGCTATTCTGTCTGATGTGTCATTTGTGTATGTATTGTATGTGGATGTGTGCAGGTATAGGCTTTTGTCCGTGTTGTGTTTGTGACTGTTTTGTACGTGTGTGTGTGTGAGCGTGTGTATGTGCGTGTGACTGTGTGTACATAATGCTAGCTCCAATACGGACTTAAGTCCAGTACCTCCTACTGAAATCCATTTGTGTGTATTAACAGAGGCCCAGCCTGCTATAGAGGGGAAAGGTTTTTGTGGCTGAATGTATTACTTAAATATGTGTATGCAGCACGAGTACATAGGTTGGGTGTGTGTACACGGTAAGTTTGCATATATTGTGAGTAGGCTGTATGTGTACACCGTGCATCATGTCAGCGCTATTCAACAATGAAGTCCAGTCGTCCTCCCTGATAGCCCTGTTTATCTTTACTGACAGACGCCGAACCTGCTGTAGAGGGTAAGAGCTGTTCTGGCTTAATATGGTCCTTCAAAGTATAACACACACAGCATTAAGTTGAAGTTAGTGTGTTATCTACGGTTCATCAGAGAGATGGTGGAGGCATTTGCTTGTGGGTATACGAGTAGTTTGTGTGTGTGTTAAGAGAATTATGTTCTCAATGTTCATAAACTGAACTCCCATTAAACTACTCGGTCTGTTACTAAGAATCTGTAAGGTTCTTATTAAAATGAAACAGACAGAGGCCAGTCTACAATAGTCAGAATGTCTATTTACGAGAGCTCTGCTTATCATTTCCTGTACATTGGTTTATATACCTCTCATTTCATCATAAAAGTCCCTCCTCTCAGAGACAATGACAATATAGTTCACAAGTCTTCTCCTACATTGCCTGCCACCTGTTATACAATCTACTACAGCCCCAGGTTTCTCCCTTCCCTGGGTGGGGACAGAATGTCCTGTAAGGAACACAGTAGTACAGCTTGTCTGTCGATCGCTCCTCTTATCATTTGTTTCACACTTGCACCCTGCTTACATACTAAAAAAGTCCTTGTTCTAATTCTGACTAAAACTACACACATCAGATTATAATTTTATGATTCTAATAAATTTCATACAATTATATGGTTTCAGGGTGGAATATTTTTAGTCATTACCATTAAGCATATAATTCCCTTATCAGTGTAAGAGTGTATATGTACATGTAGGATCTTAATTTGAGCCAGATTGCTACAGCAGGAAAATAATCCTGCAGTAACTGGAAATGTGAATTATTATGTTGATTATAATTCATGGATATTTTTTGTAGGGATACATTTTACGTTTGATGTTTTAAAGTGGAAATTACAAACTTTAGAAGCCTTTTTAAACCTTGAATACACTACAAGTTTGCATTTCCTGCTGTGCAGGAAAATTCTGTTCAACAAAAGAGTGGTCAAATTAAGAACCTACATCTGTATGCATACTGCATTGATGCTAGCTTTGGTACAGACTCAGATCATTTGGTACAGTCTAGTTCATATCACTGAAATTCTGTCATTGTATTGACAGTGGTCGAACCTGTTACGGAGGGTAAGAGCTTTTCTGGCTAAATGTGTTAGTTGCGTCTGTGTACCCTATGTGTTTGTGGATGTGTATGTGTGAGTTCATATTACATCATGTAAGGCAGCTCTGCTCGACATTTAAGTCCGGTTCCTTAAACCCTCTTATTTATATTGGGTAAGAGCTTTTCTGGCTGAATGTGATACTTACGTGAGTGTATGCAATGTATGAAGATAGCATTCTGTATGAACAGGTGTGTGTGTCTGTGTGTGTGTGTGTGTGTGTGTGTGTGTGTGTGTGTGTGTGTGTGTGTGTGTGTGTGTGTGTGTGTGTGTGTGTGTAAATCATGCCATATTAACTAAGTAATTACTCAAGTTCCTCTTCTAAAATCCCTTCATTTTCTTGGCAGAAGACCGGTCTGCTATAGAGGGTAAGAGCTTTTCTGGCCTAACATGTCACTTGTACGGAATGTGTGTACGTGTGTATACGTGTGTGTGTGTGTGAATGCTTACAAGGTGCAATACTACTTATTCAGTTCATCCCCCAACACCAGCCTGCTGCAGAGGGTAAGTGCTTCTCTAGCTGAATGTGTTACTTGTATGTGTGCGCATACTGTTATGTGGAAGTGTACCTGTATGTGTGGATAAGGTGCATCATGCTAGCTTTACAAATGGATAAAACAGTTTTTCTAATTCTACTCATGCTCAATTAATGCCCTGCCTAATATCTTATCATTTTCATTAGCAGATGGTGTTACAGATGGCAAGAGCTTTTCTGGCCTATTGCGTCACTTGTAAAAATGTGTATGTGATGTGTGTGTTTGTGTGCAGGACCGGCTTTAGCCTGTTGGGGGCCCTGTGCGAGATTTGGTTGGCTAACAAAATCAATGGGGGTTGAGACCCCGACTGAGTTTAGGGGGGGGTTGGGGGCGGCCTGAGGCCGTATGTGACTGCTTTTGACGCTTATGCCTGGAGCCGGCTCTGTTTGTGTGTACAAGTTGCATCATGCTAACATTAAAATCATATAATTTTAATTAACAGAGGCTCAGCCTGCTCCAAAGGATAAGCTTTTCTGTCTGGATGTGTTACTTGTACAAAGTGGGTGTGCAATATGCATCATGCTAGCATTACTAGTCATGTTAGTGAATGTGTGTGTGTGTGTGTGTGTGTGTGCCTACCAAGTGTACCTGTGTGATTGTATGTATGAGTGTCTGGCGCATCATGCTAGCATTAAGTTATTTCACCCCCTGCCTAATATATTATCATTTTCTGTTATAGATGGCCTAACATGTCACTTGTACAGAGTGTGTGTGTGTTTGTCTTTTTAAAATGGGTGCCTCATGCTTAACAACTCATGTTAGTTAAATGTATCCCCTAAATCCTCATGATCTTTTATTAACAGAGGCCCAGCCTGCTACTGAGGCTAAGATGTTTTCTGGTCTAACATGTCACTTGTGCATAATGTGTGTGGGAGAGTGTGTGCGTTCGTGCGTGTGTGTATGTCTGTGTACATACAAGGTGCAACATGCTAGCATAATCACTGTGTTATTTCAATCTGCTAAAATATTGTATTATCAGAGGCCCAGCCTGCAACATTAACACAGGCCCAGCCACAACAGAGGGTAAGAGCTTTTCAGTCAATGTGTTAAGCCTTCATTTACACCCTACGCTTTATGCAACTACAATAAGCTAGGCAAAATGGTGATCCTCTATAGTTGCGGAGCTAAAATATGCAGACATGTGCAGCCCCGCAATTAGAAACTTGATGCAAGTACGCAAGAGGATCGCCATTTTACGTAGCTAATTGCATTCGGAAAGTATTCAGACCCCTTGACTTTTTCAACATTTTGTTACGTTACAGCCTTGTTCTAAAATTGATTAAATAAAAATCTACACACAAAACCTGTTAACCTCCTTAAAGGAGGGAGGTGCAGGAATCAGGAGAACAAGGAAGTCCCAGTGGCACAATCGTTTATTTAAGACGTCCCAACTCAGCAACAACATGAGGGAGAATACGCACAAACGAGGTCGCCACCCACAGGGAAATAAACGTCACACACGGAGGAGAAACCTCTACTCCTAAACACATACCAAACGGTACAAACCGCCGTGAAAAGAAAGATCCGTGGTGCAGACACGCACCCCTAACAAAGATACCACAGCAAAAAATCCCGCACAAAGACTAGCAGGCAGCGGAGGTAAATAAACCCCCCGAAATCAACTAATAGGACACAGGTGTAAACAATACAGACAGACACAAACGAAAAGGAAAAATGGATCGGTGGAAGCTAGTAGGCCGACGACGACGACTGCCGAGCACCGCCCGAACAGGGAGAGGAGCCACCTTCGGTGGAAGTCGTGACAATACCACACAATAACAAAGCAAAAACAGGTTTTTAGAAATAGTTGCAAATTTCTTAAAAATAAAAACTGAAATTCCTTATTTACATAAGTATTAAGAACATTTGTATGAGACTCGAAATTGAGCTCGGGTGCACTCTGTTTCCATTGATCATCCTTGAGATGTTTCTACAGCTTGATTGGAGTCCACCTGTGGTAAATTCAATTGATTGGACATGATTTGGAAAGGCACACACTTGTCTATATAAGGTCCAACAGTGCAGTGCATGTCAGAGCAAAAACCAAGCCAAGAGGTCAAAGGAATTGTCCGTAGAGCTGCAAGACTGAATTGTCACAAGGCACAGGTCTGGGGAAGGGTACCAAAAAATGTCTGCAGCATTGAAGTTCCAGAAGAACACAGTCATTCTTAAATGCAAGAAGTTTGGAACTACCAAGACTCTTCCGAGAGCTGGCCGCCCAGCCAAACTGTGCAATCGGGGGAGAAGAACCCAATGGTCACTCTGACAGAGCTCCAGAGTTCCTCTGTGGAGATGGGAGAAACTTCCAGAAGGACAACCATCTCTGCAGCACTTCACCAATCAGGCCTTTATGGTAGAATGGCCAGACGGAAGCCACTACTTAGTAAAAGGCACATGACAGGCAGCTTGGAGTTCACCAAAAGGCACCTAAAGGACTCTCAGACCATGAGAAACAAGATTCTCTGGTCTGATGAAACCAAGATTGAACTCTTTGGTCTGAATGCCATGTCTGGAGGAAATCAGGCACCGCTCATCACCTGGCCAATACCTTCCCTACGGTGAAGCATGGTGGTGGCAGCATCATGTAGGAATGTTTTTCAGCGGCAGGGACAGGGAGACTAGTCAGGATCGAGGGAAAGATGAACGGAGCAAAGTACAGAGAGATACTTGATGAAAACCTGCTCAGGACCTCAGACTGGGGCGAAGGTTCACCTTCCAACAGGACAATGACCCTAAGCACACAGTCAAGACAACGCAGCAGTGGCATCGGGAGAAGTCTCTGAATGTCCTTGAGTGGATAAATAAATCACAGACAGTGTCACCATTAAAGCACTCCCACACCATCACACCTCCTCCTCCATGCTTCACGGTGGGAACCACACATGCGGAGATCATCCGTTCACCTACTCTGCGTCTCAGATATGGCGGTTGGAGCCAACAATCTCAAATTTGGTCTCATCAGACCAAAGGACAGATTTCCGCCAGTCTAATGTCCATTGCTTGTGTTTCTTGGCCCAAGCAAGTCTCTTCTTCTTATTGGTGTCATTTAGTAGTGGTTTCTTTGTAGCAATTCGACCATGAAGGCCTGATTCACGCAGTCTCCTCTGAACAGTTGATGTTGAGATGTGTCTGTTACTTGAATTCTGTGAATCATTTATTTGGGCCGTAATCTGAGGTGCATTTAACTCTAATGAACTTATCCTCTGCAGCAGAGGTAACTCTGGGTCTTCCTTTCCTGTGGCAGTCCTCATGAGAGCCAATTTTATCATAGCGCTTGATGGTTTTTGCGACTCTTCTTGAAATGTTCTGCATTGACTGACCTTCATGTCTTAAAGTAATGATGGACTGTCATTTCTCTTTGCTTATTTGAGCTGTTCTTGCCATAATATGGAGTTGGTATTTTACCAAATAGGATTATCTTCTGTATACCACCCCTACCTTGTCACAACACAACTGATTGGCTCGAACGCATTAGGAAGGAAAACAATTTGACAAATTTACTTTTAACAATTTAAATGCCAAGAGTGTGCAAAGCTGTCATCAAGGCAAAGGGTGGATACTTTGAACAATCTGAAATATAATATATCACTTTTTTGGTTACTACATGATTCCATATGTGCTATTTCATAGTTGTGATGTCTTCACTATTATTCCGCAATTTAGAAAATAGTAAAAATAAAGAAAAGCCCTTGAATGAGTAGGTGTGTCCAAACTTTTGACTGGGACTGTATATATTAGCATTCTCCTCATACTTAACCATAAAACCTTTTACTTTCTTTTATTATTTTATTCTCCCGGGTGGCGCAGTGGTCTAGGGCACTGCATCGCAGTGCTAGCTGCGCCACCAGAGTCTCTGGGTTCGCGCCCAGGCTGGGCTGGGTTCGCGCCCAGGCTCTGTCGCAGCCGGCCGCAACCGGGAGATCCGTGGGGCGATGCACAATTGGCATAGCGTCGTCCGGGTTAGGCCGGTAGGGAGGGTTTGGCCGGTAGGGATATCCTTGTCTCAGTATGTAAAAAAAAAAAGAAATGTAATAAAATGTATGCACTCTACTGTAAGTCGCTCTGTATAAGAGCGTCTGCTAAATGACTAAAATGTAAATGTAAATCAGAGGTGAAACACCCTGAAACAAGGAAGGGTACTGTAACAAAAAGGATTGTAGTGCAGTGACTGTATGAATGCACAAATGTATCAATGCAGTGTGTGTGTGTGTGTGTGTGTGTGTGTGTGTGTGTGTGTGTGTGTGTGTGTGTGTGTGTGTGTGTGTGTGTGTGTGTGTGTGTGTGTGTGTGTGTGTATTTGTATGTACGCATGTACGCCAGTGTCATCATGGGTAAGCCTATGTATTTTTGTATGTCTTGTTTTTATGATCTAGTATTTCATATATCCACAACTTTTTTCTCCAGCCACAGACTCCATACACAGGGACAGTATATTTGGTTGTTGTTTAACCCTTCGCTGTCCGCAGTACTAATGCCTATGTACCAATTGTTTATTTTCATTCAGAGGGAAGTGAATGCAGAGATGGTAAGGAAAGGAAACAATACACAACTCCCCCTCTGTGTTTGTGTGTTCGTATGCTTCCCTGCTTCCTGTCAATCACCTGGTTAACGTGCATGTCTGTCAGTCTCAGTCACGGCACGGTGTGTCGGTGACCTGAGTGTCCGTCACGGTGGACTGACAAACGGAGACTACTGAATCCTGGGATTGCTCTGGCGAAGGCCTTCATAGTCTGACTGTAGCAGTACAGACCATTGTAGATGGCAGTCAGTAATGGAAAAGATCCTGCAGGCCTATTTTATGGGTTTATGGATACTGTATCATTTATGTAGAGGTCTTTAGGAATCATCTGTTGAGGAGTTAGACCCAGAGAATCAGTCTGACAGATAGTTGTTGTGATATCAGCGCCGACTGATACTAATTACTAGAGATCAGCGGTGAGTTTCCCAAAAACATAAAGATCATATTGGCAAAATGGCATAAAATCATAATTTTTCTATTTCTTATGAATGGACTTAAGATGATCTTTAGTGATAAATATGATATTCATGTTTTTGGGAAAGTCACCGCTGATCTGTTGAGATTAGACATTACATGATACAGTATCATGGTTTCGCCAAAGCATCCAAGTGAAGGAATTGTATTAAACATCAAATGACCTTGACTTGAAATTGATGCGGAGTGAAAACGTAATCTAAATTACAAATGACAAAATGATATATACTGTATATATTTACTCTGGGTATATATCGTGACCTGTGTGTATGTGTGCACTTACTAAGGTAATGGTTTAATAGAAGGATACGTTGATGATAAGTTTTGCTGTTTTGTTGAGTTAGTTCAAATACTGTTCCTGCACAATACCATATCCCTTATCATTAATCACTGTATTGCAAAAGATGTTGATATGAAATATCAAGGTATTATCTGTTCCTCAAGTGTTACAGTAATAATGAATGAAGTGATATTTACCTACAGTAATATTTCCCATAATACGCATTATCCCCCAAAATGATCTTACTGAAGAATTGTTATGGTTTTGAAGATTGCCGGTTCTGCTGTTCCATTTGAGGTGTTTATCGCTGCACTCCCAACCTCTCACAGTTTCAAACTGCAGCGAGTTTCCAATGTGAGAGTGAAATGGTGTAAAGAGCTGAAGGAAAAGTGTCCCTTGGGTGCTGGTCCAGGATCAGTTTGACCTGTTCACATTCTTACTGAAATTATTTAAATCACACTAGGGAACTGAGCCTCGATCTATGCACAGGGGTCACTTGATTCCAATCAAATTAACTGAGCCCATAAAAGCAGAGAGAGGGGCATAGGCGGTGTGACTCTGAGTTTATGGAGGTGCATGACCTCACTTGATTCCTGACCCTTGTTCCATTCTCTCGACAACCTTTTCACCCAATCGATTGGTCAATCGATATGGCTTTTTACCTGCTTCTCTATGCTTATAAACTCTCTTTTTCCATAGAGCTCTTGTCAGATTCAGAAGGTGAGAGAACAAATAAATTGTGTTCCGTTTGCACAGCTAATAATTCCCCTAAATTCTCAATAATAATAATAGTAATGATGAGTACAGTGTCACCAACTGGTTTGAATTTGACGACTGAGGAAATAACTCATTAACCGTCTAGTTTTTACCTCCGTTTTGAAAAGAAAGGAAATGTTCATCCAAGTTAGAAAGGGAAGAGAGAGACGTTAAGTGTGTGTGTGAGAGAGCACCTGCAGGTCAGGTTTTCATAGCTGCTCAGTAAACGCTCATCTTTCAGATTATAGTAAAGATACTGCAGCTAATGTGTTCTCCCGCTGTGTTTCTCTCTCTCTCTTTCTCCCTGATACAGAATTGCCCGATGATGGTAAGACAAACAAATACTTAAGCTTGTATTTGTCTATCTGCTGACACAAAACAATGCAATCCTTTTTTTGAAAAGGAGGGAGCACGCAAAGGAACATGAGCAGGCAGTCATGCTTTGATAATATCACAACATTAAAGAGCTATATTTACTTTTGTCAAAGTGGGAGAAGACTAGTGGAAAGGGATGGATAAACACGTCTTCAGATGTGTTTTTAGTTCCTTGTTCATTCCCAGGTGGCCTTACCTTACTGCTGTTAGAGGCCCTCTTCTGGTGTTGACTAGACGCTTGGATACTGACCCTCAGTTAAATACTAGACTGATGTCATGTGACATGATTTCTCATGATCATCCATTAGAACGATGGAGACATTTCAGGGAGTGGAAACACATGCTGCAGCACTTTTCTCTGTCTTTGAGAAAAGCTGTTGCTAAATGTGGATACAAGAAGTCTCAATAAGTCACAGGGTGAACAAAGACGAGCTTTACCTCTGACCTTTTGATCTTACTGCCTAGTAGACAAAATATCAATAAATGAATGGTATTTATAAACAAAGGTTAGGTGCTTTGGTCTAATGTTTGGTTTTCTGTCTCTACTTGTCTGTTCACTGATGTTGTTGTGTCTATGATGTCTGATGAGCAGTCATCAATGACCTTATTCTAACCCCTGACCTCTATGACCTCTCCCTACTTTTAGAGACTGTCCCAGGAGGGCAGTCCGAGCTGACCGGACTATTTGTAGAGAGGCCAGAGAGCACGACAGTAATCAAAGGTGAGACCCCTGCCCTCTTCCCCCTCTCTGACATACTGTAGCACTCTGAAGTTTGGATTAACACTCACATATGGATCATGGATAAGAACCCTAAAAACACCATTATCCAGAGGTCAGAATTTCTGATGGCTGATGTAAATTGTGGGTGGCAGGGAAGAACGTCACCTTTGTGGCTAAAGTGGACTCATCTGACCTGCTGAGGAAGCCCAACATGAAATGGCTGAAAGGGAAGTGGCTGGACCTGGGCAGCAAGGCTGGCAAGCACGTGCAGTTTAAAGAGGCCTATGACAGGAACTCCAAGGTGTGTGTGTGTGTGTCACTGTTTTCACATTCTCTCAAATCTGCACAAGTGAAAGTCTACTGTACATCTGTGTTACACTTTTGTGTGTGTATGTGTAACGTGTGTGTGTGTGTGTACTGTGTGTGTGTGTGTCTATATTGTAAGGGTGTATGTCTTCCTCTCTCACTATCTCAACCAGGTCTACACATATGAGATGAGCATCATCAAAGTAGTGGAAGGAGACGCAGGTGGCTACCGCTGTGAGGTCACCTCCAAAGACAAGTGTGACAGCTGTACATTTGAAGTCACAGTGGAAGGTGGGTCCATTCCAGGCCATCATCAGCCATTTAGTAATGTATCTGTCACTTAACCTGTGGTCAGTGAGTTTGTCAGTAAGTCATTCAATATTTGATACAGGATGTATAATGATAAAGCAGGTAGTGTATATGTGTTTCAGTGTCAGTACTCAGTCCATTATTCATCCTGATTTTTCAACTGTCTGTCAGTTAGTCCAGTGTTCCTCTCACCGTTCCCTCCCTCTGCCATGTTTCAGCCGTACAAGAGGAGCAGCCCGCCAACATCCTGGATGCCTTCAAGCGATCGTGAGTGTCACTGTCAGGGTGGTTCCATTCAATATATCATCTGTCTTTCTCTCCCACCTCACATATGTTGGTTATTCTATCTTTGCCTCCGGGCATCTGTCCCACTCTGTGAGTATATCTTCCCCTGACTGTCTTTCTGGCTCCCATATCTGTGTTTGTAGGTGTCTTTGGTATATCTGTGTCATTCACGTTGTCTGTGTGCATTTTGGCTTCACTGTTAGTCTGTCATTGTACTATACATCTGCCTTTTCTTTATGTCTTTATCTGTGCATTCATGTCTATTTGTGTCTCTTTGACTTACTGGTGTGTCTCTTTGACTTACTGGTGTGTCTCTGTTAGTTACTGGTGTGTGTCTCTGTGACTTACTGGTGTGTCTCTGTGACTTACTGGTGTGTCTCTGTGACTTACTGGTGTGTCTCTGTGACTTACTGGTGTGTCTCTGTGACTTACTGGTGTGTCTCTGTGACTTACTGGTGTGTCTCTGTGACTTACTAATGTGTCTCTATGACTTACTAATGTGTCTCTGTGACTAACTAATGTGTCTCTGTGACTTACTAATGTGTCTCTGTGACTTACTAATGTGTCTCTATGACTTACTAATGTGTCTCTGTGACTTACTAATGTGTCTCTATGACTTACTAATGTGTCTCTGTGACTAACTAATGTGTCTCTGTGACTAACCTGTATGTTTGTTTGTGTGTTTTTATGTTTATGTGTAAGAAAAGCTCTGTGTGGGTGTGTATCAGCAGTACCTGTGCGTGTACATTTACACAGTATTTACCTTGTATATATGTGTCAATGTACAGCCTTGTACATGTACAGTGTATCTGTGTTTTGGGGTACATACAGTAACAAATAGAGGTCAATACTGAATGTTTGTGTGTGTGTACACTAGTATGCTGTTTTTTATGTCCCAGTGAATTTAGGCGGGCAAAGTGTCAGTATGCGCCTTATTGATTCCCACTATGCTCTATATGCTCACTCATTACCATCCTGTTTTGTGTTATCAGAGGCATTAAAGGTGCCAAAAAAGGGTAAGACATGGCTACAGACACTGTGCGATACTGTGCAACCACAGTGTACTGTCTGTATATTTGTGTGTATATGGGAATTCCGTCCCTGTTGTTATAACTTTTATATCAATACTGTATCGTTGATGTGTCTTTACGTCAGGGAAAGTGAATGTGGGTGTGGATGTTTGTGTGTGTGTGTTCGTCTTAGCAGAGTACAGTGTAGTACCATCTACTGTATGTCCAGTACCATTCGTTCACTACCATATTTTTTGTAAACAAACAATGATTCACTACTATAGCATTGAAATAGCACAGATATTCATTTTGATTGATCTTATGTAAAACCTTAATATACAACAAGTATATTTGTATGTACAGTATACTGTATGTTATGTTTGAAATGACCGACTCCTCTAGCCTAACACTGTAGGAAACCTAATTCTCCCACTCGTACCCTTTCTTGTCCCCAGGGGAGATGCAGGAGAGGATGCAGGTGACCTGGACTTCAGTGCCCTCCTCAAAAAAAGGTAGGAGTGGAGTTAACTCCATTATGAGCAATCACACATACTCACACTCTCACGCACACAATCAATCTCCTCTCCCCCTCTCTTTCAGGGAAAAAAAGGCGAGGGACGAGCCCAAAGAGGATGTGGATGTGTGGGAGATCCTGAAGGATGCTAAGCCATGTGACTATGAGAAGATTGCCTTTGACTACGGCATCACAGACCTCAGGGGCCTGCTCAAGAGACTGAAGAAGATGAAGAAGGTGGAACCCAAGAAGAGTGACGGTGAGGGGAGAGAAAGGGGGGGGGGATACTGGAGGAGGAAGTAAGCAAGCTGTGGGCATTTCTACTTGAGAGTGTTTGGGACAGGGAATGCTTTATTATAGTGAATGCCTGATGGGCTCTGAAAGGGAGGTAGTCTGGTGTAGTGTTGCTTGGGTTATTCTGGTTGTTGTGTCTGGTGTGTAAAGGCTGGAGACATAACAGTGGTTCTTTCCCTCCCTCAGCCTTCCTGAAGAAGCTAGAGCAATGTTACTCTGTGGACAAGGGCAAGAGGACCCAGATGCATGTTGAGCTCCATGACCCCAATGTTCAGGTCAAATGGCTGAAGAACGGAGTGGAGATCAAACCCTCTGCCAAGTGAGACTGGCTGCTTTGTGTGTGTGTGTGTGTGTGTGTGTGTGTGTGTGTGTGTGTGTGTGTGTGTGTGTGTGTGTGTGTGTGTGTGTGATTGTCAGTATATTTGACAATATGAGCGTGTGAGTCATTCATTTGTCGATGAGTTGAGTGAGCGACACTCGGTCACTAGTGTCTTTGTCTGTCCTCTCTGTTTTCTGCCAGTGTCTCTCTTTGCCCCCGTCTGTCTGTCATGTCAGGTATGTGTTTGAGTGCGTGGGCAACAAACGGACACTCACCATCAACAAGTGCAACCTGTCTGACGATGCAGCCTATGAGTGTGTGGTGGGAGAGGAGAAGAGCTTCACTGAAGTCTTTGTCAAAGGTAAACACTCATCTTTACATAGGGTGTTTGAGGGGAGGGAGTTGTTCCCTGCTTAGTTCAGTGTCTTTGAGTGTGTAGGGTCAGTCAACATTTACTGTGTATGCAGTACGTGTCTCAATGTTTATATGTATGTGTGTATTAATGTCTATGAACAGTAAGTTTGCACAACGTTGTCATCCTGTATTTGTTGTCCAGTTTGTAGCGTGTCTAATGCGTGTTCTGTGTGTCTCGTTGATTTTGGGTAGAGGGGCAAAGATGCATTTGCTCCTTAATCATCACGTGCTTTGCTCTGTCTCTGTGCCCATTCATTTCATCCTGTTTTTGCATTTATCAGACCCTACAGCAACGGGTAAGCTTTCACCACACAGACGCCATTCCAGTGCGACAACCACAGTGTACTGTATGTTGTTGTGTCTATTTAGACGTCCCTATTGTTTCTGTCAGTGTTTATATCAATTCCGTACGTGTTGATGTATCTAACGTGAGAGAAAGTGTACGTGTGTTTAGCGGATGGTAGCTAGTGGAAGCTAGCTTAGCATCGATCGCACAGTTCAGTCACCTTCTGGAGACCTGAAGTACTGTCTCCCCCCCAAAAACAACATCCAGGGCTTTTGCGGTATAGCACTTTTGGCGGAAACTTCTGAGTACGTTGTTGTGTTGTTGTTGTGAGCATGGTACTGTATGGGAGCCTGCGGCGGACGGGTTCATGTTACAGTGGTGCCGTGACTCAGATCCCAGAGTTGATGTCTATCATCTGCTGAGGTTGCTGCGGAAAAGGAGGAGGTCAGAGGGAGGTGGATGTAGAGGACGGCAGCTAACGGATGCTCGCTTAGCATCACGCATTGACACAGTGATGATGATTGTCACCTTCCCGGAGACCTGAGGTACTGTCTCCCCCGTACCACAACAGCTCAGTTCTCTGTTTCTATAGCAGTATTAACGGAGACTATGGAGGACATTGTGTTGTTGTGAAACATGGTATCGAATCCTGGTGCATGTTAGGTGTTCGTGTCTTTGTGTTAGCACAGTATACAGTGCTGTGCCATGAAATCTTCAGCTTCATCATTCTTCCACTTCTTCCTCCTTATTCTTCTGCTTACTTTGGTGTTGAGTGATCAAGTCTTTGTTGGTGAGTTTTCCTGTGTGTGTGTGTGTGTGTGTGTGTGTGTGTGTGTGTGTGTGTGTGTGTGTGTGTGTGTGTGTGTGTGTGTGTGTGTGTGTGTGTGTGTGTGTGTGTAACTTCCCCATGGTGTGTGTATGAGGTGTATGAGTTGTGTTGACGTTCTGTGTCTATCCACAGAGCCCCCGGTCACCATCACCAAGCTGCTGGACGATGTGCATGTAGTGGTGGGAGAGAAGGTGGAGTTTGAGTGTGAGGTGTCAGAGGAAGGAGCCAACGTCAAATGGTGAGAGACTCATACTAATACCCTTTTTAATCAAATGACTAAGTAACTAAATCAATCAATCTCTGTTACAGCTGTGGCATTTGTGTGTGTATGTGTCTCTCACCGCTGTTAAACGCTATTTCTATGTCTGTGTGTGTCTCACCCGTGCTCAGGATGAAAGATGGAGTTGAGCTGACCAAGGATGGGAAGTACAGGATAAAGAAGGATGGGAAGAAACACACTCTGGTCATCAATGAAGCAACCATAGAGGACATCGGAATGTACTATGTTTACACTAACGGGGGAGAATCCAAAGGAGAACTGGAAGTGGAAGGTACCACTTCCAGATATCATACAGTACACTAAATAAGGAAATGTTTAATTAACTTCATTTTTGGAAGTCTGAAATGCTGTCCCTTTCTGTTTTCTCTTTCTCTCTCCTTCCCTTCATCTCTACCCCTGGTGCTCAGCCAAGGAGCTGGAGGTTCTGCAGAGTATAGCTGACCTGTCGGTGAAGGCGTGTGAACAGGCCATGTTCAAGTGTGAGGTGTCTGATGAGAAGGTGGTGGGCAAGTGGTTCAAGGACGGTGTGGAGGTCAAACCCGGCAACCGCATCAAGATGTCACACATCGGAAGGTATGGCATCACATTGCTGGGGCCTTGGGGGGGGGTCCTCATTGAGTTGCAGTAACTTCAGACAGGCCTGAACATCCTCAAATTCTCCTTCTCCATGGGACCTTGTCAGTACAGTACATATTCTCACTAGCTAGACCCACCTATGGCAGGTGTTTTACCATGGCACCACTGGTCATGCAGAGAGAGAGCTTTCCCATGTGTTATTTTACTTGATATTGCATAATGAAGCATGTTGCCAGGGTAACTGTGCTTTGCATAATTGTGGGTCACTGCAAGTGTCTGTTGTCTCCTTGGTAACATTGGGTTGCCGTTGGTTCTCCAGGATCCACAAGCTGACGATTGATGACGTGAAGCCGCAGGACGAAGGAAACTACACCTTTGTCCCTGAAGGATACGCACTCTCCCTCTCCGCTAAACTCAACTTCATTGGTGAGTGAGAAAGAGCAAGAAAGAGAGAGAGACTCCTAAGTTTTACTGAGTACAATGAAGCAGAGCATGCATTTTAAATGATACTGATTCATGTGTTTTCCCTGTTAATCTCAGAAATCAAGATCGAATATGTTCCACGCCAAGGTAGGTGTGGCTATTGTCATCTATCATCCGTTGGCATTACCTATTTATTACAGTGTATTTAATACTGTGATAATCACCCAGGACCACCTGTCCCTCTCTGACATTCCTCCGCCCCTCACAGACCCTCCCAAAATCCACCTGGACACCAGTAGCACGGGCAGCAAGAACACCATTGTTGTGGTGGCTGGCAACAAGCTCCGCCTTGATGTGGAGATCACAGGAGAGCCTGTCCCCACTGTGTGCTGGATGAAAGGAGACACTGTGAGGATCTAGTCTGTTACTTCCTCCTCACACACACATAAAACCCCTGCCCCAGCATGCCTCTCTAAGGAAGGCAGGGTGTCACTCACATTAACCAACCATTAGGCCATCCAGGTTACACCCAGTAGTTGAGTCACCAGACAGTGTCAGACCAGTTGTCTAAGTGCCCTCCCTGTTCCTGTCTCTAGGTGATATCGGAGGCGGAGGGCAGAGTGAGGGTGGAGACCAGGACCACTCTGAGCAGCTTTGTCATTGAGGGGGCGGAGAGGCCAGACGAAGGCCAGTACTCCATCATAGTGACCAACCCAGCCGGAGAGGACAGGGCTGAGCTCACCGTCAAGATTGTTGGTCAGTGGTACTCTCCCTCTCCTTCTCTCTCTCTCTCCTCTCTCTTTCCAGTCTTCTACTCTCCTCTCTACACTCCTCTCCTCTTTCCCCCACATCTCCCTGCTCTCTCCCTTTTCTCTCTCTGTGTCTTGTTCTCCCCTCTTATGCAATATATATGTAAACAGATATTTAAAAACAATTCACTAAGAGAGATTCAATAATAGATGTGACATTAAGTTAGAACCCATTTTGAGCTGGTGAGAACACCTCTATGTTCTGTCCTGACTGTTCTCCCTGTCCACTCCAGATGTGCCTAACCCGCCAGAGAACGTCAGATGTATGGGAGTTGGCGAGGACACAGCCACCATTACATGGGATCCCCCCAAATTTGACGGGGGTGCGCCCATCAAAGGTGCACCTTCCCTATTTTTACATCTATCTGTTGAGCTATCAGACTCTCTTTCCTCTGGGTTAACAGGCATCTGTTAACCTCTCTCATTACATTGGTAAGATCTAATGATGTCTCTCTGTGAAGATGTTGCTCTGTGAAGATGTCTCTCTGTGATGACGTCGCTTTGTGATGATGTAATGTCGCTCTGTGATGATGTCACTGTGATAATGTCGGTCTGTAAAGATGTAATGTCGCTCTGTGATGACATCACTCGCAGGCTACCTGATGGAGAGGAAGAAGCAGGGTTCCTCCAGGTGGACCAAGCTGAACTTTGAGGTGTTTGAGTCAACCACGTACGAGGCTAAGAAGATGATTGAGGGTGTTTTTTATGAGATGAGAGTGTTTGCTGTCAACGGGATCGGGATCTCCCAGCCCAGCGGCAACTCAAAGCCCTTCATGCCCATAGGTGGGTAGACACTTATTACTAGAGCAGTGGAGAGAAGCCTTTCAATCTCCTGATACTCTACTTATACAGCTTACCTCGGTCTTCCTCTCCTCTTAACTATTCTCTCTCTCTCTCTCTCTCTCTCTTTCTCTCTCGCTCTCTCTCTCGCTCTCTCTCTCTCTCTCTCTCTCTCTCTCAGCCCCTACCAGTGAGCCCACTCGTCTGACGGTGGAGGATGTGACAGACAGCACCTGTGCCCTGAAGTGGCGTCCTCCAGAGAGGGTTGGAGCAGGGGGCGTTGACGGGTACATAATCGAGTGGTGCAAAGAAGGAGGTGAAGGAGGATTTGGGGATTGTTCAATAACATTATTATTCCTTCTAATTCACTAATCGCTCCCATAGAATTCCTCTATAGAATTCCTATAAAACCCTACAGATGAACCATCTCATTTCCAAGTGGATGACAATGAATACTCTTCTGCTATTGGTCCATCCCTCAGAGGATAACTGGGTGGCAGCCAATAAGGAGCCAGTGGACAAGAACACATACCGTGTGAAGGGGCTGCCAACAGGAGAGAAGCTCTTGTTCAGAGTGGTGGCTATGAACATCGCTGGACGCAGCCCCCCCTGCACCATGAAACAGTCTGTCACCATCAGAGAGATCATGGGTCAGACTCACACGCATGCATGGATGCACACACACACACTTCTCCATAGACCTCTGACACACACGGTATACACATTACTTCTGTGTTGACATTCCTCTCTGTCTCCCTCCATGTCTCAGAGTACCCAAAGATCCGCCTGCCTCGCCAGCTAAGAACCAAGTTCATCAGGAAAGTGGGCGAGAAGATCAACCTAGTCATCCCCTTCCAGGTCTGAAAACACCTAGCACCACACAGTAGTAACCTTCCCCAGGCTAGAGACAGGGCTGACTTCATGTTAGCTGGGTCTCAGTGTGTGGTAAGAAGAGCAATCATTGTCCTGTAATGCAAAAACGAACCAATCAGAAAATGGGTGTTTAGGGTGTTCCTCCTGCACTTCTCCTGTAGCAGCATCTCACTATTTAATTCAGTAAATGTCATTTTCATTCACTGACCATATCACCCCTGTCTTTCCCCAGGGGAAGCCTCGCCCCGTGGTCAACTGGTTGAAAGACGGTGAGCCCCTGGAGAATAAGTCGGTGGGCATCCGCACCAGTGACTTTGACACCATCCTGTTCATCCGCTCGGCAGAAAGGGACCACTCTGGGACGTACACCCTGTCTGTCCAGATAGACAACATGCAGGACAAGGCTGACATACACATCCAGATCGTAGGTCAGTCACTGGCACCAACATCATTAGGGGCTCTGGTCAAAAGTAGTGCACTATATAGGTAATAGGGTTTCCATTTGGGATGGAGGTCATATGTACAGTGGCAAGAAAAAGTATGTGAACCCTTTGGATGTATCTGGATTTCTGCATAAGTTGGTCATAACATTAGATCTGATCTTCATCTAAGTCACAACAATAGACAAACACAATGTGCTTAAACTAATAACACACAAAGTATTGTATTTTTCTTGTCTATATTGAGTACATCATTTAAACATTCGCAGTGTAGGTTGGAAAAGGTATGTGAACCCCTAGGCTAATGACTTCTCCAAAAGCTAATTGGTGTCAGGAGTCAGCTTACCTGGAATACAATTGAGATGAGATTGGAGATGTTGGTAAGAACTGGCCTGCCCTATAAAAAACATTCAAAAAATGTGAGTTTGCTATTCACAAGAAGCATTGCCTGATGTGAACCATGCCTTGAACAAAAGAGATCTCAGAAGACACAAGATTAAGAATTGTTGACTTGCATAAAGCTGGAAAGGGTTACAAAAGTAGCTCTAAAAGACTTGATGTTCATCAGTCCATGGTAAGACAAATTGTCTATAAATGGAGAAAATTCATCACTGTTGCTACTCTCCCTAGGAGTGGCCTTCCTGCAAAGATGACTGCTAGAGCACAGCGCAGAATGCTCAATGAGGTTAAGAAGAATCCTAGAGTGTCAGCTAAAGTCTAGCAGAAATCTCTGGAACATGCTAACATCTCTGTTGACGAGTCTACGATACGTAAAACACTGTTCATGGGAGGACACCACAGAAGAAGCAACTGCTGTCCAAAAAAAACATTGCTGCACGTCTGAAGTTCGCAAAAGAGCATCTGGATGTTCCAAAATATTCTGTGGACAGATGAAACTAAAGTTGAGTTGTTTGGAAGGAACACACAACACTATGTGTGGATAAAAAAGGCACAGCACACCAATATTAAAACCTCATCACAACTGTAAAGTATGGTGAAGGGAGCATCATAGTTTGGAGCTGCTTTGCTGCCTCAGGGCCTGGACAGCTTGCAATCATCGACGGAAAAATGAATTCCCAAGTTTATCAAGACATTTTGCAGGAGAATGTAAGGCTATCTATCCGCCAATTGAAGCTCAACAGAAGTTGGGGGATGCCACAGGACAACGACCCAAAACACAGAAGTAAATTGACAACAGAATGGCTTCAACAGAAGAAAATACACCTTCTGGAGTAAGAGTCCTGACCTCAACTCGATTGAGATGCTGTGGCATGACCTCAAGAGAGCGGTTCACACCAGACATCCCAAGAATATTGCTGAACTGAAACAGTTTGGTAAAGAGGAATGGTCCAAAATTTCTCCTGACAGTTGTGCAGGTCTGATCCGCAACTAAAGAAAACGTTTGGTTGAGGTTATTGCTGCCAAAGGAGGGTCAACCAGTTATCAAATCCAAGGGTTCACATACTTTTCCCACCCTGCACTGTGAATGTTTACACGGTGTGTTCAATAAAGACATGAAAACGAATAATTGTTGGTGTGTTATTAGTTTAAGCAGACTGTGTTTGTCTGATGTTGTGACTTAGATGAAGATCAGATCAAATTTTATGACCAATTTAAGCAGAAGTCCAGGTAATTCCAAAGGGTTCACATACTTTTTCTTGCCACTGTAAATGTATGTCCCCGCTCACCCTTCAGTCACTATACCTAGTGTGTTTTACGATTTATTACAGTCAAATATGGAGCCACCATGATGCAATGACTTAAATCTAGGATGACACCCCAGAGTTTAATGTGATGATAATTCCTCATTTAATCCTCGGAGGGGATCTAAGACTCCAAAGTAGGGAGGGAATCATCAAAGAGGCTGATTCCTCTCTTCCTTTCTTCTTAATCCTTCCCTCCTGCCCTGACTGCCACCGTACCGTCGCTTTGCTCCCTCCCTACCATCTTTCCCTCCTTCCTGCTCCTTTTAGCACCCGTGTGAGGGTCAGGGTGCTGTATGGCTGGGTGGGTGGATTATGCAGTGGGGTTCCATTGGATTTATTGGTGTGTAGACTGGGATTAGGGTGGGATTAGGGGCCTTTGTCTCCTTTCCCCTGCTGGGAGGTGAGCTAATGAGAGGGCCCAGCCTCCTCAGATCAGCCCCCACACACGTTTAGTCACAGCAGCAGCAGCACGGCAGAGACCAGGATTAATGACAAACATACTGGAGTACTGACGTACATGAGACACACTCCACATGCTCCATTTTTCCTGTCTGTTTGTCTGTTAAAAGAGATCTCTTTCTCACTGACACACAGATGTACTTTTTCCTCCTTCCTACTTTTTCCTCTCTCTCTCTCTCTCCCCCCCACAGACAAGCCAGGTCCTCCTATAAATGTGATGGTAACAGAGGTGTGGGGCTTCAACGCTGCTCTGGAGTGGAAGCCCCCCAAAGACACAGGCAACACTGATATCACCGGCTACACCATCCAGAAGGCTGACAAGAAGACCCAGGTCTCCAACTCCCTCCTCTGTCTTTCCTCATCTCTCTCTTTCTTTACTGTGTATCCACCTCACCTCTCCTTCTCTGCCCTCTCTACCCTCGTCCTCTGTTCTCAAACATCTGCCTCTATATATCCACATATCCTCCCCTTTTTTTTCAACCTCTCTACTTCTCTGTAAACATCCCTCCCTCCCTCCCTCCCTCCCTCCCTCCCTCCCTCCCTCCCTCCGGTCAGGGTTGGTTCACAGTGTATGAGCACAACCGCCGGCCCAGCTGCACAGCGTCTGACCTGGTCATGGGGAACGAGTACTCCTTCCGTGTGTTCAGTGAGAACATCTGTGGCTTGAGCGATGAGGTGGCCTTCAGCAAGAACACTGCCATTATAGGCAAAACAGGTAACACACTACAATACTACACCATACTATACCCCCCTGCACGCTCACGCAAACACGCACGCACCATCGCTGCGCAAATGTAGCCTGTCATTACAACCATTAACAGTGATGCACCTTCAAAAGGCAAGATCTAGAAATAAACTGAGTTTTACACCAGCATTTTGAGATTAAAGTCATTCATAGCTATTAGCAGCCAATATCAACTAGGGATATCATGTCACTTCTCTGGAGTCCAGAGCAAGCTGGGTCATATGGCCTACCTGTATGTATCGGAGGTTGCAGGATCGGATGTAAACCATGGTTAGGGTAAGCGCTAGCCTACAGTATGTCAATCTACAATCTACTATCCCCCATAGTACAAAGGTTGACCTATTCTGTTGGTCAACTTGGCCTTCTGTGTGAGAAATAAATATTTGTACAGCTGTAGGATGCGATAGATCCCAAATCAATACAACCACTCGCATCAAAATAACTTTTAAAGGCAATGAGGCTGATGCAACAGATCAGAACGTTTAGCTTAAAATGTTGATAAACTATTAGGCTATTTTTTCACATTATAAGCGCAGTAATGCGCACACGACAGTAAATGCGAATGTTCCAAAATTTAATAAATTAGTGGGAAAACACCATTCTAAAAAAAAAACACAAATGAGATTATGCATGTAATGCTTTATTATAAAAGTGCATTTTTATGGTGAAAATTATCTTCCCCAAATTTGAAACTCACACGCCGTCTATGTATGCCAGTTAGGCTCTACACTGGTTGCAAAGCGGATTAATGTGCTTAATTTTAAGAAGTTATTTGGCCACTTTAGTTGTGTGATACAAACCTTATCGAAACATTCTGGCCTATGGGCTAGGCTACATGAGGTGTGTGACTATGAAAAAGGCATGCGCTGTTTCTTGCCTTACTGCACACAAGCTGGGCATCATTCACAAGTGATAACACATCATTCACAAGTGATAACACATCATTCACAAGTGATAACACATCATTCACAAGTGATAGGCTAATATTGTCACCCATCAGACTATTCTTGATTTAATCTTGTCTTTACATATACTAAATAATATATGTATGAAATTAGTTTTGATTAAGAATGTACCATTATCATGCACCGGTCTCGGAACAGGGGCAGGGGAAAAAAAGACATGTCATCTATGCACTTAAATAGCAATTAGAGGACGATTTTCACGCGGTTCATTTCCTTGCCAGCCAGGTATACTCTATACTCCCTTTATAAAGAGAAGCAATGTGCTTAATATTATGAAAGTTGAGAAATAAATATAGTAGTCCTAGCCTATAGAAAGCTGACGGGATCCTCCTCTTTTTAACAGAGGCCGTCAAAACTCTGTTTTCTCACGCATGGGCTTTTCTCACGGGCTCTCATGAAGTGTTTTGATTTGATTTTTGATTACATTTGCATTGATGTCAGAGTGATTAGAGGGACAATAGAGTGCTGAGTACCAGGCAGTTAGCAAGTTTGGTAGGCTGCTAATGACCATAAGCAGCATCAGAGCTTGGAGAAGCCTAGTACCTGTAACTAAACGGTCACATGGAATTTGACTGCGGTCATGACTTGTGACCGCCAGCGTTGCTGTAATACGGTCTTCGTAACAGCCTAACCATGGTCTGTCTGTAGTCTTTCCTTCCTCACAAATATCGTAATAAATTCACCAGAATATGTTACATCTTCATCCCATATGTAAAAAAAGACTGTTACAGTGTTACAGCTATCTTTAGAAATATAGCCAGTACTAGCCACCCAAACCTTCTAAAATGTGAAAATAATCAATGAAATTGCAAGGTAGCCTATTGTTCTGGCAAAGATGTGTTCATAGCAGATTGCTAAACTTTATGTAGTTGATTTAAAATATGTGTGAAAAAAATCTAACTTGCGACCCACCCCCCTAAACCTTCTTGCTAGCCCCAGTTTGAGAACCACTTCACTACACTACACCACACTACACCAAATGTAGTATGTAGATATAATAGACAACATGATATACTATGTGGTCCTCTGTAGCTCAGTTGGTAAAGCTAAAGCATGCCGCTTGTAATGCCAGGATAGTGGGTTTGATTCCCGGACAAGCCATACGTAAAATGTATGCACGCATGACTGTAAGTCCCTTTGGATAGAAGCACCTGCTAAATGGCATTTATTAATATTATTATTATTATATAGCCTAATAAACACAGCTATCACAGTCCCCATCTATATCCTCCCTCAGATCTGGAGTACAACAAACCAGCCTTCAAAGAGAAGGACATGAGCAGCTCCCCCAAGTTTACAGCTCCCCTAGTGGACAGGGTTGTTGTTGCAGGCTACAGTACTGCCATCAGCTGTGCTGTCCGGGCCTACCCTAAGGTGAGGGTGTGTGTGTGTGTGTGTGGAGAGGGAGGGCAGTACTGTAATTAAGTGTTTGAGTGTGTGTTGAGAGAGCGAGAACAAGAAGCTGTTTGAAGGTGCGTTTGTGTGTCACAAGCTATGTTTCCATTAACTTGTCCGGTGATTTTTCAACATTTAGAAAGTTGGCATAGAAAATAGATGCGACAATTGCCTGCTAGGTTGGGTTTCCATTTAACGATCTTGTGTCGATAAAAACAGCTGGACGTAATGATGTTACACCTAAAGTACAAATGTAGTGGTTGAAGTGGTTCCATTACCCATTTAGGCAAATTTTACTAATAAATTGGCAACAACCTGTATCCCCTCCCACCTATCTGTTTCATGTTTCAGGTAGCCTGCGAAAGCGAATAGAATAGCCCGCGAATAGAATGCAATAATTGACTAATATTTGCCATATTCGAATAATTCTCCTGTACCAACATAACTCCACGGTCCGTGCCACTGTGAAACCTGCACTCCTGTAGATCTGAAATAGTTGGATGGTGAAACTTGCATCCAGCTAACCAGAAAAGCAAGGCGAAGCAATTCTTTTTTTCTTTATTTTATTTAACTAGGAAAGTCAGTTAAGAACAAATTCTTATTTACAATGACATCCTACCCCGGCCAAACCCTAACCCGGACGACGCTGTGCCAATTGTGTGCCGCCCTTTGGGACTTCCAATCACAGCCGGTTGTGATACAGCCTGGAATTGAACCAGGGTCTGTAGTGACCCCTCTAGCACTGAGATGCAGTGCCACTCGGGAGCCCGATTCAGGCGTTCCTGAAAGTCAGGACAATCCATGTACTGCAAAGAAACATTTTTTTTGTTCACTGAACAAAATTATAAACTCAACATGCAACAATTTTCAAGATTTTACTGAGTTACAGTTCATATGAGGAAATCAGTCAAATTGAAATGAATTCATTGGGCCCTAATCTATGGATTTCACATGACTAGGAATACAGATATGCATCTGTTGGTCACATATACCTTATAAAAAAAAGGATAGGGGTGTGGATCAGAAAACCAGTCACTATCTGGTGTGACCACCATTTGCCTCATGCAGTGCGACACATCTCCTTCGCATAAAGTTAATCAGGCTGTTGATTGTGCCCTGTGGAATGTTGTCCCACTCCTCTTCAATGGCTGTTTGAAGTTGCTGGTTATTGTCGGGAACTGGAACACACTGTCATACACGTCGATCCAGAGCATCCCAAATATGCTCAATGTGTGACATGTCTGGTGAGTATGCAGGCAATGGAATAACTTCCAGGAATTGTGTACAGATCCTTGCGACATAGGGCCGTGCATTATCATGCTGAAACATGAGGTGATGGCGGCGGATGAATGGCACGGCAATGGGCCTCAGGATCTCGTCACGGTATCTCTGTGCATTCAAATTGCCATCGATAAAATGCAGTTGTGTTTGTTGTCCGTAGCTTATGCATGCCCACAGCGGCACAACTTTCATTGGGGACGGGGGGGACATGCCCCCCACATTCTGAAATTGCATTTTTGTCCCCCACAGTTTTATCATTGGAATGTGATACAAAACGAGGAAACTGCTTTAGGACCTTGTGGATGTCTCCGAGCGGCCGCGTAGGCTGTCTAGAGTATTTATCCAACTGGATAAAAACCAAAGTTGCTCCCCTGCCTGCCCATGCCATAACCCCACCACCACCATGGGGCACTCTGTTCACAACGTTGACAGCAAACCGCTCGCCCACACGACACCATACACGCTGTCTGCCATCTACCCGGTATAGTTGAAACCGGGATTCATCCGTGAAAAGCACACTTCTCCAGTGTGCCAGTGGCCATCGAAGGTGAGCATTTATCCACTGAAGTCGGTTACGACGCCGAACTGCAGTCAAGTCAAAACCCTGGTGAAGACGACGAGCATGCAGATGAGCTTCCCTGAGACGGTTTCTGACAGTTTGTGGAGAAATTATTTGATTGTGCAAACCCACAGTTTCATCAGCTGTCCGGGTGGCTGGTCTCAGACAATCCCACTGCAAGGACCTGACCCCAGAGATGAGAAGCAGGTACGGGGACTCAAACATTTATTCAGGAACAGACATAGAACACGACAGGAACAGCATCAGCACACAGGTAAACAAGGACATATGACAAACACAATACGGAATAATGCGGACACACGGAACACAACCAAGGAACAGACAGATATACAGGGGGTAATCAACAAAGTCAAGGAGTCCAGGTGAGTCCAATGAGCGCAGCTGCGCGTAATGTTGGTAACAGGTGTGTATGATGACGGGTAGCCTGGCGCCCTCGAGGGCCAGGGAGGGGGAGCGGGAGCAGGCGTGACACCCACAGGTGAAGAAGCCGGATATGGAGGTCCTGGGCTGGTCTAAAACGACTTTGGAGGCGGCTTATGGTAGAGAAATGAACATTAAATTCTCCGGCAAATGCTCTGGTGGACACTCCTGCAGTCAGCATGCCAATTGCACACTCCCTCAAAACTTGAGACATCTGTGGCCCTTTTATTCTTCTAAGCAAAAGGTGCACCTGTGTAAGGATCATGCTGTTTAATCAGCTTCTTGATATGCCACACCTGTCAGGTGGATGGATTATCTTGGCAAAGGAGCAATGCTACGTAAACAAATCTGTACACAAAATCTGAGCTGAAAATCTGAAAATTTCTGGGATCTTTTATTTCAGATCATGAAACATTACATGTTTCACATTACACTTTACATGTTGCGTTTATATTTTTGTTCAGTGTAGTTGGAAAAATGTATATTGTAAGCATAGAATTAGAATTAAATGTGGAGTGGAGCTTTATAGTTACTCGGTGACATCACGTGATGTCACCGAATTCCGGCTCTCACAGACCTGTTAGTTTTTCTAACACGTACCTTAAATGATTAGGCAATCATCATTTATTATGAAAAACATAATTTCCATGGAAAATTGCCTAGTGAGTTGGTGATTTATATTTCAAGGCCAAATGTTTCCCCAATTAAAGTCCCTCCCTCCTCTCTTAACCCCCCCTCTACCGTCCTCTCTTCACTTCAGGCTAAGATAGTGTGGATGAAGAACAAGATGATCATTGGGGAGGATCCTAAATTCTTGATGCAGAACAACCAGGGGGTGTTGACCCTGAACATCAGGAAGCCCGGCCAGTTTGACGGGGGCAAGTACTCCTGTAAGGCCATCAACGACCTGGGGGAGGACGAGGTGGAGTGCAGGCTGGAAGTCCGAGGTACTGGCACACACACACACTGTCACGCATTCACACATAGACATGTACAAACACACACACACACACTACAACTCCTATCATACTCAGCATGAGACAGACTTTTATTGGCAGTCGATAGTTGTCTAACTAATCATCAGTTATCATCCGTTAAACCCATTATTACAAAGCTGGTCATGGATTCACAATCTATGACTTATGATTATCGCTTGTTGGGAACACTCTGATAGTATGTAATTTTCCCTAACAAGATTAAATGTAGAGATTGTGAGTGTATGATTCAGGCAGTTGTACAGAATACAAATCATCGTATTATACTGAACAAAAATATAAACACAACAATTTACGAAGTTACACTTCATAGAAGGATATCAGTCAATTTTAAATAAATTCACAAGGCCCTAATTTATGGATTTCACATGATTGGGCAGGGGCGCAGCCATGGGTGGGACTGGAAGGGCATATGGGAGCCAGGTTTTTCCCCACAAAAGGGCTTGTTACAGAAATGCTCACTAACAGGAATGTAAACAAATTTGTGCACACAATTTAAGAGTAATAACATTTTTGTGCGTATGGAACATTTCTGGAATCTTTTATTTCAGAAAAAATGGGACCAACACTTTGTTGCTTTTATATTTTTGTTCAGTATATATATATACAGTGGGGAGAACAAGTATTTGATACACTGCCGATTTTGCAGGTTTTCCTACTTACAAAGCATGTAGAGGTCTGTCATTTTTATCATAGGTACACTTCAACTGTGAGAGACGGAATCTAAAACAAAAATCCAGAAAATCACATTGTATGATTTTTAAGTAATTCATTTGCATTTTATTGCATGACAGAAGTATTTGATCACCTACCAACCAGTAAGAATTCCGGCTCTCACAGACCTGTTAGTTTTTCTTTAAGAAGCCCTCCTGTTCTCCACTCATTACCTGTATTAACTGCACCTGTTTGAACTCGTTACCTGTATAAAAGACACCTGTCCACACACTCAATCAAACAGACTCCAACCTCTCCACAATGGCCAAGACCAGAGAGCTGTGTAAGGACATCAGGGATATAATTGTAGACCTGCACAAGGCTGGGATGGGCTACAGGACAATAGGCAAGCAGCTTGGTGAGAAGGCAACAACTGTTGGCGAAATTATTAGAAAATGGAAGAAGTTCAAGATGACGGTCAATCACCCTCGGTCTGGGGCTCCATGCAAGATCTCACCTCGTGCGGCATCAATGATCATGAGGAAGGTGAGGGATCAGCCCAGAACTACACTGCAGGACCTGGTCAATGACCTGAAGAGAGCTGGGACCACAGTCTCAAAGAAAACCATTAGTAACACACTACGCCATCATGGATTAAAATCCTGCAGCGCACGCAAGGTCCCCCTGCTCAAGCCAGCGCATGTCCAGGCCCGTCTGAAGTTTGCCAATGACCATCTGGATGATCCAGAGGAGGAATGGGAGAAGGTCATGTGGTCTGATGAGACAAAACTAGAGCTTTTTGGTTCAAACTCCACTCGCCGTGTTTGGAGGAAGAAGAAGGATGAGTACAACCCCAAGAACACCATCCCAACCGTGAAGCATGGAGGTGGAAACATCATTCTTTGGGGATGCTTTTCTGCAAAGGGGACAGGACGACTGCACCGTATTGAGGGGAGGATGGATGGGGCCATGTATCGCGAGATCTTGGCCAACAACCTCCTTCCCTCAGTAAGAGCATTGAAGATGGGTCGTGGCTGGGTCTTCCAGCATGACAACGACCCGAAACACACAGCCAGGGCAACTAAGGAGTGGCTCCGTAAGAAGCATCTCAAGGTCCTGGAGTGGCCTAGCCAGTCTCCAGACCTGAACCCAATAGAAAATCTTTGGAGGGAGCTGAAAGTCCGTATTGCCCAGCGACAGCCCCGAAACCTGAAGGATCTGGAGAAGGTCTGTATGGAGGAGTGGGCCAAAATCCCTGCTGCAGTGTGTGCAAACCTGGTCAAGAACTACAGGAAACGTATGATCTCTGTAATTGCAAACAAAGGTTTCTGTACCAAATATTAAGTTCTGCTTTTCTGATGTATCAAATACTTATGTCATGCAATAAAATGCAAACTAATTACTTAAAAATCATACAATGTGATTTTCTGGATTTTTGTTTTAGATTCCGTCTCTCACAGTTGAAGTGTACCTATGATAAAAATGACAGACCTCTACATGCTTTGTAAGTAGGAAAACCTGCAAAATCGGCAGTGTATCAAATACTTCTTCTCCCCACTGTATATATATAGAGGGAGGGAGGGAGGTTAAAGTAGGATGATCCCCCTCTAGCCTCTTTTTCATGGTGAGTTTCTCTCTCTGCCCTCCCCAGTCTTAAAGGAGAAGAAAGAAGGAGACGAGGAGAAGAAATGAGCGACAGAGTGACCGATAGAAACACCAGAGGATTCAGTTCTGCAGGAATCATAATGGATTATGTATAACAGGATAGACATGAATATATATGATTAGAATAAAAAACTGGTGATGTTTTCTAAATATGCTCTCTCTATCTCTTTCTTCCTCTCTCTATCCCTCTCTTTCTCACATCCTCACCAGTGGCATGTCAAATACCATATCGGTAATAACTGAATGAATTATGATAATAACAGACCTCTACATTGAGACAAGCAATAGAGTACCTTAATAATAGCTGAATATTACAGCTCAGAGATGGATTATTCTTATCTGTGACATGAACCTGTCAGTGCAACACACATAAAACAGTCATTTACCAAAGCATTGTCAGTGTTGTGTGTAAGGTCCCGGGTGGGTTTATCACGGCTGGTGGGATTTATGATTGTAATTCTGCTAGTGAAAGCGTGTGTGTGTGTGTGTGTGTGTGTGTGTGTGTGTGTGTGTGTGTGTGTGTGTGTGTGTGTGTGTGTGTGTGTGTGTGCCTACCTACCATCATATTGGTTGCATTAGGTATAGAGAGTGGAGGGTAGGTAATAGGTATGGGGAGTGGAGGGTAGGTAATGGATATGGGGAGTGGGGGTAGGTAATGGGTATGGGAGTGGAGGGTAGGTAATGGGTATGGGGAGTGGAGGGTAGGTAGGTAATGGGTATGGGGAGTGGAGGGAAGGTAGGTAATGGGTATGGGGAGTGGCGGGTAGGTAATAGATATGGGGAGTGGAGGGTAGGTAATAGGTATGGGGAGTGGAGGGTAGGGTAGGGTAGGGTAGGCAATAGGTATGGGGAGTGGAGGGTAGGTAATGGGTATGGGGAGTGGAGGGTAGGGTAGGGTAGGGTAGGTAATAGGTATGGGGAGTGGAGGGTAGGGTAGGTAATTTTGTTGGGGAGTGGAGGGTGGGGTAGGTAATAGGTATGTGGAGGGTAGGTGAGGGGAGGGTAGGTAATAGGTATGGGGAGGGTAGGGGAGGTAATAGGTATGGGGTGTGGGAGTGGAGGGTAGGTAATAGGTATGTGGAGTGGGGGGTAGGTAATAGGTATGGGGAGTGGGGGTAGGGTAGGGTAGGTAATAGGTATGGGAGTGGGGAGTAGGTAATAGGTATGTGGAGTGGAGGGTAGGTAATAGGTATGGGGAGTGGAGTGTAGGTAATAGGTATGGGGAGTGGGGGGTAGGGTAGGTAATAGGTATGGGGAGTGGAGGGTAGGTAATGGATATGGGGAGTGGAGGGTAGGCAATGGGTATGGGGGGTGGAGGGTAGGCAATAGGTATGGGGAGTGGAGGGTAGGTAATGGGTATGGGGAGTGGAGGGTAGGCAATGGGTATGGGGAGTGGAGGGTAGGTAATAGGTTTGGGGAGTGGAGGGTAGGGTAGGTAATAGGTTTGGGGAGTGGAGGGTAGGTAATGGGTATGGGGAGTGGAGGGTAGGTAATGGGTATGGGGAGTGGAGGGTAGGTAATAGGTATGGGAGTGGAGGGTAGGTAATGGGTATGGGGAGTGGCGGGTAGGAAATAGGTATGGGGAGTGGAGGGTAGGGTCGGTAATGGGTATGGTCAGTGGAGGGTAGGTAATAGGTATGGGGAGTGGGGGGTAGGGTAGGTAATGGGTATGGGGAGTGGAGGGTAGGTAATTTTGTTGGGGAGTGGAGGGTAGGTAATAGGTATAGGGAGTGGAGTGGAGGGTAGGTAATGGGTATGGGGAGTGGAGGGTAGGTAATGGGTATGGGGAGTGGAGGGTAGGTAATGGGTATGGGGAGTGGAGGGTAGGTAATGGGTTTGGGGAGTGGAGGGTAGGGTAGGGTAGGGTAGGTAATAGGTATGGGAGTGGAGGGTAGGTAATGGGTATGGGGAGTGGTGGGTAGGCAATAGGTATGGGGAGTGGAGGGTAGGGTAGGTAATGGGTATGGTCAGTGGAGGGTAGGTAATAGGTATGGGGAGTGGGGGGTAGGGTAGGTAATGGGTATGGGGAGTGGAGTGGAGGGTAGGGTATTTCATAGATATGGGGAGTGGAGGGTGGGTAATAGGTATGGGGAATGGAGGGTAGGGTAGGTAATAGGTATGTGAAGGGTAGGTAATGGGTATGTGGAGTGGAGGGTAGGGTAGGTAATAGGTATGGTGAGTGGAGGGTAGGTAATAGGTATGGGGAGTGGGAGTGGAGGGTAGGTAATAGGTATGTGGAGTGGGGGGTAGGTAATAGGTATGTGAGGGTAGGGTAGGTAATAGGTATGGGGAGTGGGGGTAGGGTAGGTAATAGGTATGGGGAGTGGGGGTAGGGTAGGTAATAGGTATGGGGAGTGTAGGGTAGGTAATAGGTATGTGGAGTGGAGTGGAGGGTAGGTAATAGGTATGGGGAGTGGGGGTAGGGTAGATAATAGGTATGGGAGTGGAGTGGAGGGTAGATAATAGGTATGGAGAGTGGAGGGTAGGTAATGGGTATGGGAGTGGAGGGTAGGTGATTTTGTTGGGGAGTGGAGGGTAGGTAATAGGTAATGGGAGTGGAGGGTAGGTAATAGGTATTGGGAGTGAAGGGTAGGTAATGGGTATGGGGAGTGGAGGTAATAGGTGTGGAGGGTGGGGAATAGGTATGGGGAGTGGAGGGTAGGTAGTGGGTATGGTGAGTGGAGGGTAGGGTAGGTAATGGTATGGGGAGTGGGGGGTAAGGTAGGTAATAGGTATGGGGAGTGGAGTGTAGGGTAGGTAATAGGTATGGGGAGTGGGGGGTAGGGTAGGTATAGGAGTGGAGGGTAGGTAATGGGTATGGGGAGTGGGGGGTAGGGTAGGTATTGGAGTGGAGGGTAGGTAATGGTATGGGGAGTGGAGTGGAGGGTAGGTAATGGGTATGGGGAGTGGAGGGTAGGGTAGGTAATGGGTATGGGGAGTGGAGGGTAGGTAATAGGTATGGGGAGTGGAGGGTAGGTAATAGGTATTGGGAGTGAAGGGTAGGTAATAGGTATTGGGAGTGAAGGGTAGGTAATGGGGAGTGGAGGGCAGGGTAGGGTAGGTAATATGTATGGGGAGTGGAGGGTAGGTAGTGGGTATGGTGAGTGGAGGGTAGGTAATAGGTATGGGGAGTGGAGGGTAGGGTAGGTAATATATATGGTGAGTGGAGGGTAGGTAATGGGTATGGGGAGTGGAGGGTAGGGTGGGTAATAGGTATGGGGAGTGGAGGGTAAGTAATGGGGAGTGGAGGGTAAGTAATGGGGAGTGGAGGGTAGGTAATGGGGAGTGGAGGGTAGGTAATAGGTATGGGGAGTGGAGGGTAGGGTAGCTAATAGGTATGGGGAGTGGGAGTGGAGGGTAGGTAATAGGTGTGGGAGTGGAGGGTAGGGTAGGTAATAGGTATGGGGAGTTGGAGTGGAAGGTAGGTAATAGGTATGGGGAGTGGAGGGTAGGTAATAGGTGTGGGGTAGGTAATAAGTATGGGGCGGGTAGGGTAGGCAATAGGTATGGGGAGGGCAGGGTAGGTAATGGGTATGGGGAGTGGAGGGTAGGGTAGGTAATAGGTATGGGGAGTGGAGGGTAAGTAATGGGGAGTGGAGGGTAAGTAATGGGGAGTGGAGGGTAGGTAATGGGGAGTGGAGGGTAGGTAATAGGTATGGGCAGTGGAGGGTAGGGTAGCTAATAGGTATGGGGAGCGGAGGGTAGGGTAGGTAATAGGTATGGGGAGTGGAGGGTAGGGTAGGTAATAGGTATGGGGAGTGGAGGGTAGGGTAGGTAATAGGTATGGGGAGTGGAGGGTAAGTAATGGGGAGTGGAGGGTAAGTAATGGGGAGTGGAGGGTAGGTAATGGGGAGTGGAGGGTAGGCAATAGGTATGGGCAGTGGAGGGTAGGGTAGCTAATAGGTATGGGGAGCGCAGGGTAGGGTAGCTAATAGGTATGGGGAGTGGGAGTGGAGGGTAGGTAATAGGTGTGGGAGTGGAGGGTAGGGTAGGTAATAGGTATGGGGAGTGGGAGTGGAAGGTAGGTAATAGGTATGGGGAGTGGAGGGTAGGTAATAGGTGTGGGGGGTGGGGTAGGTAATAAGTATGGGGCGGGTAGGGTGGGCAATTGGTATGGGGAGGGCAGGGTAGGTAATAGGTATGGGGAGTGGAGGCAAGAGGCTCTCAGACCAAAGCCTCTTAGCACTGAGCTGGATACACAGGCTGGGTGAAGGAGATCACTACTCAGCCATGCGTATCCAGCATCATATATCTTAAGAATGACTACTTACTTACAACCAAACTCACTCTCACACATATACACACTCACGAATTAGGGTCTCATTAGCATAACACACTGGAGACCAATTAAAGCACCCATCAATACTGCCCTAATTAGCTCTCCCACGTCATTACTGAGCAAACGAATTACCGCTAATTTACACACCCGCAAAACAAACACAGCACCGTCTCCGTTGGGAAAGACCGCCGTGCGCCTTGCACACTAAATTAAAGCTTTGTACGGTGCGCTGCAGCCCCAACCAACCAGGCCCCTGGTGGAGCCCGCTATTCATCGGTCTGACAACACAAGATTTACAAAAGATAAAAGTGGAGAGAACGCTGAGAGATTTTTAGCAAGTGAGCTGAGTTGTGAGGACTAGGACTATCCAGAGTCATGTCTCTGGGCCTCTTTATGTTTAACCTCTCTGGGATAGATGGGACGCTTGCGTCCCAACAGCCATGTCAAAATGTAGAGCGCCAAATTCAAAAAAATTATATAAAATTAAACTTGATTAAATCACACATATAAGATATCAAATTAAAGCTACACTCGTTGTGAATCCAGCCAACATGTCAGATTTCAAAAAGGCTTTTCGGCGAAAGCAAACGAAGCTATTATCTGAGGATACACCATAGTAAACAGAGAGAGAAGCATATTTCAACCATGCCGGCGCTACTCAAAACGCAGAAGTAAAATATAAAAAACGCATTACCTTTTATGAGATTCTTTTGTTGGCACTCCAATATGTCCCATAAACATCACAAGTGGTCCTTTAGTTCGATTAATTCCGTCCATATATATCCAAATTGTCCATTTATTTGGCGCCGTTGTACCAGGAAAAACAGCGTTCAATTTGAGCAAAATCACGACACAATATCTAACAAAAGATTACCTCTAAACTTTGCCAAAACATTTCAAAGTACTTTTGTAATACAGCTTAAGGTATTTGTAAACGTTAATAATCGATCAAATTGAAGACAGGTCAATCTGTTTTCAATACAGGATATCAACAAACTCACGGAACATTTCATTTCTTGCCCAAATCTCAAACATAAACAAACGACGTCACTCCACTTCCGGGTTAATATCGTTTTCACCTCACTATGAAAAAACCTTAACCATTTTCCATACAATGGCGACATCCAGTGGAAGCAGTAGAAACTGCGCATTTACTGATTAGAATTCTGGTTTGCCCAACACAATCCATTGAACATAGAGGAACTGAACAATAAAAAAGTTAGTCCTCAGGGTTTTGACTGCTATATAAGTTCTGTTATACTTACAGATATGATTCAAACTGTTTTAGAAACTTCAGAGTGTTTTCTATCCAAATCTACTAATTATATGCATATCTTATATTCTGGGGATGAGTAGCACGAAGTTGAAATTGCGCACGCTATTTTTCCCTAAGTGAAAACTCTGCACCCTATCCTAGAGAAGTTTAATATGCTTTCGCTGCGACTTCAGGGCTGAGTTGGCCATTGGACTGACTGACTGACTGTAGCCTGTAGGCCTACGTGTTACCTCTAGAGGGAGTGAGAGTATAGTGGCTCAACCACTGAGGGACCCTAGCACTGACCAGCCCATACAGGATCCTTTGATTGACAGGTCATTAAATACTTTATCAACCATAGCATCAGGCCAAGCTTTCATAGACTCCTTATAGCAATGTATTTTTTCTAAAGAAGATACAGTACATTATTCACGGCCTACACTTTATATAGACCGCTGTACTTAGGTATGGCCTACATAAGGGTCCATATTGAAAGTGAAAGAACTCAAATGTTTTGCCATTGGTTTCATGTTGGTCAAAAGTGAAAATAATGAAGTTTGCACGTCATTAGTTGAAATTGTAAAGGCAGAGGGAAACCCTGTGGCATTTGTTAAGTAGGACATGGTTGTTTTGTAGTAGCTTGGCTTACAGTAGAGCAAAAAACATTTCACTTTAAAACTAGCTCCACTGTATGCTCCGTCAAAGTGCATGTGTGATTCTAAATAGCTGTCCTTTGTGTTTTAAATGTTTCTATTTATGAAATCAGCGTTTTAAGTGTTCCTGATTTAAAGCACAGAGCCGCTATGAAAATGTGATCTGAAAAGTTTAGGGAAACAACTCCTTGTGAACACTACAAACAAAGGAGATGTAACATGGAACCAATGCTCCATCTGAGCTTTCCCACCATTTCACACTCTCTGATGTCACTTTCTGTGGCTAAGCAATCAAACTAATTGTACCTGCTGGGACGACATTTGCAAGCTTTCACATATTTTCATTATAAAAATTTAAAAAAGGTTATACATGGGGAACCTACACCCCCATCCCCCCTCTCTCTTTCTCTCACTCACACACACACACACACACACACACACATTGTGGTTTTTTGGGAGTTTGGGGAAAAAAGTGGCTTTGAAGAGAAATAATGCATTTTGTTTTGCTTCTCACAGTGACACACCTCAAGGTTTTTAAAGTTTGAGATTCCTGAATTAATAATGATTAATTAATGATGAAACCGGGCCACTGCAGCCTAGGAGTAGACCAGAATCTCTATCATCATCCCAATATTAGCACAGCTCCTTCTCACACAGCTAGAGACAGAGAGACATCTACAGAGAGAGTGACAGACAGACTAACCCAGGGAGAGAGAGAGCGAGATGGGAGGGGGGTGAAATAGTGAGGTGTTCAGGAGAGACAGAGACAGAACTCCTGAAACAGTGAGATGGAGAGAACTATAATTATGCCACTAATTATACATGCAATCACAGAGTTGGAGGGAGAGAGAGAGGGGGAGAAGGGAGGGGGAGAAGAAGCAGGGGAGGGAGCGAGTCTCCACCGTGTAATTACAGTATAAGAACCAAATGAGACACAGAGGAGGAAACACAGGAACATCATACAGTACAGCTCATCCACTTATACATAGTCCACTCTCTCTTACCAACTCACTGCGTAGATGTCTCATTACAGCATAGAGAATCTAACACAACCCATGTTCAGTTGCTAAAACACACACATACACACACACACACACACACACACACACACACACACACACACACACACACACACACACACACACACACACACACACACACACACACACACACACACACACACACACACACACACACACACGTGCACATACAGTACCAGTCTATAGTTTGGACACACCTACTCATTCAAGGGTTTTTCTTTATTTGTACTATTTTCTACATTGTAGAATAACAGTGAAGACATCAACACTATGAAATAACACACATGGAATCATGTAGTAACCAAAAAAGTGTTAAACAAATCAAAATATATTTTATATTTGAGATTCTTCAAGGTAGCCACCCTTTGCCTTGATGACAGCTTTACACACTCTTGGCATTCTCTCAACTAGCTTCACCTGGAATGCTTTTCCAACAGTCTTCAAGGAGTTACCCCATATTTTGAGCACTTGTTGGCTCCGTTTTCTTCGCTCTGCGGTCCAACTCATTCCAAACTATCTCAATTGGGATGAGGTCGGGTGATTGTGGAAGCCAGGTCATCTGATGCAGCACTCCATCACTCTCCTTCTTGGTCAAGTAGCCCTTACACAGCCTGGAGGTGTGTTGGGTCATTGTCCTGTTGAAAAACAAATGATAGTCCCACTGAGCGCAAACCAGATGGGATGGCGTATCGCTGCAGAATGCTATGGTAGCCATGCTGGTTAAGTTTGCCTTGAATTCTAAATAAATCACAGACAGTGTCACCAGCAAAGCACCCCCACACCATCACACCTCCTTCTCCATGCTTCATGGTGGGAACCACACATGCGGAGATCATCTGTTCACCGCCGTGTCTGTCTAACAGACACGGCGGTTGGAACCACAAATCTCAAATTTGGACTAATCAGACGGAAGGACAGATTTCCACCAGTCTAATGTCCATTGCTTGTGTTTCTTGGCCCAAGCAAGTCTCTTCTTATTGGTGTCCTTTAGTAGTGGTTTCAGCAATTCGACCATGAAGGGCTGATTCACGCAGTCTCCTCTGAACAGTTGATGTTGAGATGTGTCTGTTACTTGAACTCTGTGAAGCATTTATTTGGGCTGTAATTTCTGAGGCTGGTGACTATAATTAACTTATCCTCTGCAGCAGAGATAACTCTGGGTCTTCCTTTCCTGTGGCGGTCCTCATGAGAGCCAGTTTCATCACAGCGTTTGATGGTGCGACTGCACTTGAAGAAACTTTCAAAGTTCTTGAAATTTTCCAGACTGACTGACCTTCATGTCTTAAAGTAATGATGTACTGTCATTTCTCTTTGCTTATTTAAGCTGTTCTTGCCATAATATGGACTTGGTCTTTTACCAAATAGGGCTATATTCTGTATACCACCCCTACCTTGTCACAATAACTGATTGGCTCAAACGCATTAAGAAGGAAAGAAATTCCACAAATGAACTTTTAACAAGGCACACCTGTTAATTGAAATGCATTCCAGGTGACTACCTCATGAAGCTGGTTGAGAGAATGCCAAGAGTGTGCAAAGCTGTCATCAAGGCAAGGGTGGCTACTTTGAAGAGACTCAAATATAAAATATATTTTGATTTATTTAACACTTTTTTGGTTAATACATTATTCCATATGTGTTATTTCATAGTGTTGATGTCTTCACTATTATTCTACAATGTAGAAAATAGTACAAATAAAGAAAAACTCTTGAATGAGTAGGTGTGTCCAAACTTTTGACTGGTACAGTACATGTGCGTTCACACGAGCACACAAGTATACATTCATAACTAATAGCTCAAAACAAGATGCAAGACTGAAAAAGCCGGCCACTAGCGGTAACAGTGAGCGCTGTTACCATCAAGTAGGCTTGGGTCAGAAGGTTGCGTGTTCGATCCCAGTAGTGGACACTGGCTTTTTATTTGACGTTTTAACCTATCCCAAATCTTAACCCTTACCGTAACAATTCGGAATGAGTGCCTAAACTTAACTTCAAAATTAGATGTTTGTGTAAATGGAACATACAGAGAAGCAGGAGCAACAAAAACACTTCGAAATGTGATGTTTGGTGCAACTTTGAAATTTGGAGAATGTAGATTACCATCTAATTCTGCAGTGAGACTGAGAGCTTTTTTTTAACTAGACAGGTCAGTTAAGAACAAATTCTTATTTTCAATGATGGCCTAGGAATAGTGGGTTAACTGCCTTGTTCAGGGGCAGAACGACAGATTTTCACCTTGTCAGCTCAGGGGTTCGATCTTGCAACCTTTCGGTTACTAGGCCAACGTTCTTACCACTAGGCTACCTGCCTCCCCGTTGCTGAAATAGAATTTAAAACACACTCATCCACCAACACAGTCTCATGTTTCTTTTTGTTGTTGTTACAGTATGCTCTACTGAATATCAGTGTGACTTATTCCATATCAGTGTGACTTATTCCCTGTATCATTGTGTTCATTGATTAAAGAGAAAGAGAGCAGAGAGAAGGATAGATCACAATAACTACATCACGCTGGTGTGACTGGAAAGGACAACTTTGTGTTTATGCTTGGAGAAGTTGGAGAATGTAGCATTTTTCAAACAACTGACACAGCAATCTAGAGCCATAATCATTATGCCTAATTCTATGTAAAAAAATATATGTATATTTTTCTGCATAGGTTATCTAACATACCTCTTTACCTATTCAATTGTCATTTAAATGAATGATGCACATTGATTCTTTAAGAACTTTCATGCCTTAGGAGTTGCCACACTGGTACAGTGCCTTCAGAATGCTTTCATACCCCCTGACATATTCCACATTGTGTTGTGTTACAGCCTGAATTCAAAATTGATTAAATATATTTTTTTCTCCCACAATGTACACATCATAATGACAAAGTGAAAACATGTTTTTAGAAATGTTTGCAAATGTATTGAAAATGAAATACAGAAATATCTCAGTTCCATAAGTATTCACACCCCTGAGCCTTTGGCAGAGATTACAGCGTCTTTCTGGGTAAGGCTCGAAATGCTTTCCACATCTAGATTGTGTAACATTTTCCCATTATTCTTTTCACAATTCTTCAAGCTCTGTCAAATTGGTTGTTTATCATTGCTAGACAACCATTTTCAGGTCTTGGCATAGATTTTCAAGTAGATTTAAGTCAAAACTGTAACTCGTCCACTCAGGAACATTCCCTGTCTTCTTGATAAGCAACTCCAGTGTAGATTTGGCCTTGTGTTTTAGGTTATTGTCCTGCTGACAGGTGAATTAATCTCCCAGTGTCTGATGGAAAGCAGACTGAACCAGGTTTTCTAGGATTTGCCTGTGCTTAGCTCCAATCCGTTTCTTTTTTTATCATGAAAACTCCCCTGTCCTTAACGATTACAAGCATACCTATAACATGATGTAGCCATCCCTATGCTTGAAATGATGATAAAATGTGGACTTACGTTTAGTAATTAATTTAGCGTTAACCAGTGATAGCAGACACCCACATAGAGGATGTTTTGGCGGTGTCGGAGGTGGAACTACGTTGGAGCCGTCAAATCAGTGACCTTGCAGGGGTCCAGAGGAACTGCATTACGCCAGTGAGCCACACCCGCCCCACTACCATTAGGAGTTCTGAATGAGGAAGTGTAGGCTATATAGACAGTTACCCTCAAATTGAAAAATCATTATACAAAATATATTACATCTCACATTTCAATGTTCAAACTTGTAAACAGGGCTGCATGGGTTTTCTGTTAATGCGACTCTGTGCGGCCAATGGCAATGTCCGCTTTAGGTATAATTCCAGGAGCCGCTTGTGGATTTCACAGTTCTAACGCAGTTCCACCTCTGACGCCACCAAAACAACCACTGTGGATGTCGGCTAAAGCGGATCTGACTGAATAGAGCCCTTTAAACCTGAAAATGTTTAAAACAGGACAAATCTGAGGGGGCACATGCCTTTGTGCCCCCTATGGGCATGAAGCCACTGCATGTGTGTGTCCCCGTCTGTCTGTGTGTATTTGTTGTGCATCTGTGTGTGTCTCTGTGAGCGTGTTTCCTCATGATATCATCCCCTGTTCTTCTCTATCCCAAACGGCTCCTCCTCATAAAGCCCCTGCCTGACTTCCAGATCCTTGAATGTAAAACTCAGTCTCTTCATGTTCATGGTTGTGCTTCAGCCTGTATCAATCATCTCTCTCATTACTGCGGCCCAACCCACTCACTCCCCTCCCCAGAGTCCAGGGAGCTGGTTGAACCACCTACTAATCTCTGCACTTTGGGAGATAGGGCCTGTTCTCATGGGCCCCACAGCACTAGGAAAACCCTGTGTGCTCAATTCCATTTGCTTACTCTCTGCCCATCTTCAAAGACCCAGATAACTGAATATACCTTTTATTCATTTCAAGGCTTGGTAATTATTTTTTTCTCTCTCTCACCGTATAAATCCTGAGCAGGTCTTTGGAGAATTGGCTTGTGAATAAAGTGCTTTCATCTGCCGTATGTTTATTACTGTGTTATGTTATATATGTAGTATTACTGGGGTACTTTACTAATGATTCATATTCTCACTACATTTCTATTCATGTTATTTGATGAACAGTAAAAACTGATGTGCTTTTTATTCTGTTTCTGAATGCCGTTTTTTCTTGGGGAGTGAACTCATCTGCTATCACAGACTGGCAGAAGGAAAACGCCCGGAGGCCTTTTCATTAAAACAATTACGCTAATTACACTTTACTGGCTGTGGGGGAATGGAAATGCTTTTATTTTAAGACAGAGCGGGAGAGAAAAGAACAAACGTTTGAAAATAAAAATGAAAAGGTTGGGGGAAGCACAGGGATATTCCCCCTCTATTTCTCTCTTTCTCCCCCCTTCCCCCCACTTCTCTTCCTCTCAAATTATTACATATTTTTTATCTGTACATTTTAGACTGTGAGTAAAGAGAGTGATGTCATTAGTAGTGTTATTAGGTTCCCCATGTGTGTATAATCAGGGTCTTACAATCAGATCCAGGAGATAAAATCACAGCCTGCATCTTAGCAGCAGTAAGATATCCATTATATCCAACGAATCTGAAGTAGGCCAGATTAGATTTCACACTTTTGACAGCTGGTCTTTTTTTGGGGCTTTTGAAGTCAAGTCACAGAGAGCATTGTCTGTATCTGTGTTCTTCTTCTGTAGGAGACATCTTTTTACATTGCTAGTTTCACCGTCACAATCAAAGCCCTAAAATGAAAGAAACTCCTCTTACATCAACCAAACTGAAAAAAATTAACTCTTTGATGGTTGCTAGACGCTAACTCTGCAGCGGTAGTCATGGGATCAAGTTATGCAGAGACTTACTCAGGATTGCATGGTTTTTTTACTGTTGAAGAGCCTCCTCGAAGCAATTAGCCATATGTAACCATTATGTGCTGGCTGTATCCTGGCCCTGACCATCCATTCCCAGTGCTACACTGTCCCACCTCCCATCTATTAGGCCCAGTAAATCAGGTAGTAAATATGTTTGACTGGATGAACCCTGTGGTGAGCCATTTGGCCTAAAACGCCTGTATACTTTATGTGCTATCTGGCTATAGTAAGTGAGCATCACTTGGCTGTGACATAAACCATCCGGTCTCCAACACATACGGTTTACCATGGATTATGGGTACGAATTTGGCTTTTTTCTCTCTCCCTCTTTCTCTCTGGTCGTTGGTCCATGATGTTGGTCCGTTGTGTGCTCTGTGGTAATCCCACCTGTAGCCAGGAGAGGGCTGCTCAGGCAGGCAGGTCTGGATGGATCCACGTTGCTCAGCTTCACATAGGAAGTGCAGCAGCAGCACTGTTCACGGTTCACGAGAGAGAGAGAGAGAGACTGCATGCTATAAGCCAGGAGCCCAGGGGGAGGAGTTAGACAGACAGGTCAGTATGTTCTTGCGTAACACTTGAGAAGAGTCAAGGTGCAGGGAGAAATTAGGGGAGGATTGGGAACACAGACATAATCATGCTTAGCTCACATGGCAGGTAGACAGCAGAAGGCATACTCTCACACTTATGCAAACCGGCTTACATGCTCACTCTAACACTCCTGGAGACATTTTCACATGCTCACCAACACACAACCGTCACTTGCCGATTTCTTGCACACGCTTACACAAACACACTCACACACTAGTTGACTGGATGAAATAGCAACACAGTGCCGATATGGAGGGAGCGAGAGAGAGGGGGGAGGATGCAGCAGTTTTGAAAGAGCGTTTGGCTCAATTCAAATAGTTGCCATGGTTTCAAGATGTTTCCATGGAAACACAAGCTGCCAATAAAATGAATTTGAACTGAATCTTTGCAGGGAGATGGCAGGAAGGTGAGAGACGGGTAGTGGAGAGGACGGCAACAAGGGGGAAAGAGAGAGGGGTACTACAGACCCTCAGACAGACTGAGCCCCTATGAATACAGTCACTTCACCGGGTTGAGGGTGTGGATGTAGGGGCAAGGGCGGAGGTGGGGTGGGAGTTTCAGGTAACAAGGAGGAAGAGAAAAACAAAAACAAGGCACACTATGGAAGCAAAGGGGGTTAGAGTGGACTATTTTAGGCCACAGGTTGTCATAGTAACAGTGGCCTCACAGCAGAGGTGTGTGTGAGATGTGAGGGTGTGTGTGTGTGTGTGTGTGATGTGAGGGTGTACAATCAGGATGTTCCATGCTTTAACGGCTCCTCTAAGTACAGAACAAGGCCTTTAATGTCTACTCAGTCAGTCAGCACGTCTGCTTTCGTTCCCCATGCTCTTTGCATCTTCCTCCCTCACTCACTCTCTCTCTCTTTTCTCTGTCTCACTATACCTCTCCCTGCTTCCACTTCTTTCTCTCTCTCACTGTCTCTCTACCTCTCCTTCTCTCTGAAGGACAGAGATATTCCCACATTTCTCGGTCGCCATGGTAACGCTGCAGCAAGCAAGAAAGAGAGGCCGCAAGAGGAAGGGGGAGTGGAGACGAGGCTGGGGATGTGTGAACAATGCTAATGCTACTTCACTGATCATTGATTGTGTACCCCCCCTTCTCTCTCTCTCTCTCTTTCCTTCTTTCCACCTCTTTGTATCCTCATTACTCTCTTCATCTCACTGTGTCCCTCTCCCTGTGGTTTTAAAAGCCAATCTTTAAATAGTGCTGTCATTGTTATCATTATCATTATTGGGTCATTTAGCAGACGTCTGTATCCAGGGCAACGTGGAGAAGTGACATTGGTTCCTTGGTTAATACAAATATAGACAGAATCCATCAACATCGCTAGGAGTCATTATCAGTCTAATGGTGAAACTCTTCCTGTCCCATCCCACTGTACACAACGCCATCTCATTACACCACTCCCACCATTCCAGGAGTAAACAGGCGTGTGTGTGTGTGTGACCTCAGGGGGCGTAAACAGTGATGCTAATGCGCTAATGCTAGCAGGGCAAGCATAACATATCACACACCAGTAGCAGCAGAGGCCCCTGGGCCTGCGGGAGCAGACAGCCAGGCAGGCAGGTATACAGCCATCCATCCAGGCAGTCAGGTATACAGGTAGGGAGCCAGCCAAGCAGGTATACAGGCAGGCAGCCAGTCAAGCAGGTAAGTAAACAGGCAGGCAGGTATACAGGTAGGGAGCCAGGCAGGCATGTATGCAGGCAGCCAGGCAGGCAGGTATACAGACAGCCAGGTTTACAGGCAGGCAGGTATACAGGCAGGCAGGTTTACAGGCAGCCAGGCAGGCAGGTTTACAGGCACACAGCCAGGAAGGCAGGTATACAGGCAGCCAGCTGCAGCAGAGCCTGTCTAAGAGGGCTGAGGCTGACTCAATACACCAGGTAGTGGAGTGAAGTAAATAAGAGCCAGTCTCTCAGGATGCTTCACACAGGTGTCCACCGCTGCAGGCTCCACTAGTGGCTTTACGTCCTGTAGTTAGTTAGCCTACCTGCTGTTCTCTCACACTCAGGCACACACACACACATGCACACAAGCAAACACACACACACACACACACACACACACACACACACACACACACACACACACACACACACACACACACACACACACACACACACACACACAGTCTTCCAGGACCACACATTACTCTGCAGCTAATCGATGGATTGAAGGTATTGATTAGAGGTTCACCTCTCCACCTTCACCTCACCATGGCTCCACGGCCTCAGTCACTCACTGGTGCAACTCTTTCAACCAGTTGACACTGAACCTTTTGATCTGCTGTGTACAGAGAGATTGCCTACCCTCAGTACATACAGTGTATAATGCAGCCCAGCCACACTGTATCTGCATGTCAATCACCACAGTAAATTACACTGTGTGCAGCAATCCACTCACTGTTAATTCACCATTTGTGTGTTTGTTTATGCTGTATCTACGTTGATCTAGCCAATAAGTCGTCTCATCCATGTCAATCATCACTAATGTATAGGAAATCTGTGTGCGCCGGTACCCATAATTCTACAGGGCGTGCGACAAGCCGTCGTTTGTCGATTGCCTGTCTAGTGTAGAAATTAATGTGTTCATAGTCGGGTGTGTGTGTTCGGATGTTTACCAGTTGTTCTCTGTTCTAGTCTGGAATACTGAATATGAGAGATAATTATCCTATCACACAGATAACAACAGTGTCAAATCCTCTGTCGGCAACACTCCTCCGTCAGAGCCCTGTCTGTCACACGGCTTCAGGATTTGGGGAGCCATGGAAACAGACGTGTGGATGAGTAGCTGTCAGTGTCACTGGGGTCTGTGCTGAAGCCGTGTGTTCTGTCATACTGTGATGAAAGTCAACAGTCCGTACAACTCTTCCTGCCACCTACTTTCAAGGGCTCTTTACCACGTAGTCACAGTCACACACGCGTTGGCTGGTAGGTGTTGTGTTATGTTGATGACTCTGGCTGTGTGGCGTGGAGTGCAAACAGTGAACATATGTCTGCCTTCACATAAAAGACGTCTCTTCATGCATAGTTGTGCGTGAAATGTGGTCCCTTGATAAATTCCTATAGATATTGCATGTCATGTGTTCTCTTTTCTACATTTACTGGTATACGTTCTGTCAAAATGATATTTATAATATATGAACCTGTCGGAGCTGCATGTGGGTAGAAAACATGCAGCTTGTTGAGATGTGAATATATGAATGTGTTTGTACACTCTTAGAAAAAGGGTTCCAAAAGGGTTATTCGGCTGTCGCCATAGAACTTGTTTTCGTTCCACATAGAACCCGTTTTGTGAAAAGAGTTCTACATGGAACCCAAAAGTGTACTACCTGGAACAAAACATTTTTCTTCAAAGGGTTCTCATATGGGGACAGCCGAAGAGCCCTTTTAAGTTCTAAACCTTAAGCTATAAGGAGTGTGTGTGTGTGTGTGTGTTATATACTGTCCTGTATGTCCAGTCATCAGATATTGTGCTTGTACATTGTATGTGTCATGTGCTTGGTGTGTCATCTTGTCACCCCTCTCTCTCTCAGTCTCCTCTCACTCTCTCCTGCTCAATAAGTCCTCTCTCGACATCGATTACCCTCTTCCCCCACAGGAAAACAAACGTCCTTCCACAGGACAAACAGAGGAAAGTGAAAAGAGAGGGAGGAAAGGGAGAGAGGATAATTTAGCAAAAATACTGTAAACCTGATAAAATACCTAAACAGCTGTCCGTGCCACCCCGGAGGAAGGGAGGAGAGCAGGAGAGAGGTGAGAAAGAGGGGGACATTGAAAGGGTAGTTATGGGATAGATGATTACCCCCTGTCTCCAAGGTTACACTTTACAACTGTATCACCGCAGAGCGATCAGGGAGGGAGGAGGGGGTGACATGGACAGTCCATCACAGGGGACTGAATTAAAGAAGGCAGAGGCCCCTTCCTCTGATACTGACCTTCACATTGAGGATTAACGCTGGTCCTGACCTCCAGACTAAAACACCATGACACCTGCGTCACATTCACCACGGCTAACACTAACCATGACCAGCAGACCAGAAACCAAACAGAAACGATGGGAAGGAGAGGGATGGTGAAAAATGGGTGATATGACAGACCTCAATAAGAGCGAGCAAGAGAAAACGCTTAGATTCCAGCCAACTGCAAGAATTGACCTTTAAAAAGCAAAAAAAAAAAGGAAACTTGTTTGCTTCTCTCTGTCCCCTCCTCCCTCTCAAATCGCTATCCATTTCCTCTGTGTCCTTACCTCCTCTCTCCTTATCTTCCATCAGTTTCTATTTTCCTTTGCGGTCTGCTCGGTTAAAACTCCTTCAAACCCGACAGAGCCGATTCTCACCGCAGAATGAATAAGGAGCTAATGGTTGGAATGAGTAAAACACGTACTGCAAAGTTCAGTTCTATTACATACGAAGAGCCTGGATTTCACACAGTCCATTTTTTATCTTAAATAAGTAGTCGCTGCTGTACCCTTGAGTCATGCAGATCCCACCATCAGAGAGCTGCAAATTATAATTGTTAGGATTGTTTTGCATAATCTATTCAGTGTGACCGTGTACTGCACCATACAGTAGGTAAGATGTATGCTATGGGAGTGATGTATAGCATCAGCAATTTGAAGGGCATGTTCACACACAAGACTCCCATGATTAAAATGCTTGTTGATGTATTTCACTTACCTGGATTACTGCACATCTACAGATCCAGAGATAGATACAAGGAATACATGCAGACTCACAAGGGCATACGGAAGACGCATGCACAAGAAGCAACCCGCAAACAAATGTAAAATGATATGCTTAAATACACACATATGGATATGCACAGCACATACGGTATGCAAAGCAGGCCACTGGTTTTTAGCTATTTGTCTTCTCACACAAACACACACCCTTGGGTTAGCCAAAAATTGTAACCCTGAGTCCGTAGCATTCAGAAGCTGACCCTTTGGCTAACCTCCAGTCCAGCCAGCACGAGAGCAGTGTATACCGCAGGCTAAAAACTGTGACACACACAGACTCACACACACACACACACGACTCACACACACACAGACTCACATATACACACACACACAGACAGACAGATGTCAGGCGGGCGCAGGCGGTGGTCAGCCATTAGGGTCAAAATACACACCCCGCAGCCAGCCAGTCCACAGCCATACTGTAGTGTCAAATCAGCTTTAACACACTGACATAACGCCTTGCCTTTTAAACACACCCACACACCCACACACACACTAAAAAACAGATGCACTCAAAAGGAAAACAAATATTTGACATATGCATTGAAGAATTACATAGTTCAAACAAAAAACCCACACATATTTAAATCTTACATTTCAAATTCTAATTTCTATACACTGAGATTATACACACTCAATCAGATACAGATAAAGTCGGAAGTTTACATACACCTTAGCCAAATACATTTAAACTCAGTTTTTCACAATTCCTGACATTTAATCCTAGTAAAAATTCCCTATCTTAGGTCAGTTAGGATCACCACCTTATTTTAAGAATGTGAAATGAATAATAGTAATAATATTAATAGTAATATAGTATAGTATAAATATAGTAATAATATTTGTCACGATCGTCGTAATGTGGAAGAGAGGAGGACCAAGGCGCAGCGTGATAGTAATACATTCTTCTATTTATTTACCGAAACGAAGAACACTTGACAAACTATACAAAAAACAACAAAACGAACGTGAAGCTATATACGAAAACTGCAGACACAGGCAACTTACACATAGACAATAACCCAACGAAATCCCTAAAGAATATGGCTGCCTAAATAGGGTTCCCAATCAGAGACAATGATAGACATACAAAACACCTAGACTAGAAAACACCCCATAAACATACAAAACCCCTAGACAAGTCAAAACACATAAATCCCCCATGTCACACCCTGACCTAACCAAAATAATAAAGAAAACAAAGATAACTAAGGCCAGGGCGTGACAATATTTCAGCTTTTATTTCTTTCATCACATCCCCAGTGGGTCAGAAGTTTACATACACTCAATTAGTATTTGGTAGCATTACCTTTAAATTGTTTAACTTGGGTATGTCACGGCCGTTTAAAGGAGTGGACCAAGGCGCAGCGTTTTGAGCGTACATACTTATTTATTTACCGATGTCGCCAACAAAAACACTAAATATCAAAACGACACGTGAAGCCAACGTAGTGCATCCAGGCAACTAACAAGGACAACTACCCACCAAAAAAGGACCAAGCAGCGTGGGAACCAGGAGCAGTGCAATGGGGACTCATGGACATGGGAGGACATTCTAGACGGCAAGGGATCCTACACATGGGAGGAGATCCTGGCTGGTAGGGATCGCCTCGCATGGGAACAGGTGGAGGCAGCCAGGAGAGCGGAGGCAGCAGGAAAAGGGAACCGGCGTTACGAGGGAACACGGCTGGCAAGGAAGCCCGAGAGGCAACCCCAAAAATGTTTTGGGGGGGCACACGGGGAGTGTGGCTGAGTCAGGTAGGAGACCTGAGCCAACTCCCCGTGCTTACCGTGGCGGGCGTCGTATTGGTCAGGCACCTGTTTATGCGGTGGAGCGTACGGTGTTCCCAGTGCGCTACATCCCAGCTCCCCGCATCTGCCGGGCTAGGGTGAGGATCCAGCCAGGGCGGTTGGTGCCAGCCCTGCTCTCCAGACAGCCAGTGCGTCTCCTCGGGCCAGGATATCCTGCGTCGGCTCTGCGCACTGTGTCTCCCGTGTGTCTGCACAGCCCAGTGCGTCCTGTGCCTGCGCCCCGCAAGTGCCGGGGTAAAATCACCATCCAGCCAGGACGGGTTGTGCAGGTCCTTAGTTCGAGACCTCCAGTGCGCCTCCATGGCACGGTCTATCCTGTGCCTCCTCCGAGGACCAGGCTGTCTCTCCGTCTCCTCCCTCCAGGTGCCAGAGCCGCCCGTCTGTCCTGAGCTGCCAGAGCCGCCCGTCTGTCCTGAGCTGCCAGAGCCGCCCGTCAGTCAGGAGCTGCCAGGAGCCGCCCGTCAGTCAGGAGCTGCCAGGAGCCGCCCGTCAGTCAGGAGCTGCCAGAGCCGCCCGCCAGTCAGGAGCTGCCAGAGCCGCCCGCCAGTCCGGAGCTGCCAGAGTTGCCCGCCAGTCCCGAGCTGCCAGAGCCGCCCGCCAGTCCCGAGCTGCCAGAGCCTCCCTCCTGCCCGGAGCTGCCAGAGCCTCCCTCCTGCCCGGAGCTGCCAGAGCCTCCCTCCTGCCCGGAGCTGCCAGAGCCTCCCTCCTGCCCGGAGCTGCCAGAGCCTCCCTCCTGCCCGGAGCTGCCAAAGCCTCCCTCCTGCCCGGAGCTGCCAAAGCCTCCCTCCTGCCCGGAGCTGCCAAAGCCTCCCTCCTGCCCGGAGCTGCCAGAGTCTCCCTCCTGCCCGGAGCTGCCAGAGTCTCCCTCCTGCCCGGAGCTGCCAGAGTCTCCCTCCTGCCCGGAGCTGCCAGAGTCTCCCTCCTGCCCGGAGCTGCCAGAGTCTCCCTCCTGCCCGGAGCTGCCAGAGTCTCCCTCCTGCCCGGAGCTGCCAGAGTCTCCCTCCTGCCCGAAGCTGCCAGAGTCTCCCTCCTGCCCGGGGCCCGCGGCGAGGGTCCCCGCTCTAGAGGCGCCACCAAAGTGGGTAAAGCCAGAGGTGGAGCGGGGTCTGCGTCCCTCACCAGAGCCGCCACCGCGGGGAGATGCCCACCCAGACCCTCCCATATAGGTTTAGGTTTGCGGCCGGGAGTCCGCACCTTTGGGGGGGGAGGGGGGGGTACTGTTACGCCCTGACTTTAGTTATATTTGGTTTCTTTATTATTTGGTTAGTTCAGGGTATGACAGCGTCAAACGTTTTGGGTAGTCTTCCACAAGCTTCCCACAATAAGTTGGGTGAATTTTGGCCCATTCCTCCTGACAGAGCTGGTGTAACCGAGTCAGGTTTGTAGACCTCCTTGCTCGCACATGCTTTTTCAGTTCTGCCCACAAATTTTCTATAGGATTGAGGTCAGGGCTTTGTGATGGTCACTCCAATACCTTGACTTTGTTGTCCTTAAGCCATTTTGCCACAACTTTGGAAGTATGCTTTGGGTCATTGTTCATTTGGAAGACCCATTTGCGACCAAGCTTTAACTTCCTGACTAATGTCTTGAGATGTTGCTTCAATATATCCACATAATTTTCCTACCTCATGATGCCATCTATTTTGTGAAGTGCACCAGTCCCTCCTGCAGCAAAGCACCCCCACAACATGATGCTGCCACCCCCGTGCTTCAGGGTTGGGATGGTGTTCTTCGGCTTGCAAGCGTCCTCCTTTTTCCTCCAAAGATAATGATGGTCATTATGGCCAAACAGTTTTATTTTTGTTTCAACAAACCAGAGGACATTTCTCCAAAAAGTACGACATTTGTCCCCATGTGCAGTTGCAAACCGTAGTCTGGCTTTTTTATGGCGGTTTTGGAGCAGTGGCTTCTTCCTTGCTGAGCGGCCTTTCAGGTTATGTCGATATAGAACTCGTTTTACTATGGATATAGATACTTTTGTACCTGTGTCCTCCAGCATCTTCACAAGGTCCTTGGCTGTTGTTCTGGAATTGATTTGCACTTTTCGCAGCAAATTACATTCATCTCTAGGAGACAGAACACGTCTCCTTCCTGAGCGGTATGACGGCTGCGTGGTCCCATGGTGTTTATACTTGCGTACTAAGGACAAACCATACTTGCAGAGGTCTACACAGAGGTCTTGGTTGATTTCTTTTGATTTTCCCATGATGTCAAGCAAAGAGGCACTGAGTTTGAAGGTAGGCCTTGAAATACATCCACAGGTACACCTCCAATTGACTCAAATTATGTCAATTAGCCTATCAGAAGCTTCTAAAGCCATGAGATAATTTTCTGGAATTTTCCAAGCTGTTGAAAGGCACAGTCAACTTAGTGTATGTAAACGTCTGACCCACTAGAATTGTGATACAGTGAATTATAAGTTAAATAATCTGTCTGTCAACAATTGTTGGACAAATTACTTATGTCATGCACAACGTAGATGTCCTAACCGACTTGCCAAAACTATAGTTTGTTAACAAGAAATTTGTAGAGTGGTTGAAAAACGAGGTTTTAATGACTCCAACCTAAGTGTATGTAAACTTCAGACTTCATCTGTACTCTCTCTGAGACATTCAAACTTCACTTGTCACTCAAAATAACGACCAGCAGGGCCTCCCGGGTGGCGCAGTGGTCTAGGGCACTGCATCGCAGTGCAAGCTGCGCCACCAGAGTCTCTGGGTTCGCGCCCAGGCTCTGTCGCAGCCGGCCGTGCCCGGGAGGTCCGTGGGGCGACGCACAATTGGCATAGCGTCGTCCGGGTTAGGGAGGGTTTGGCCGGTAGGGATATCCTTGTCTCATCGCGCTCCAGCGACTCCTGTGGCGGGCCGGGCGCAGTGCGCGCTAACCAAGGGGGCCAGGTACACTGTGTTTCCTCCGACACATTGGTGCGGCTGGCTTCCGGGTTGGAGGCGCGCTGTGTTAAGAAGCAGTGCGGCTTGGTTGGGTTGTGCTTCGGAGGACGCATGGCTTTCGACCTTCGTCTCTCCCGAGCCCGTACGGGAGTTGTAGCGATGAGACAAGATAGTCATTACTAGCGATTGGATACCACGAAAATTGGGGAGAAAAGGGGGTAAAATTATTAAAAAAAAAAATAATAATAATAAAACCAGCATCTCAATGGGGATAATGTGAAAAAACAACGTCATTTTTATTCCATAAATGTCTCAGTATGGCACATGAACAGAGGTTGAATGGTCTGAAAAAGATTTGTCACGGAACCTTTAAGCAGAACAAATGACCCCTCCTCCACACACACGTGACATTGTTTCCAGTGTTAATACACACACCCATGGTTAGAACAGGCTAGAACAGAGTCATAAGAAACAATCATGAGAACAACCATAGTCAATATTGCAGAAGAAAAGAAGAAGCAAACCAAAAGAGCAGATGGAGTCTATGTCAGGTCTCCTCCTAATATCTCAAGTGTTGGCTTGTTGTAGTGTTAATTTTCCCTTTTTTCCTGAGAGAGGGTTAGGGTTGAAGTAACGCGTGTGTGTGTGTGTGTGTGTGTGTGTGTGTGTGTGTGTGTGTGTGTGTGTGTGTGTGTGTGTGTGTGTGTGTGTGTGTGTGTGTGTGTGTGTGTGTGTGTGTGACTCAGAGCGAGGCAGGGACAGGCAGGGACTGATGCTTCATCTACATTTCTGAGGGACAGGGTGATAAAAGGGAGACAAGGAGAAAGGGGGTAAGTCAGCCATGCTCCTTTGCTTCCCGTGGGTGAGGATTGGAGTCATCGGCCCCTCCAGCACTGGTTGACATATAAGCACCGCAGCGTTCCCCCTCATGTCCCTCTCTCTTCTTCACACAACACACACACACACACGTTACATGCTCTTACACACGCTGCACACACATGCTCTTATACCCAAGCACACCGCACACACTCAAACGCACAACTGTGCACAAGCACATGGGAATGCATGCACACATATAGACAGGCACACACACTCGTACACACACAGATATACACAAATACAGTGTATATACACACAGATACAGTGTAGCCTACCCAGGCCAGTACCCAGACAGGATAAGGAGTGACAGGACGTCTCAGTGTCCTCTGACAGTCAACCTCATCGCTCATTCCTCCTGCTTCTCTGTCTCTCTGTCTCTCTGTCTCTCTGTCTCTCTGTCTCTCTGTCTCTCTGTCTCTCTGTCTCTCTGTCTCTCTGTCTGTCTCTCTGTCTGTCTCTCTGTCTCTCTGTCTCTCTGTCTCTCTGTCTGTGAGAGGGAGTTGTCTGCCTGAGGGGAAAAGGGTTGTTCTGTGGTGAGTGAGGTATACACTGTGGGCGACCATGTTGGATATATGAGGTAAAGCACAGGAGGCTGCTGAGGGGAGGACGACTCATAATAATGTCTGGAACGGAGCAAATGGAATGGCATCAAACACCTGGAAACCATGTGTTTGATGTATTTGATACCAATTCCCTGATTCCGCTCCAGCCATTACCACGAGCCCGTCCTCCCTATTTAAGATGCCACCAACCTCCTGTGAGGTAAATGTATGGTAAACACGAGGTAAACGTGTTAAGTAACACCAGGGTTTGAGGCCATTAGAAGCCACACTCTGCCAGCTGGTGGCTGATGGTGTGGAGCGAGGTAAAAATAAAGTATCAAAGGGGGGTGTCAGAGACGGAGGTTGAAGGAGACCAGTCTGAATAAATACATCAGCACCAATGAGGACAGCAGCACACCTCCCAAACTGACAGGGGGAGACAACAAGTTTTAAAAAATGTAAAAGTTAAAAGACAAAATCAATATCTCCAGTTAAAGGGCCTTATAAATTCATGTTGAAAGACCCCAAACACCAAATGACCTCAGGTTGCATCACTGATGATGTGTCCATGAGCATCAATAGATGTATTCATTCAATGTACGCATTGATTCTTGAAGAATCTAACTTCTAAATGCCTCATGGGCTTAGTTCAACTGTTAGCTTGTTTTACTCCAATGTTTGTAAACAAAGTAAATGTAAACAAACACTGTATAGCCTTAAAACATAGTTAGAGCTAGAGTGTTGATATCATGGATGCGAGGTCAGTACTTGCATCCATAGCTCTGTCTATGAATTTGAGAGTGGTTACATTGCCTATGAATTTGAGAGTGGTTACATTGCCTATGAACTTGAGAGGGGTTACATTGCCTATGAACTTGAGAGGGGTTACATTGCCTATGAACTTGAGAGGGGTTACATTGCCTATGAATTTGAGAGTGGTTACATTGCCTATGAACTTGAGAGGGGTTACATTGCCTATGAACTTGAGAGGGGTTACATTGCCTATGAATTTGAGAGTGGTTACATTGCCTATGAACTTGAGAGGGGTTACATTGCCTATGAATTTGAGAGTGGTTACATTGCCTATGAACTTGAGAGTGGTTACATTGCCTATGAACTTGAGAGGGGTTACATTGCCTATGAACTTGAGAGGGGTTACATTGCCTATGAATTTGAGAGTGGTTACATTGCCCAATCCCTCAGCCTTTTACTGAAACAATGGCGGGGAGGTGCTTTGTTAGAACTGAGGGTTGCCCCATTAAACTTGATTTCATATTGATGAATGTTTACTGCTACTCTGCTTCTCCCTTTCAAGTTGGTTCATTGCATTGATTCTGGAGGTAATATAATAGAACAATTCTATGCCATTTAGCAAACGCTTTTAAGCGACTTAGTCAGGTCAGCCCTCAGAGCCCTGACTCCTCCTCCAGCTCTATTCTGCTGCCTGGCTGACTAGGGAGGTTCTGACCACCAGTGTTGGCGTCTGGTTTGAACTTGACCCTGCATCACACTGGGTTGCTGACGCCACTCTATCCCCACACAAGGAAACGACTATCAACACATGATCCTCTGGCTGTGTATTCCTCTCACACCGTGGTTATTCTACACTGGCCCTCCATAGGGTGCAGCGCAGCAGACCGCCATTTGCACTTCAAAGCTTTGTAATGTACGCTATGGCCGCCGCCCAGCTTCAAACAAACATCCGAGTGTGAATATGATGGTGAGCCAAGGTGCCCATAAACTGTAAATCTGTGTGCTGTGTTGCTGTGGAGAAGAGGAGAGCAGAGTAGCAGAGGGGGGTGAATGTGTGTTGCTGTTGGGAGACTTGACTGCGAGCTTGTCCTCTGAGAGGAGAGGAGCTGCTGGCTCAGCACATCCTTTAATAGTCGCCGATGGTTCAGGACATTCCGATATGAATCCAACAACTCCACAACACATCCCCGAACAACAGGGAAGGTTCCCGAGCATTGCAGGGGACGTCAGAGTGTTCTAGAACATCTGTCATAAGCGGTTCCAATTCTCAAGTCTGGAACACTTTGGATTAGAGGAGTCAATTTCTCTAATCTAGAACTTCCAAAAACAAGGATCTTAATGTTCTAGAACCTTCAGAAGGAAGTGTTCCATAATGTTCCTTCTCAGAATAGGGTGTTCAAAGACATGAAGAACAGTGTCCCAGCTGAATACCACAGCTACGGTGTGCTCAGGAAGGCCTAGCCTGATGACCAGATCCATTATGCTGGACTCCACAATTAGAGGCTTTTCAGCATGTCCCATTAGAGTGTTGGAGTAACAGTGATGGCTGCTCCCTGTTAAAGGATAATTTAGCTTTTTTGCAACCAAATCTCTATTTTTGATGTAAATGGCATGTTATAGAAGGGTCCAGTTTGCGGAAACGGATGAGCTCTCAAAATAGTGATGCAGGTCTTTAGATGTTATATACTGAGAGCTTTGCCGTTCCTAAAAGAACGTATATGGGTGTTTTTGTTCATGTTTTTCCAGAGCCCCCTTATGGGGATGAGGAAGTGAATCACTGGTTGGGGTAAGTTTCTCAAAAACAAGTGAAATCTAAATAATAGTAGATTTGGTTGTTAAAAATAAAACTTCCCCTCATATGAACCTCTCCGCCTGAGGTTGCCTGACCTCTAGCACAGAACAGTCATCAACAGAAGATGAAGTCATCCACGATGAGACACCGCTAATCTCCCCCGCGTCACAGCACGCTAACACTCACGTCAGCCGCCCAAGTCAACCAAAACGGACATCTTGTGACAGAGGACATGGTTGCCAAGGAAACAATGAAATAAGCCATATGTTAAATGTCTCTCTGTTCTCAAATTAAAGACACCTTCACAGAACACAAAGCCCCAGCCTCTGAACCGCAGCCCTGCTGGGATCTGGCGAGAGGTTTGTGTGAAGCCCACCGCACAAAGACACACATCATTAAGAAAGCCCATTTCAATCAATCATTCACAATCATTCAGTCAGTCAATGTCAGTCAGTCAGTCAATCCGCAAATGTGTGTGCGCTCATGCCTATATGTGCTTGTGCGTGTGTATGTGTGCACACGTACGTATGTGTGTAGGCAACAGGGAGGCCTGTTTGATAAGTGGCTGCAGGCTCTTGTACAAATCACACGGATGGCGCAGACTGACGTCCATGAGCATCTGATCTCAACCTCCACAAAACCTCACAGGGAGAATATGGACAGGAAATACTCTGAGCCAGCACCACACGCACAACCAGAGAGCATCTAAACACCAGCCTCGTAGAAGTAGACTTCCTTAAAACCCATCTAAAGACCGACTGGCGTCATAGTAATAAAATCCCCCACTGACTACTAGTCTGACAATGACGTAAAGTTAAACTAGGAGACTAGAGACTACAGACACACAGATCTGCATCTGAACGTACCACCGTCTCAGTCGCCATCATCATCATGATGTGTGACAATAGAAGCTGCAAGGTTTCTCTGGGTCTGTATTCATAGGCCATCTGATGGCCATTAAAAAATATGATAGCAATAATAATGCTTATAAATTACAGCGGTTTGACACTTCTGGCCTTGACAACTGGGAGGAGCATTTGCATTTGGCACTGGAGCGTATGCATCACTGACACTATGAGTATCAATAATGTAGCGGCTCCACTGTCGTTTCACAACTATTTTTAAATGGTTGGGTGACAGAATAAAATTAAACTCTACGCGGGAAGATAACAACTTACTAATTCTATGGCTTACATCTGTTCACCACCCACATATGGGACCAGCGCCAATGGTGGACCTGGCTGGTTCCCTAAGGGTGTTGTCTCACCTAAACAAGGCTATGCTCACCTCAAGCTCAAATAAGGCCCCTGAAACATGACTATCTAAAAACACAAAGATCACCTCCCAACTCTTTAGCTCTTTGTGTCGCACTGCTTTGCTTTATCTTGGCCAGGTCGCAGTTGTAAATGAGAACTTGTTCTCAACTGGCCTACCTGGTTAAATAAAGGTGACATAAAAAACTGCTCTGATCAGAACACAGCAGGTTCTACCAATTAAGATAATTAAAATCACATCCTAAATATATCAAAAGCCTGATTAATATTGTCTCATTAGACCAGGACCTGAGCTAGAACAGCCAAACATGTCAAGATAACCGAGGCCATCGGCCCCTGTCCAATTAGGAAACACTATAGCCTTGATTGGCTGGTTTAACAGTGAGGATAACTAGGGCAGTGTGACACGCAACTTGACCACAAGCTCGTAACTTCAGATTGACTACGAGTTGAGAGAGGCAGAGGCCAGTGGAATGCTAAAGAGACTGGCCGTGATAGAGCAGACCTTTGATCTCTTGGGCTTATCCCAATAGGCAGAGGGGAGAGGGGGGGAAAACCCTGCTTAACTAGAAATCCCGTTTTTACTTAAAGTGTCAGTGAGAGGATCATAGAACAGCCTGGAGCAGAGTGAAACAGACAGAGAACTGCTTTAAACTGGTTATTTAAAATGGAGGTCTGACTGGCCCCCTCCCTCCTTCTCTCTCTCTCTCTCTGCATCCTCTTTACACAACCCACACATTACATACACTCACCTAGCAGGCGCATGCATGCACACACACACTGATATAGCTGCATTCTAAATAATGGAAACAATATCAAGTTGCCATAGTAATCGAAAATACTACTGTAGGTACCGTAACTGAACGAACACACACACACACACACACACACACACACACACACACACACACACACACACACACACACACACACACACACACACACACACACACACACACACACACACACACACACACACACACACGGCTTATTCCCTGAATGGTTGAGCGAGCAGGTCTCTTCCTGCACAGTAAACACAGCGTTTCCATTAGTGTTAAGTGTGTGTTCAGTGCTGTGTGACTCAGTCACTGAAGTGATGTTACTGGGACTGTGGGGCACTGGCAAAACTTGTTCTGCCACTAAGCCTTTCTAGCTCTTCTCTGTTACACTTCATAAGAGCTTCATAAGGCTTCATAATGCTTTCTGATGTGACAAGACAGGCAGGGAGTCACATCCAGAGTACTGGGGGAATAGTTGTTGTCAGAACCACTGAACACACACACACACACACACACACACACACATGAATATGTAAATAACTAGTGAGGGGATTAAAGATCCCTGGTGTTGGGAAAATACATATGTTAATAACTGGTGCATGGGATATGAGTGTTAATCACAAGTGCAAGGTACATGAATACGTTCAGCACTGGTGTAGGAATATGCAACTGACATGTAGAAGTGATATAGACGATGTAAATCACTGCATAAGTAAATCAAAAGTGTGTGTAGATGATATAGATACAGGATGTAAGTCACTGGAATAAGCCAATGGAATATGTTCATTATTTCCATGAGCAACATGAATGTGTAAATCACTTGCGTAAGTGCCGTGAAAAAATATAAATATCTATTGTGAGGACCATGGATATGTTAATAGCCTTCTATACGGCCTGTTCCCTCATATTTGCATCAGAAACCCAAATCAAGATGCTATGATGAGGACTGTCGCAGCTGCAACAGTTGCCAGGGAAACCTGGTGGCAGGAACCTGTAGGGACATTGTGTTAGGATATGGGCACACTGTGAAAGGTGATTTGCTACTGTTGGAAGAACACTGGCCGGCTTGTAGAGAGATATGTTGTCTTAAAGGAACATGATTGACAGGGGGCATCGGGCACCATATGAGGTGCACGCTGTGACGCTGTTTGGCGCATTATTCTGAGGGTAGGTAGTCATGGAAACAGGGTGTTGACAGCGAACTCACACTCGGAGCACTGATAGCTATGACATTCTGAAAATCACAGAGTGAGAGAGAGCGTGAGCAAGCTTGTAAATCAAAGCAGGATCTATCCTGTCCTCCGTGTGCAGGAAAAGACCCCTCGCCGGCCATTCCACATTCTGTGTGTCTCATCTCAAGCACAGCTGTATTAGCCAAAGGGATACACACCAAAAGTGATATTTCAATTAAATGGAACAAAACACAAAAAAACTAATGCCACCAAGTTTCACAGAGTTCAACCGCCATTTTGTGTGCCAGGTATTTTAATTTCTCAATGTGACTTCTGCTGACAGAACATCTTTCAGAATTATAACCAGTGTAATTAGCGAATTATAATAACAATAACAATATTACAATTGAGATAACACTTGATTTAAAAAAAGATAAAAAGGAAATAATCAAACTAGATAAAAACAAAATGAAAAAACACTTATAATAGCTTTTTTAAAAGAGATCTATACGTTTCTATATTTTTTATTTATTTGTCCTTTTCCTTAAAAAAGAAAATTCAACCATCACCATATGATTCATCTAGGCTTTCTGTCTCTTTCATTGAATAGGTTTCTCTTACCTTTCAAACGCTTCAAAATGCTGTCCTCCTTTAGCTCCCTGCTGCCATGAATTCCATTCACACATGAGAATACTGAGTTCTGATATAATCCTCTGCAAACGAGCAGTCTTCGTCAAAGGTTCATGTCCTGTCTTTTACACAACAGAATAAAATGAGGGGTCCTGATCGGCTGAGACTGGGAGTTTCTGAGGAGGCATGGGCTGTGAGGATGCCACCTGTTTCTGCAGGTTGGTGTTTGGTGGAACACAGTCCATCCCCTGTTGTTGGAGTAAATATGGTGGTTGAAGGGATCGTCATCGTTCCATGTGTAATCAAATCATTCCCCACTGGATCAATTATAAACATCCCTTTCATAAGGATGTACTAGGCTGCTCTGCCACCTATACACTGACTGTACAAAACATTAGGAACACCTGCTCTTTCCATGATAGACTGACCAGGTGAAGACTATGATCCCTTATTGATATCACCTGTTAAATCCACTTCAATCAGTGTAGATGAAGGGGAGGAGAAGGGTTAAAGACAGTTTTTTAAGCCTCGAGACAATTGAGACATGGATTGTGTATGTGTGCCATTCAGAGGGTGAATTTGAACGGGGTATGGTAGTAGGTGCCAGGCGCACCGGTTTGAGTGTGTCAATAGCTGCAACACTGCCGGGTTCTTCAAGCTCAACAGTTTCCCGTGTGTTTCAAGAATGGTCCACCACCCAAAGAACGTCCAGCCAACTTGACAACTGTGGGATGCATTGGAGTCAACATGGCCCAGCATCCCTGTGGAACGCTTTTAACACCTTGTAGTCCATTCCCCGACCAATTGAGGCTGTTCTGAGGGCAAAATGGGGTTCAACTCAAAATTAGGAAGGTGTTCCTAATGTTTTGTACACTCAGTGTATGATAATAATAACAATAATAATAATAATAATAGTAATAATGATGATAATTATAATAATCATTTGTTCTCAATATCATGATATATTGCATACAGATATACTGAATGCATGAAGTTGAAACGGATCACATTGCAATTTTAGATATTACCACTTGAATCAGAGAGCATGCTAAACCTATATCTGCTTTTAAGAGCTATCTACAGTATACGGTTGATAAGCATTTACTGAATTATTATAATTATCATCATTATCATCATTACAATATCCATATTGTTTGTATCTAAGGGTGAAGTTTTGTAATCATATGTTCTCATTAAATGGAGAGTAAAGGTCCCCCTTCTCCAACGACCCTGTTTATGTAAATGTGGCATGAGAGAGAACGCTTTGTGATGCCACAAAACTTGAAGCCAAAATAAATTCAATCAAACACTGTGCCAGTTTCCAATTTGAGCTCTTGCTCATCCACAGCCTCCACTACAGTATGTCCCTTTCCAGCACAGAATGTCGGCCATCTTGTTTCTAGCCAAACAAAGTTTTCATAGTGATGACCGCTATGACAGCAGTTCATATACTCTTCAGAAGCTGTGGCTATTTAGTCAGAAACTTGGTAAAGATTCTTCATAATTTATTTCTTCGAATGAAAATATATTTATATATAATATGTACTTTCACAGTTTATTTGTATCTTTCGTAGTCCTTTTTGCTATTACGTTATTTGTTTTACGACGATTCACTCCATATACCTTCCTCTCCTTTAAAGAGAGTAGCCAGTCAGGTGTGAAAGAGGGGAGAAAGTGAGATTGAGCCCACTAAGTAAAACACAACCGGTGTTGATGTTGTTTCCTCTTCCTACACATTGCTTGTTGTCCGACACTAAACTGTGTTCTGCTCAATGGTTTACTTTCTGTGCTGTTCCACAGAGTGCGTCTGGGCAGCCCTGTACTGCTCTGACACAGTCCCAAACACTTATCCGCCTACTTCAACAGAGTGACTCAGATCTTATCTCTATATATACACATGGTGACTTGGATTGTATCTGATAATATACGAGGTGATCTGTATTTAGTTATAACCATGGTGATTCTTATTGTGTCTGAGTATTGAACCTGGTCACCTGATTCAGTCTGGGAATGCTGCGGATGGATATATAGATTGCGAGGGTTTTTACTTTGGCACAGATATGCGCAAGTTGGGCACATAGTTGTCAATCTCATAATGCACTGTGTATGTGTTAGCTGATAGAATGTTCCTGTCCTTGTGTCAGGCTGTGTGTGTCTGTGTGTGTCTTGGAGTGTCTCAGAAGATGTTAATGCTTGGACGGGTGTTGAGCAGACACAGTAGAGGTGTGAGAACAATCTCTCCTCTCTCTCTCTCTCGCTCTCTATGCACTAACCATACAAAGCAGTGTCTATGTAATATTTCATATTCTGCCTGCCTACACTTTCTATCGAAATATGGCCATGGGGATAGTACAATCAGACTCCTCTCTCTCCCTCCATCTCCCTGTTTTCTGTCTCTTAATCTCTCTCTTTTTCCATCTGTCTCTCTCTTTCTCTCAGATCTGAGTCTCTTGCACATTCTCCTTGGAGCCACTCTTGAAGAGCAGAGGCTCGATCTGAGGCTTCTGGCCTTTCCCCATGAGCCCCTTCAGAGAGCTGTGGATGCCCAGCTGGGGCAGGGGCACAGGGGAGGGCAGCGAGCCACCCGTGGGGGTGCCACCGCTGGTGGAGGTGTGCCCCTGTGCGCAGGAGTTGGGGGTGCTCTGGGTCTGGGAACAGGGGGAGAGGGAGGGGTTGTTGTTGTTGTTGAGGCCCATGCCCAGGCCCATCATGTTGTTGTTGAAGTGGTGGGCCTTGTAGTAGTGGTTGAGGTGCTCCTGTCTGGCCAGGTTGGGCAGGTTGACCATCTCCGGGTGATGCATCCTCAGGCTCTGCCCTCCTCCTACTCCTCCCCCTCCACCTCCATCCCGAGAGACGGTGCCGCCCCCTGAGATGCCGCTCCCACGTCCACCGGCACCGGCGCCAATCTCGTCCTCCACGTTGATGATCTCGATGGCGCGGGCGGGGCCGTGGTGCTTGTGCAGCTGGTGCTGCTTCCTCAGCTTGTAGAAGACCACCAGCATCACGGCTGCCATGAAGGTAATGGCCACGAAGCAGCCAATGATGATCTTGGTGGTCTTCATCACGTCATCAAGGCCAGAATAGCCCGTCTCGGCAGTGATGGGCACAGTAAAGGTGGGTCGGGTGGCCCGGGACGAGGACAAGGACCAGGCTGACAGGGAGGAGGCGGTGGTAGGGAGCCCCCCCCTCCACTGGTGGCCAGACGGGGTAATGACGTATGACTCGTTGTGGCTGTTCATGACACCCGCGTAGACTGTCGGGCCCTCGTTGGGCTCCACCGTCTCCACGGTGACAGTAGTGAAGTAGCTGACGCCAACGTCGGCGGCAGTGACATTAAGCACGGCGGTTGCCGTGGTGTTGCCAGCCGAGTTGGTCACCATGCAGGTGTACTGACCCGTGTCCCTCAGCGTGACGTTGGTAAAGTTGAGCGTACCGTCGTGCAGCACGGAGATCCGGACCCGGTAGGAGCCGTGGGTCATCAGGGTGCCGTTGGGCGTGAGCCAGTTGACCGAGGTCATGGTGGTGCCTGTGCGACACTTCAGCTCTGCAGCCATGCCCTCGGTAACGTTGAGGTCGGTGGGCGGCTCCACGATGACGGGAGCGTAGCAGGTGAAGTGGCTCTGGTCTAGCTCCCCGATGTACCTGCCCTTCAGGCCTGGGGGAGCGTGACAGCGGGCGCAGCACGTAGTGTTACTGGGCACCGTCTCCTTCAGCCACCAGCTGAGCCACAGCACGTCACAGTTGCACACCCAGGGGTTGTGGTTGAGGTGCACCCGCTCCAGCTGGTGCAGCGGGGTGAAGAGGTCATGGGGCAGCGAGTGCAGGGAGTTGTGGGAAAGGTTGAGCTCCTCCAGGTTCTTCAGGTCGTCGAAGGCATTGCGCTCGATGACCTTCACTTGTGAGTGCATGAGCCACAGCTTACGAAGCGACACCAGGCCCTGGAAGGAGCCAGGCCGGATGATCTCCAGACGGTTCCCAGACAGCTCCAGCTCCTCCAGACGCACCAGGGCCGTCAGGTTGGGGATGTCCTTCAGACCACACATGCCCAGGTTCAGGTAGCGCAGGTTGACCAGGCCCACGAAGGCGGCGTCTGAGATGTAGTCCAGCTTCTTGAGCTCTCCCAGGTCCAGCCGGCGCAGCGAGGGCACGCGGTGGAAGGCGTAGCCCGGCAGCGTCTCGATGGGGTTGTTCCGTAACCACAGCTCCCGCAGCTTGCTGAGGTACTCGAATGCCTGTGAGGGGACCAGGGTGAGGCGGTTGTCGAACAGCTCCAGCGTATTGAGGTTGGGCAGGCCATTGAATGCTCCCACCTCAATCTGACTGATTTTGTTCTTAGACAGCTGCAGGATTTCAAGGTGCCTCAAGTGCTTGAAGGTGTCTGACTTGATAACCTGGTGGGGAGAGAGGGAGAGGGAGAGGGAGAATGTTAATATCTCACAACATGAGGAGTGACTAGACTGTGTAAACAGGGTGCAGCTCCAGTGGCTGTGACAGCTGGGTAGAGTGTGAAAGCAATAGCACAGGTGTGAATGCAGGGACACTATCGGAACATTACCATAATGTTTTACAGACATGAACATCAACTCAAATCTTACAGCGAGAGAAAACAAAAACTTCAAATCACTGATATGAGCCAAATTAAAATTTACAACACTACAAAAAAATTTGGAACAAAGAGGCTGAAATTATTAATTGTGGTATATCCGTTTTGGTAAATGAACAGACATGGTTGTTTTTCTCAGAGAGAAGATGTTTGCTGGTGCACTTGGACTGGGTGGGCCCCTGGACACCCCACACCAGTATCTGGGCTGTCCAAACGGAGCTCATTTGGCCAGGCATCAGACACACAGCTAGTGAGCAGGACTAAAATCCCTTTAAATCTATTTTTATTTTATTTATTTTTTATTTAACCTTTATTTAACTAGGCAAGTCATCTATGGCTGTGTGAGATATGTGTGGGCAATGCTCTCAGTGAGGGAGGCAGTGAGAAGCTCCTGGAGCCAGGCCACTGCATCCTCCTTATGTGGAGCAGGAGGGGGGAGGGTGATAGGGAGGGTGGGGGTGTTTAAGAGGGGAGTGGGAGCTGTCAAAGCTTTACTCTCAGGGTACTTGCTGGGGAGAAGAGAAAAAAATAAGCCAGAGAATCTAGGATGCCTCCAGGTGTTTCAATATTTTTAGATTTTTAATCATTTCAAGTGGGGCTTCGGGATACAACAAATCCAATCAGAATCCGTTGGCTAAGAGGGAAGTGTAATGAATAGTGTTATTATTTCTTATTTTATATTTTAACAAGCTGCAACTCTTTAACTCGTGAGACCAAACCATGAGGGTTGATGTTCCCTTTTCCTTCTGTAGCCATCATATACAGTTCAATCATCTGCCTTTCTGACTGAGATAGAATGGCTGTTTGTCCACTTCCTCTCTCTGCAGTCACTTTACTGATTTGCCACAAACTTTGCCAAAACTAATGAGCATTAGCCTAAAACACTCTGTATCCAAATTCACAAATGGACTAAGCGTATTCAGCAACCTCGTGTCTGTGAAGTTGTCTAGACATTTCTAGAGTGCAGCACATATCTGAGCGCAAAGTTCCTAAATACATAAACTGAAAACAGCGGGAATATGTATTCTATGACACGGCTGACATGCTGAGGAAGTTCACATTGGGAAGCTGGGGTTAAATGGAGTGTCCCAGTGCAGCTGTAAAACCACAACAACTAGCTTGGGGTTCTGACATACAATCTGCTAACACATGTGTTCCTGTTTTTGTGCTGTTTGCTGTGTTACTGTTTGATTTCCATATTAACATGACCTCCATTTGAATTGCAAAACGGTTGGGGAACACTTGCAGAACATAGGCTTAAATAGATGACTTAAATAGGCATTATTCCATGGTAATTATGAGTGAATGACAGGTAATTACATTGAAACAAGTATATAAAAACAGGCATTTACATAATGCTTACCAACATGCAGTACAAGCACACACACACACTCATGCATGGGCATGCACGCACACAAACACACAGACAAACAAAAGAAATGAACATAGTGGATAATGCTCAGTACAGTCCATATTTACCTCTATTGAATTCTCTTGCAGGTTGAGGTATCGTGTGTTGACTGATATGCTCTCAGGCACCCCATCCAGACTCTGTCTCGTACAGATGACTCGACTGGCCTGATTGGAGCAGCTGCAATGGGTGGGGCAGGGGGAGGCGGCCCCTACAAATTCTGGCCCAGAGAGGAGAAGCCGCAGTAGCAGATGGACCAATAGGAGGAGGAGGGGGGAGGGGCAGGGAAGGCAGGTCACCGTGGTGATGCGCATGGCAACTGGGACATGACCCTGCCCTTTCTCTGAAGATGTTGATCCCAAGATGATGGATTCCTCAACCAGGTTGACTTTGCTTAGTTTCTCCAGTAGCAATTTGTTCCTTTTAATGTTTCATTTTTAAAGGTGTTTTATCTTCCGTCTATCTCTGTTTTTTCCAGGGGGGTTTAACAGAAATATGTGCATAAACAGATGTTACTCCTTTTTTTCTGTCGTCTAGGGATTTGAGTGGGGCCTTTGAGAAGAATCCACAAGTTACTGAGAGAGAGAGAGAGAGAGAGAGAGAGAGAGAGAGAGAGAGAGAGAGAGAGAGAGAGAGAGAGAGAGAGAGAGAGAGAGAGAGAGAGAGAGAGAGAGAACACAGATATTAGAAATAGTACAGTATATCATGCTCCTCCAATTGTTTAGAAACATTTACACTGAGCAGAACTGATGGAAAATAAAATATTCTTCTAGTTTTTCTGAAAGGACTGTGAATCCTGTGCATAACTGGATAAGCCTTAAAAGGTGTGTGTCATTGCTCATTAGTAAAGGTCAAGTCTTACAGCAAATCACTATAGTGACCAGCAGTGTCATCATACAATAGACATCTTTACAATATTGCAACTCTGGATCATACATTTCAGGTTACTGTCCGCCCTTGGAATGAAAAGTAATATTGTAATCCTAACACTCATGACTATGTTATTCATGAATTGGTTCTACAGTATATGCACTCACGGTTCAAGAGCTCTCTCTCTCTCTCTCTCTCTCTCTCTCTCTCTCTCTCTCTCTCTCTCTCTCTCTCTCTCTCTCTCTCTCTCTCTCTCTCTCTCTCTCTCTCTCTCTCTCTCTCTCTCTCTCTCTCTCTCTCTCTCTCTCTCTCTCTCTCTCTCTCTCTCTCTCTCTCTCTCTCTCTCTCTCTCTCTCTCTAATTGCTAGGGGGCAGCACAGCTTTCAAACTAGGGATATTGAGGTAAGACAGTAATTCTGCTCATATATTATGCATATATGAACTACACATTGACACATCCAGCCCAAAGCGGGAGATTTAAAAAATACTTAGTAGTCGCCAAAGTTCCGGAGCATGTCTTTAAATCCCAGTGTCCAAACACTGAGTTGTGACTTCAACCCAAATCCTCTCTCTATTAGCATTGCATGGGTATTGGGTTGACAGTACTAATTCTATTTCCATACTGGCTCTGCATTACATGCTCTAGGGGCCACAGAATGGTGGTGAAGGGTGCAGTCTTCCTTAACACTGATAGATGGTTAACTCTACCCAGGCTCCTGGAGCCAGCGAAGGAGAATTGCTCTCCCTCTGCAGGTCATTTAGACCTGAATAACCTTAAATAAGGGCATTCAGTCCACTATTATTAATGATGATGGCTGTAATGATGGGACTCTGACACGCAAATACATTTCACACGCTTGGCATTCACACTTGGCTCAGGGAAAAAAACAAGAGGAGAGATTGAGAAAGGGAGAGAGAGGGATTATTAATCTGATAGATGACTGTACAGCTGAAGGGAGAGAAGGGAATTATCAACACTACAGTAATAGATGAAACTGAACAGTTGCAGAGAGGCAATGGGAGAGCGAAGGAGGGGGTGAAGTGAAAGAGCGAGAGAGAGAAGAGAGAGAGGGAGAGAGAGAAAGAACAAGAGGTTGGGCAAAGTGGGAGAGAGAGATAGTGAAACAGAGAGAGAGATGAGAGAGAGGGGTAGAGAAAGAACAAGAGATTGGGGAGAGAGGGAGAGAGAGATAGTGAAACAGAGAGAGAGATGAGAGAGAGGGGTAGAGAAAGAACAAGAGATTGGGGAGAGAAGGCAAGAGAGAGAGAGAGAGAGAGTGAGAGAGAGTGAGCAAGAGATTGGGGATAGAGGGATTAAGAGAGGGAGATAAAGATAGAGTAGAGGGAGTGTGAGGGATGCTAAAGGGACAGAAGCAGAGGAGAGAGGGGGGGGGGGGGGTAGAGAAAGAACAAGATATTGGGGATAGAGGGATTAAGAGAGGGAGATAAAGATAGAGTAGAGGGAGTGTGAGGGATGCTAAAGGGACAGAAGCAGAGGAGAGAGAGATGGGGGGGGTAGAGAAAGAACAAGATATTGGGGATAGAGGGAGATAGATGGATGGAGTAGAGGGAGTGAGAGGGATGCTAGAGGGACAGAAGCAGAGGAGAGAGAGAAATAGTTGGGGAAATGAAAAAGAGAATGGTCGTAGAGAGGAAAAGATGGAGTAAGAAAAATATTAAAAAGTAGGAGGGAAAAATAGAGAGAGAGAGGCATTAATATGAATAACCTCAGAGAGAGGGGAGTGAGAAGATGACAGACAGACAGACAGACAGACAGACAGACAGACAGACAGACAGACAGACAGACAGACAGACAGACAGACAGACAGACAGACAGACAGACAGACAGACAGAGGGAGGGAGGGGAACAACAACACAGAGATGCATATAAAACAGAGAGAGCAATGGAGAGATGGAGGGGAAAGACAATAAGAATAATTAATTTTAAAAAGATGGAGATGGGTGAACAGAAGAGATTTCTCTCACTGAACGGTAGATGAGTAGGGAAAGAGAGAAGGAGAAAGAGAGCAAAAGAGGGGTGAGATTGATCCATAATCTGTACGCAGAGTGCAATGACATTAAAACACAAACAAGGACACCGTGATAAATCATATTTCCAGCACCATCTCTGTGTGATAGAAGTGAACAGGACACAGGTCCGGTCCTGACCTGCTGCTGCTGGGACCGTCACAGCTCTAGACCAGAACCAGTTGGATACTGGGACCGTCACAGATCTAGACCAGAACCAGGTACTGGGTACTGAGACCGTCACTCACAGCTCTAGACCAGAACCAGTAGGGTACTGGGACAGTCACTCACAGCTCTAGACCAGAACCAGTAGGGTACTGGGACAGTCACAGCTCTAGACCAGAACCAGTAGGCTCTAGACCAGAACCAGTAGGATACTGGGACAGTCACAGATCTAGACCAGAACCAGGTACTGGGTACTGGGACCGTCACTCACAGCTCTAGACCAGAACCAGTAGGGTACTGGGACCGTCACTTACAGCTCTAGACCAGAACCAGTAGGATCATGGGACCGTCACAGATCTAGACCAGAACCAGTAGGATACTGGGACAGTCACAGCTCTAGACCAGAACCAGTAGGATACTGGGACAGTCACAGCTCTAGACCAGAACCAGTAGGATACTAGGACCATCACAGATCTAGACCAGAACCAGTAGGATACTGGGACAGTCACAGCTCTAGACCAGAACCAGTAGGATACTGGGACAGTCACAGCACTAGACCAGAACCAGTAGGATACTAGGACCATCACAGCTCTAGACCAGAACCAGGTACTGGGTACTGGGACAGTCACAGCTCTAGACCAGAACCAGGTACTGGGTACTGGGACAGTCACTCACAACTCTAGACCAGAACCAGTAGGGTACTGGGACAGTCACAGCTCTAGACCAGAACCAGTAGGATACTGGGACAGTCACAGCTCTAGACCAGAACCAGGTACTGGGTACTGGGACAGTCACTCACAACTCTAGACCAGAACCAGTAGGGTACTGGGACAGTCACAGCTCTAGACCAGAACCAGTAGGATACTGGGACAGTCACAGCTCTAGACCAGAACCAGGTACTGGGTACTGGGACCGTCACTCACAGCTCTAGACCAGAACCAGTAGAATACTGGGACCATCACAGATCTAGACCAGAACCAGTAGGATACTGGGACAGTCACAGCTCTAGACCAGAACCAGTAGGCTCTAGACCAGAACCAGTAGGATACTGGGACAGTCACAGCTCTAGACCAGAACCAGTAGGATACTGGGACAGTCACAGCTCTAGACCAGAACCAGTAGGCTCTAGACCAGAACCAGTAGGATACTGGGACAGTCACAGCTCTAGACCAGAACCAGTAGGATACTGGGACAGTCACAGTTCTTGACCAGAACCAGTAGGATACTGGGACAGTCACAGCTCTAGACCAGAACCAGTAGGCTCTAGACCAGAACCAGTAGGATACTGGGACAGTCACAGCTCTAGACCAGAACCAGTAGGATACTGGGACAGTCACAGTTCTTGACCAGAACCAGTAGGATACTGGGACCATCACAGCTCTAGACCAGAACCAGTAGGCTCTAGATCAGAACCAGTAGGGTACTGGGACAGTCACAGCTCTAGACCAGAACTAGTAGGATACTGGGACAGTCACAGCTCTAGACCAGAACCAGTAGTCACTATGGACATAACACTGGACCCTTATACGGCAAGCTTCTCACAATGTTAAATACAGATAAAACGACACTCCTTGTCATGACAAAAACATTTTTGGCATGACAAGGAATGGCAAGGAGTGGGATGTTAGCGCAAACAGACTGATATACCCAGGCTACATCAGATTTGGTACCTCCCTGCGTTTGAGTGAAACTTTGAGGCAAATCTCTTAGAAGCATACCTCCACATCATATGCAGTGACATCATCATATACCGCATTCTACTTTCTACTTCCGGCGCCGACAGAGATGGCCGCCTCGCTTCGCGTTCCTAGGAAACTATGCAGTATTTAGTTTTTTATGTGTTATTTCTTACATTGGTACCCCAGGTAATCTTAGGTTTCATTACATACAGTCGGGAGGAACTACTGAATATAAGAGCAACGTCAACTCACCATCATTACAACCAGGAATATGACTCTCCCGAAGCGGATCCTGTGTTTTGCCTTCCACCCAGTACAATGGATCTGATCCCAGCCGGCGACCCTAAACAACGACGCCGTAAAAGGGGCAAACGAAGCGGTCTTCTGGTCAGGCTTCGGAGACGGGCACATCGCGCTGCACTCCCTAGCATACTACTCGCCAATGTCCAGTCTCTTGACAACAAGGTTGATGAAATCCGAGCACGGGTAACATTCCAGAGAGAAATCAGAGACTGTAACGTTCTTTGCTTCACAGAAACATGGCTCACTCGAGAGACGCTAACGGAGTCGGTGCAGCCAGCTGGTTTCTTCACGCATCGCACCGACAGAAACAAACATCTTTCTGGTAAGAAGAGGGGCGGGGGTGTATGCCTTATGATTAACGAGACGTGGTGTGATCATAACAACATACAGGAACTCAAGTCATTCTGTTCACCTGATTTAGAATTCCTCACAATCAAATGTCGACCGCATTATCTACCAAGGGAATTCTCTTCGATTATAATCACAGCCGTATATATTCCCCCCCAAGCAGACACATCGATGGCCCTGAACGAACTTTATCTGACTCTATGTAAACTGGAAACCACACACCCTGAGGCTGCATTCATCGTAGCTGGGGATTTTAACAAGGCTAATCTGAAAACAAAACCCCCTAAATTCTATCAGCATATCGATTGTGCTACCAGGGCTGGTAAAACCTTGGATCATTGTTATACTAACTTCTGCGTTATAAGGCCCTCCCCCGCCCTCCTTTCGGAAAAGCTGACCACGACTCCATTTTGTTGCTTCCAGCCTACAAACAGAAACTAAAACAGCAAGCTCCCGCGCTCAAGTCTGTTCAACGCTGGTCCGACTAATCTGATTCCACGCTTCAAGACTGCTTCGATCACGTGGATTGGGATATGTTCCGCATTGCATCCAACAACAACATTGACGAATACGCTGATTCGGTGAGCGAGTTCATTAGAAAGTGCATTGACGATGTCGTACCCACAGCAACGATTAAAACATTCCCAAACCAGAAACCGTGGATTGATGGCAGCATTCGCGTGAAACTGAAAGTGCGAACCACTCCTTTTAACCAGGGCAAGGTGACCGGAAACATGACCGAATACAAACAGTGTAGCTATTCCCTCCGCAAGGCAATCAAACAAGCTAAGTGCCAGTATAGAGACAAAGTAGAGTCGCAATTCAACAGCTCAGACACAAGAGGTATGTGGCAGGGTCTACAGTCAATCACGGATTACAAAAAGAAAACCAGCCCCGTCGCAGACCAGGATGTCTTGCTCCCAGACAGACTAAATAACTTGTTTGCTCGCTTTGAGGAAAATACAGTGCCACTGACACGGCCCGCTACCAAAACCTGCGGGCTCTCCTTCACTGCAGCCGAGGTGAGTAAAACATTTAAACGTGTTAAACCTCGCAAGGCTGCAGGCCCAGACGGCATTCCCAGCCGCGTCCTCAGAGCATGTGCAGACCAGCTGGCTGGTGTGTTTACGGACATATTCAATCAATCCTTATCCCAGTCTGCTGTTCCCACATGCTTCAAGAGGGCCACCATTGTTCCTGTTCCCAAGAAAGCTAAGGTAACTGAGCTAAACGACTACCGCCCCGTAGCACTCACTTCCGTCATCATGAAGTGCTTTGAGAGACTAGTCAAGGACCATATCACCTCCACCCTACCTGACACCCTAGACCCACTCCAATTAGCTTACCGACCCAATAGGTCCACAGACGACGCAATCGCAACCACACTGCACACTGCCCTAACCCATCTGGACAAGAGGAATACCTATGTGAGAATGCTGTTAATCAACTACAGCTAGGCATTTAACACCATAGTACCCTCCAAACTCGTCATCAAGCTCGAGATCCTGGGTCTCGACCCCGCCCTGTGCAACTGGGTCCTGGACTTCCTGACGGGCCGCCCCCAGGTGGTGAGGGTAGGTAACAACATCTCCACCCCGCTGATCCTCAACACTGGGGCCCCACAAGGGTGCGTTCTGAGCCCTCTCCTGTACTCCCTGTTCACCCACGACTGCGTGGCCATGCACGCCTCCAACTCAATCATCAAGTTTGCGGACGACACTACAGTGGTAGGCTTGATTACCAACAACGACGAGACGGCCTACAGGGAGGAGGTGAGGGCCCTCGGAGTGTGGTGTCAGGAAAATAACCTCACACTCAACGTCAACAAAACAAAGGAGATGATTGTGGACTTCAGGAAACAGCAGAGGGAGCACCCCCCTATCCACATCGATGGGACAGTAGTGGAGAAGGTGGAAAGTTTTAAGTTCCTCGGTGTACACATCACGGACAAACTGAATTGGTCCACCCACACAGACAGCGTTGTGAAGAAGGCGCAGCAGCGCCTCTTCAACCTCAGGAGGCTGAAGAAATTTGGCTTGTCACCAAAAGCACTCACAAACTTCTACAGATGCACAATCGAGAGCATCCTGTCGGGCTGTATCACCGCCTGGTACGGCAACTGCTCCGCCCACAACCGTAAGGCTCTCCAGAGGGTAGTGAGGTCTGCACAACGCATCACCAGGGGCAAACTACCTGCCCTCCAGGACACCTACACCACCCGATGTCACAGGAAGGCCATAAAGATCATCAAGGACAACAACCACCCGAGCCACTGCCTGTTCACCCAGCTATCATCCAGAAGGCGAGGTCAGTACAGGTGCATCAAAGCAGGGACCGAGAGACTGAAAAACAGCTTCTATCTCAAGGCCATCAGACTGTTAAACAGCCACCACTAACATTTAGTGGCCGCTGCCAACATACTGACTCAACTCCAGCCACTTTAATAATGGGAATTGATGGAAATTATGTAAAAATTTATCACTAGCCACTTTAAACAATGCCACTTAATATAATGTTTACATACCCTACATTACTCATCTCATGTATACGTATATACTGTACTCTATATCATCTACTGCATCTTGCATCTTTATGTAATACATGTATCACTAGCCACTTTAAACTATGCCACTTTATGTTTATATACCCTACATTACTCATCTCATATGTATATACGGTACTCTATACCACCTACTGCATCTTGCCTATGCTGTTCTGTACCATCACTCATTCATATATCTTTATGTACATATTCTTTATCCCTTTACACTTGTGTGTATAAGGTAGTAGTTGTGGAATTGTTAGGTTAGATTACTTGTTGGTTATTACTGCATTGCCGGAACTAGAAGCACAAGCATTTCGCTACACTCGCATTAACATCTGCTAACCATGTGTATGTGACAAATAAAATTTGATTTGATTTGATTTACATTATCCCCATGACAGTTTCATTTAAATATTGTCTTTCAGTGCCAATCTCACAGGGGGAAAGAATCATTTAAATCTGCATTTAATGTTCTGAAAAACAAATCCCCGGTGTTTCTCTTCTCCATCGTGGCTATTATGTGCATCCCAGCATATGCAACATAACAACAGACTGCAGGCATTAGCCCTGAAATGACAGCCACCTCTATGTTTATTTTAGCCACCATTAGGACTGATGTAAGTACGGCAGTTATTTTGGGGAGACGACAGCTGATCCAAATCAAAGGGAGCCAAGGGAGATGGGATGAGATGTGAGGCTGAGAGAGATGCAGGCTGAGATAGTTTGGTTGCTTAGTGGGGAGTGGAGTGGAGTCCATCAGGGAACTGGAAGTAGTTGGAGTTGGCGTCTGCTTCACTGTTGTCGAACCGCTGTCACCATCAACATTTTAGTGGCCTCTGCCTGTCTCCATCTCTCTCTAGGTCACTCTCTTTCTGCTCTCTCTCTCCCCCCATGTGTTGCTGCTGTGTCCAGTGGCTGTGGAAATACTGCATTGACCTCTCAGTTTGATGAACGATTAACCTGCTACACTGACACATATTAACCCTTTGATCTCGGCTCTCTGTCTGCCTCGCAGGAGACCACTGTCGCTTCAATCCTCCCCGTTTTCTCACTTTCTCTCAATTCAAATCTTAGCCAAGAGAGTAACCATGGTTACCTATTCACCACACTCTGCCCCTTTCTCCCTCTTTCTCTTCAGCTGTATCCCACCCTTTCCACATGCCCCTCCCCTCTGCCACTCATTAAAAAGCAACATTTTTTGAAGGTATACACAGGCACACCCATAATCACATATTCAGAAAGAAAGATGCTAACACTTAGACAGATAGCCAGTCAAACAGGTAGACAGACAGACAGACAGACATACATACATCTCCAGTGGTGCTCTGCCATCCTAACAGTTTGGAACTGGGAGCCAGCCATCAATAATGAGTGTGCAGACACCACGATGTCAGCTCAGTAGACAGAACCCAGGCACCCAGTAGACAGACAGAGCTCCCATCTACTCTACTATCTGTATGTAGAGAGGAGACCCCTGACCTATCGGATCACTGAAGCGTTACAGATTGCACCATAGAAATGTTAAGGTCATTTTGATTGAGCCGACACATGCAGCGTTTGCCATGAATGCAGTCTCCGTTAACGCGGGAACATTGCCTTCACATTTCAATCACGCTGTAACGCTGTCCGCGATACAGATTGAATAGAGTCCCTGGCCAGGGTTAGAACATAACACCCAAGATGGTGACAGATCACAGGCCTTCTTCTTCTTGACCTCTCCTGTTACCAACAATAAGTTCATTGCTAATGTTTACAAACTAATTTTCAAGAGCTGGAGTATCATGAAACTGTTGAAAGTTAGTGCAGAGAGGTCTATGGTTTCCCCGCCCTCCCGCCTAACTTCCACAGTGAGCCCTCTCTCTGTTATCATGTGATCTACACTGAACAGCTCACAGCGGAGGACTGTAAGATATGATAAATCAGCACTAACATGATTACCCCGTGTGTCTGCTGGTTAACATTGGCTGTTTTTTTACTCTCCGAACTACAAGAGTTCCCAGCCCACAATCTCTCTCTGTTTATCCCTTCTAGTGGAAAAGCAGCTCATGCAGGATAATAGTCAGAAGCCAACCCCAAAATAAAACCATGCCACCGAAGAAAAACGAAATCCCTTGATACAGTATTTATTTGAAATAACTATGTAGAGAACATTTCAAATGCTGTAACTTTAAGCTAGTGATTTGTTGGCAGATATTAGCAGCAGTCTTGTTGTCTCTCTACAGTAGTACTCAGCCATAGAGGTGCTTGGTTCACGTTATTCTACATATTAAACTTCTCTGTAATCCAATAGAATGACTACACACAATCTAGCCTAAAATGTTGGGCTGATGTACTCATCCTACTTAATTTTACTCTCACAGTAGACAACTCACTGGGTAGTCTACCAGACCCCAAGCATACTCTATACAGAGGCACTTGTAAATGTTTAAAGCATTTGAATAACAGCCATGTGAAATTTACTCTGGGACCAAAGACCAGGAGCTTTTACATAAATGAAAAGGAGAATACTGCATCATGATACAGTCCCCGATTTAATGGAAAACAAAAAAATGTTTTATTCTGCAGGAGGAACACAGTCACGCACAGACTAGTGGAGGGAAACCAACGGAAAACACACACACACAATGTCTATTCTTTTCTACTGAGCCAGTTACTCTATGTTCACATTCCTATCTATTATTATTTCTTATTGTTGTTGCATTGTCCAGAAGGAACCTGCAAGTCAGCATTTTATTGGACGGTATACATGTGTATCCTGTACATACTGTCTGACTAATACAACTTCAAACTTGAAAAAAACAGACAGACAGACAGACAGACACACACACACACAAACACACACACTGTCTGTGTGACTGAACACCTTTTCAATAGGCAAAACAAAGCTACACCTGTATGCCACTGCCTTGCTGACCTATGTACACTGAGAGGAAGCCTATAGGAAGCCTCCTCCACCTTCATCCCTACCCTGATACGCCTCCACCTGCACCACAACCCTACCACTCCTGCACCGCTCCTTCACCCCTACCCTGATACGCCTCCACCTGCACCACAACCCTACCACTCCTGCACCGCTCCTTCACCCCTACCCTGATACGCCTCCACCTGCACCCCAACCCTACCACTCCTCCACCGCTCCTTCACCCCTACCCTGATACGCCTCCACCTGCACCCCAACCCTACCACTCCTCCACCGCTCCTTCACCCCTACCCTGATACGCCTCCACCTGCACCCCAACCCTACCACTCCTCCACCCCTCCTTCACCCCTACCCTGATAAGCCTCCACCTGCATCCTAACCATACCACCCCTCCACCCCTTCTCCACCCTTACCCTGGCCTCTAGGTCACCAGGCTGCTCGTTAGGGCGCATACCTGTCACCAGCGTTACGCTCATAATGCCACTCACCTGGACTCCATCACCTCCTTGATTACCTGCCCTTTATATGTCACTCCCTTTGGTTTCTTCCTCAGTTGTCATTGTTGCTGTTTCACGTCGGTGCGCTGTTTGTGTTTCTTGTTTTGTTCATTTATTAATTAATTAAATGTATTCACTCCCTGAATTTGCTTTCCGACTCTCAGCGTACATCGTTCCACTCCACCCCAACTCTCCTCTAGCCCTACCCTGATCACACCTCCATCCCTACCCTGATACACCTCCATCCCTACCCTGATACACCTCCACCCCTACCCTGATACACCTCCACCTCCACCCCAACTCTCCTTCCCCTACCCTGATACACCTCCATCCCTACCGAGATACACCTCCATCCCTACCCTGATACACCTCCATCCATACCCTGATACACCTCCATCCCTACCCTGATACACCTCCATCCCTACCCTGATACACCTCCATCCCTACCCTGATACACCTCCATCCCTACCCTGATACACCTCCATCCCTACCCTGATACACCTCCATCCCTACCCTGATATACCTCCACCCCTACCCTGATATACCTCCACCCCTACCCTGATGCACCTCCACCCCTACCCTGATACACCTCCATCCCTACCCTGATATACCTACACCCCTACCCTGATATACCTACACCCCTACCCTGATATACCTACACCCCTACCCTGATATACCTCCACCCCTACCCTGATATACCTACACCCCTACCCTGATATACCTCCATCCCTACCCTGATATACCTACACCCCTACCCTGATACACCTCCATCCCTACCCTGATGCACCTCCTACCCTGATGCACCTCCACCCCTACCCTGATATACCTATCACCTACCCTGATACACCTCCATCCCTACCCTGATATACCTCCACCCCTACCCTGATACACCTCCACCCCTACCCTGATGCACCTCCACCCCTACCCTGATGCACCTCCACCCCTACCCTGATGCACCTCCACCCCTACCCTGATAAACCTCCACCCCTACCCTGATAAACCTCCACCCCTACTCTGATACACCTCCACCCCTACCCTGATACACCTCCACCCCTACCCTGATACACCTCCACCCCTACTCTGATACACCTCCACCCCTACCCTGATACACCTCCACCCCTACTCTGATACACCTCCACCCCCTACCCTGATACACCTCCACCCCTACCCTGATGCACCTCCACCCCAACTCTCCTCACCCTACCCTGATACACCTCCACCCCTACCCTGATACACCTCCACCCCAACTCTCCTCCCCCTACCCTGATACACCTCCATCCCTACCCTGATACACCTCCACCCCAACACTCTCCCCTACCCTGATACACCTCCAACCCTACCCTGATACACCTCAACCCCTACCCTGATACACCTCCATCCCTACCCTGATACGCCTCCACCTCTACCCTGATATGCCTCCACCTCCACCCCAACTCTCCTCCTCCCCTACCCTGATACACCTCCACCCCAACTCTCCTCCAACCCTACCCTGATACACCTCCACCCCTACCCTGATACGCCTCCACCCCTACTCTAACTCTCCTCCACCCCTACCCCAACTCTCCTCCACCCCTACCCCAACTCTCCTACACCCCTACCCCAACTCTCCTCCTCCCCTACCCTGATACACCTCCAACCCTACCCTGATAGGCCTCCACCCCTACCCCAACTCTCCTCCACCCCTACCCTGATACACCTCCACCTCAACTCTGCTCTAGCCCTACCCTGATACCCATCCTCCAGTGTAATCCGCAGGAGGAGCACTGGCCTTGTTGTTGAATGACATCTGACATCACATGCCCACACACACACACACACACATTTCAGGGTGTGCTGTAAGCAGCCTGACTAATAGTGTGCTACCTTCCTGCTTTGTGTTGGCTCAGTAATACCTGATTTATGTGGATCTCAGGGGAGGAAGCCCCCAGGTTATTAAAATATTGTGCACAGGGTTCGAGTGGGGATGTTAGTACAGGTAAATCAATGGTGGCAGTCAATACCCTACCTGGGCTAAAGGCACAGGAGGACAGGGGAGGATTGTGCCAGTCAGCTACCAGATTCAGCTGAAAACACTACTATTGTGCTGCATATTGATTTCAACCATCATCCCACATTTTTTTACACACACAGGTTTCTATAAAGCACATTTTTGTATGTCAGAGACAACATCTGTTTTTGACGGTTGGTAATCCATATTTAAGCAAATTACGATACAACATAATGTATCATAAGTCATTGAATAAATATTGCAGAGTTCTCGTTTTATAAATGATGAGACAAAGCTTAACACCTTCAAAATAGCCGGGATAAATTGTAAAGCAAGACTTTATTTGTTGAGACTTAGCACTACACATTCACTGGACTTTACACACACACACACATTCACTCTATACGTAGACACATCAAGCAGTCTCTCTCAATGCACACACAGTCTGTGGGCTTCATTAGAATTCAGGATGCAAAGTGAAGGCCTGATCTATTCAGAATTGCTCATACAGGACAAGAGAGAGAGAGAGAGAGAGAGAGAGAGAGAGAGAGAGAGAGAGAGAGAGAGAGAGAGAGAGAGAGAGAGAGAGAGAGAGAGAGAGAGAGAGAGAGAGAGAGAGAGAGAGAGAGAGAGAGAGAGAGAGAGAGAGAGAGAGAGAGAGAGAGAGAGAGAGAGAGAGAGAGAGAGAGAGAGAGAGAGAGAGAGAGAGAGAGAGAGAGAGAGAGAGAGAGAGAGAGAGAGCCCTCCTCCCCTTCAGAGAGAGGGCCATGAGCAGCAGATTAAAAGTCAGTGTGTTCATCACCCTTCTAAAGCACTCCCATTAGCACACATTACTTTCCCCACATGTTCAAATCCCTCACTGCAAGCTTCATACGACTCATCATTGCATGCCGGGATGAAAGACCTTTCAATGTTAACATCTTAACTCTAACATTCACTAGATGCCTTCAAAAAGTATTCATACCCCTTAATTTATTACACATTCTGTTGCGTTACTGCCTGAATTCAAAAATTCTAAAATCTCACCCACCTACACACACTAATCCATAATGACAAAGTGAAAACTTGTTTTTTTTAAATGTTTGCAAATATATTGAAAATGAAATACAGACATCACTAATTTACAAAAGTGTTCATACCCCTGAGTCAATGTAGAAGCACCTTTAGCAATTAAAGCTTCGAGTCATCTTGGGTATGTCTGTATCAGCTTTGAGTCATCTTGGGTATGTCTGTATCAGCTTTGAGTCATCTTGGGTATGTCTGTATCAGCTTTGAGTCATCTTGGGTATGTCTGTATCAGCTTTGAGTCATCTTGGGTATGTCTGTATCAGCTTTGCACATCTGGATTTGGGGATTTTCTCCCATTCTTCCTTGCAGATGTCTTTCCACAGATTTTCAATGGGATTCAAGTCTGGATTTCAGCTGGGCCACTCAAGGACTATCAGATTATTGTTCTGAAGCCATTCCAGTGTTGCTTTGGCTGTATGCTTGGGGTCCTTCTCCTGTTGGAACGTAAATCTTCGCCCCAGTCTATGGTCGTTTGCACTCTGAAGCACGCTAGAAATTGTTTTATACCCTTCCCCAGATATATACCTCATCACAATTCTATTTTGGAGAAGTACGGACAGTTCCTTGGACTTCATGGTATTAAGGATTTGCCTGTATTTGGCTCCATTCATTGTTCCCTCTGTCCTTACCAGTCTCCCTGGCGATGAAAAGCATCCCCATAGCATGATGCTGCCACCACCATGCTTCAAGGTAGGAATAGTGTTATATGAGCTGTGCCTGGCTTTCTCCAGACATAGCGCTTTGTATTCAGGACAAAGAGTTACGTTTTTCTCTTATTAGACCACACAATCTTTTGCCTTATGCTATCAGTGTTTCACGTGCCTTTTTGCAAATCCAGGCATGTTGTCATGTGCCTTTATCTCAGAAGTGGCTTCCGTCTGGCCACTCTCCCATAAAGCCCAGATTGGTGAAGTGCTGTAAAGACTGTTGTCCTTCTGGCAGGTTCTTCCATCACAGCCAAGGAACTCTGTAGTTCTGTCAGAGAGGTCCTTCTGGTCCGGTTGCTCAGTTTGGTCAGACGGCCAGCTATATGAAGCCCCCCTCCCAATGATGGAGACCACTGTGCTCTTGGAAACTTTCAACACTCTACAAATTGTTGTATACCTTCCCCAGATATGTGCCTCATCACAATCTTGGAGATGTACAGACAGTTTCTTGGACTTTATGGTATATATTCTGCTCTGACATGCACTGTCAACTGTGGGACCTTAGAGAGGTGTGTTTCTTTATAAATCATGTACAAACAATTGAATTGGCCACAGGTGGACTCCAATCAAGTTGTAGTGACATCTCAAGGATGGTCAATGGACATTGGATGCACCTGCACTCAATTTGGTGTATCATAGCAAAGGTGTGGGAATGCTTGAAATTAGATACAGTGGGGAGAAGAAGTATTTGATACACTGCCGATTTTGCAGGTTTTCCTACTTACAAAGCATGTAGAGGTCTGTAATTTTTATCATAGGTACACTTCAACTGTGAGAGACGGAATCTAAAACAAAAATCCAGAAAATCACATTATATGATTTTTAAGTAATTAATTAGAATTTTATTGCATGACATAAGTATTTGATACATTAGAAAAGCAGAACTTAATATTTGGTACAGAAACCTTTGTTTGCAATTACAGAGATCTTACGTTTCCTGTAGTTCTTGACCAGGTTTGCACACACTGCAGCAGAGATTTTGGCCCACTCCTCCATACAGACCTTCTCCAGATCCTTCAGGTTTCGGGGCTGTCGCTGTGCAATACGGACTTTCAGCTCCCTCCAAAGATTTTCTATTGAGTTCAGGTCTGGAGACTGGCTAGGCAACTCCAGGACCTTGAGATGCTTCTTACGGAGCCACTCCTTGGTTGCCCTGGCTGTGTGTTTCGGGTCATTGTCATGCTGGAAGACCCAGCCACGTTTCATCTTCAATGCCCTTGCTGATGGAAGGAGGTTTTCACTCAAAATCTCACAATACATGGCCCCATTCATTCTTTCCTTTACACGGATCAGTCGTCCTGGTCCCTTTGCAGAAAAACAGCCCCAAAGCATGATGTTTCCACCCCCATGCTTCACAGTAGGTATGGTGTTCTTTGGATGCAACTCAGCATTCTTTGTCCTCCAAACACGACGAGTTGAGTTTTTACCAAAAAGTTATATTTTGGTTTCATCTGACCATATGACATTCTCCCAATCTTCTTCTGGATCATCCAAATGCTCTCTAGCAAACTTCAGACGGGCCTGGACATGTACTGGCTTAAGCAGGGGGACACGTCTGGCACTGCAGGATTTGAGTCCCTGGCGGCGTAGTGTGTTACTGATGGTAGGCTTTGTTACTTTGGTCCCAGCTCTCCGCAGGTCATTCACTAGGTCCCCCCGTGTGGTTCTGGGATTTTTGCTCACCGTTCTTGTGATCATTTTGACCCCACGGGGTGAGATCTTGCGTGGAGCCCCAGCTCGAGGGAGATTATCAGTGGTCTTGTATGTCTTCCATTTCCTAATAATTGCTCCCACAGTTGATTTCTTCAAACCAAGCTGCTTACCTATTGCAGATTCAGTCTTCCCAGCCTGGTGCAGGTCTACAATTTTGTTTCTGGTGTCCTTTGGCAGCTCTTTGGTCTTGGCCATAGTGGAGTTTGGAGTGTGACTGTTTGAGGTTGTGGACAGGTGTCTTTTATACTGATAACAAGTTCAAACAGGTGCCATTAATACAGGTAACGAGTGGAGGACAGAGGAGCCTCTTAAAGAAGAAGTTACAGGTCTGTGAGAGCCAGAAATCTTGCTTGTTTGTAGGTGACCAAATACTTATTTTCCACCATAATTTGCAAATAAATTCATTAAAAATCCTACAATGTGATTTTCTGGATTTTCTTTTTCTCATTTTGTCTGTCATAGTTGAAGTGTACCTATGATGAAAATTACAGGCCTCTCTCATCTTTTTAAGTGGGAGAACTTGCACAATTGGTGGCTGACTAAATACTTTTTTGCCCCACTGTATTTCTGTATTTCATTTTCAATAAATGTGCTTACATTTCTAAAAACATGTTTTCACTTTGTCATTATGGGGTATTGTGTGTAGATGGATGAGAAAAAAATCTATTGAATCCATTTTGAAATCAGGCTGTAACACAACACAATGTGGAATAAATCAAGAGGTATGAATACTTTCTGAAGGCTCTGTAGGTGAACCAACGTTCCTCTTCAAATTATTACTGCCCGTTCTGTTCCGGAGCCTTAGTTGCGAGATGCCGATTTTGTGAACAATTAATCTGTATTTAAGGGTGTTAAGCATGTTGATACACTCAATTCCTGTGCACTGAGGGGGAAGCCGGAGTCAGCCGTTAATCAAAATGTCTCTCAGCCATTTCCAGAGCCATGTAAACGGCACCCTTTCACAGGCTCCATTCAAAGCCCCCTCCACACACAGCATAGCTCAGCACTACTTGTTGCTCCAAGCTATTTTTGTGAGAACTTGCTTCAGCATTTTTTCCATCAAACCTTGTTTTTCAAGTTGCCTTTTCCACTGCAGGGGAAAGACACGCAAGCATGCGTGTAGGATTGTTTTTGTGGGGTCAAAATATGATGTGTTTTACAGAATGCATAGAATGTGTTTGTGTGAGTGTTTGTGCATTTATCCTCACTTGTTCTATGTGTGTCACATTCTATGTGTGTCTACATTCTGTGTGTCTACATTCTATGTGTGTCTACATTCTATGTGTGTAACATTCTATGTGTGTAACATTCTATGTGTGTAACATTCTATGTGTGTCTACATTCTATGTGTGTAACATTCTATGTGTGTAACATTCTATGTGTGTAACATTCTATGTGTGTAACATTCTATGTCTACATTCTATGTGTGTAATATTCTATGTGTGTCTACAGTGCTATATGTGCATTTTTAAATGTATGTCCTCATGTGTGATGGCATACTGTGTGTGTTTGGGAGTGTGTGGCATGTGAATGTTTGTGTATGTGTCATAACACATTTCATATGTGTGTGCGTTAAGATCCTACAGTGCTGTGTGAGATTGTGTGCATTTTTGGCGAATAAGCATAGTGTGTGTGTATTTGTGTGTGTGTGTATTTGTGTGTATGTTTTGTGTGATAAGTAACACTCCCCCATCCATCCAGGCCTTGCCCCAGCATGCTCTATGACTGACACACTGACTAATACACAGACAGATAAACACCCTCACTGACAAACACGATAAGGATTCGCCTAGGAAACACTGACACAGACTGACTGATGGACGTCTCCATGGAGACCAGTCACCAAGACTGACACCATGTCAGTCTTTATCACAGCAGAGTGCCGTGCCAACCAAATCATTACGAGAGTTAGAGACAGATACACACAGAGAGAGAGAGAGAGAGAGAGAGAGAGAGAGAGAGAGAGAAACATGGAAAACGTACTGTATATGGAGGGAAAAGGGTATTGGCTGAGAATATGGAGGAGTAAACAGGAAAAAAACAAGCTTGTATACCTGACAGCAGGGCACCTCTTTATCACAGGACACGTCCCTGTCATCCCTCCCTTCTGCTTTACTGTTCTATCATGCCTTCTTGGTCTCACCCCATCATTCACATCTCACTTCGTTTTACTCCATCCACTCCCCCTATCATCCCTCTTCTTTTCCTCTGTGATCTTTCAATCACCTCTTCATATAATGCTTGTGTGTCTCTCTCCTCACCCCTTTCAGTCCGACTGCTCTTTCCACACCTCTCCTCTCTCCTCTGCTGGTTTCTACACCATTCCCCTCTCCACGATCTCTCTCCACCCCTCTCTCCCACGCTGTGCGAAATAGAAGTGCTCGCGCAGACTCGGGTTGCCATAGTAACCTGCTCACTCACCATCTTGCGTGTCTCCGTCACATCAGCAGTAGGGGTGTCCGTCGCCTGGCTCTGCAGTTCCCAACACGGGGCAGCTCCATCACTCCACACTGAGGACTGGGGCCTGGCCTGGGGGCTGGGGCTCTCACTCACTGGTGCTGCTGCACCCAGTAAAAAACTAGGAGAGAAAAAAATGCAAGAGTAGCAAAATATATAAATAAATGAGTACAACTGAGTCAACAGTCTCGTATAACCCCATCCAGCAGACCCCTGAGAAGAGGAAAAACAAAATAATAAAGGCATGCGTATTGTTCACCATGGCACTCAGAATAATCATCCTTCCTAACCATAGGGCAGAATAATCATCCTTCCTAACCATAGGGCAGAATAATCATCCTTCCTAACCATAGGGCAGAATAATCATCCTTCCTAACCATAGGGCAGAATCCGTGATTTATCGCAGTAATCATGTATGATGTCACTAACTGCAGCATGCCTGCTCCTCTCTGGCCTTCAGAGAACTCTACTAGGAGACACTGGGGGCTGCTCTCCCCCACTGTCACATTCTCCCTGTGACATCACCTGGATGTGTAGCCCTCTGCCTATGTGTCCTCCTCAGTCATGTTCCCACTCAGATTGTTGAGCATTGTGACCTCACCAAACAGTGACCTCACCAAACAGTGACCTCCCCAAACAGTGACCTCACCAAACAGTGATCTCACCAAACAGTCAACCAAAAATACCACTTGGTAAAATACCACACATTTTAGTTATTTAGCAGATGCTCTTATCCAGAGCAATTAGGGTTAAGTGCCTTGTTCAAGAGCACATCAACAGATTTTTCAACTAGTTGGCTCAGGGATTCAAACCAGCGACCTTTCGGTTACTGGCCCAATGCTCTTAACCGTTAGGCTACCTGCCACCCCATGATGCTTTGTGGTCATCATAATCATGGCAAGATCATTGCAATGTCTAGTTGCTGCATTACTAACATTATCATCATCACCATTACACTGTAATAAACATCATCATCAACATCCTCGTAGGCATGCAGGCGCTAACTGTAGTGCTCTCTGATCACACACAGCCAGTCAAGCAGACAGAGGAAAAGCCCCTAGCCTCAGTTTGTCTGACTTTGCATGGCTGTATTGAGCTCTTATGTTGCCACTGACCCGAAACAAACTCCCTCAAGATATTGTGCCTTGATGCAGCCAAGCTGCCATGGCTCCAAAGAAGAGAGGTCACTGAAAGCTTGACCCACCACATTTACTAACACGTGATCTAACCAAAGTCCCCCACCCCACTACCATCACCCAACCGGCTTAGCCAATATACGACCAAACCATGTAAAACTGACCGCTTTCATTACCCAACCAATTTTTAATAACACGATCCAACCATAACCCTCCTGCTTCCAGTCACCCATGTGACACATGAGTGAGCAGCAGCATGACCGCGTTCCATTATGCGACCGGCTTTAACACATGGTCGAACCTTATAGTATAGCCGACCACTCTCACTCCCATGGAGCACATGAAGGAAAACCATCTATGGCCCCCAGTCCCTACCCAGCGGTCCCTACCCAGCGGTCCCTACCCAGCGGTCCCTACCCAGCGGTCCCTACCCAGCGGTCCCTACCCAGCGGTCCCTACCCAGCGGTCCCTACCCAGCGGTCGCTACCCAGCGCTCCCTACCCAGCGCTCCCTACCCAGCGGTCCCTACCCAGCGGTCCCTACCCAGCGGTCCCTACCCAGCGGTCCCTACCCAGCAGTCCCTACCCAGCGGTCCCTGGGTGGTCCTTACCCAGTGTTCCCTACCCAGCGGTCTAGTAGAGCCGACCACTGTCACTCCCACAGTACCTTTCATTAACACAAGGTAACCCATCTATGGCTCCCAGTCCCTACCCAGACTCCCCTGCTGTAAGGGACATAGACATGAGCACATCCCCCCCAGGGGAAATTCCACTATTTCTAATGATGTCAACTCAATGGATTATGGTATTCATTTGATATCATTAACCACTGTCATTCTCCCCAACTATTATTCAATTATTAATGCCAGTCATCATGGCCCCAGAAGGGCCGACACCCAGGCCTAGGCTGGACACTCAATCAAACCAATCACAGCTAATTATATCTGCTCTGTCATCAGTGGCAGGTGGCTTAGCAGCTCTGCTGAGAATGGGTCAGTCAGTGCTCATGCAATATCCAGACTCTGGTTATTAAGATTGAAGTGATGCCAGATCATGCAAAAGGAAACCTAGATCTTTGTCCTTCCCTCCTGTGGTTAGTACAATGTATAGGCACATGAGTGGACAATGTATAGGCACATGAGGGGACAATGTATAGGCACATGTGGGGACAAACGCTGATATGTGTGACATGATAACAGAGGCTGTAATGCCATGCGGTTCATCACACTGCATTATTCATGGACAGCCCTAGGTTGTTCCCACAAATTCAGCCTATCATAGCTGATCAGCAAGTCTCTCCAGCATGCTAGCAGTCAACTTCAACCTCCATCCTGTCGACACCAGCAAGTTGGGCTGCTATCAATCAATGACAATCCCAGCCTATATAGAGATCAGCCAACTTCTTGCCCTATTGAGAATTGTGCCAGTCTCATCTATATCCCCCTCTTGCTTTCTTTTAAAAAGTCAAGTTTCTCTCTCTCACACACACAACCACACCCACCCACCCACACACACACACACATACATACACACAACCACATTTATACAGTTAAAGACTCACGTCTTACTGTGGTATTTTCTCTCTAACGTAACACTCCAAAATGGTGAACAGAGCTGTGCAGATTGACAATGCTCAAGTCTGAAAGCACTTGATTCAGGTGACAAGAGCCCTGAGAGGGTAAGGCATTATCTCCCAGTCCCAGACAGCTTTGCTCTTGGCTAGGTGTGCAGGTGTAATCTCTCCTGTTCCTGTTTGCTTGTTTTCATCTGCCTCATCAGTTATGCAGTGATGTGACTCTGAAATGAAAGTGCAGGCTGGCCTGATTTCTCAAATGACTGAGATCACCCATCCCACACTAGCTGAGCCCTATATCAAAATCTAGTGAGCTCTATATTAAAATCTAGCAAGCTCTATATTAAAATCTAGCGAGCTCTATATTAAAATCTAGCGAGCTCTATATTAAAATCTAGCGAGCTCTATATTAAAATCTAGCGAGCTCTATATTAAAATCTAGCGAGCTCTATTTTAAAATCTAGCAAGCTCTATATTAAAATCTAGCAAGCTCTATTTTAAAATCTAGCAAGCTCCATTTTAAAATCTAGCAAGCCCTATATTAACATCTAGCAAGCTCTATATTAAAATCTAGCAAGCTCTATATTAAAATCTAGTGAGCTCTACATTAAAATCTAGTGAGCTCTACATTAAAATCTAGTGAGATTTATATTAAAATCTAGCGAGCTCCATATTAAAATCAAGCGAGCCCTATATTAAAATCTAGCGAGCTCTATATTAAAATCTAGCGAGCTCTATATTAAAATCTAGTGAGATTTATATTAAAAGATATGGAGCTCTATATTAAATCTAGTGAGCTCTATGTTAAAATCTAGCAAGCTCTATATTAAAATCTAGCAAGCTCTATATTAAAATCTAGCAAGCTCTATATTAAAATCTAGCAAGCTCTATATTAAAATCTAGTGCTCTACATTAAAATCTATTGAGATTTATATTAAAAGCTAGTGAGATCTATATTAAATTCCAGTGAGCTCTATATTAAAATCTAGCGAGCTCCATATTAAAATCTAGCAAGCTCTATATTAAAATCTAGCGAGCTCTACATTAAAATCTAATGAGCTCTATATTAAAAGCTTGTGAGCTCTATATTAACTTCTTGCAACTATAGGGGGTGCTGTTCCGCATTAGCATATTTGGGTCTCCAAATTAAACTGCCTCGTGCTAAATTCTTGATCGTACAATATGCATATTATTGTTATTATTGGATAGAAAACACCTTCTAGTTTCTATAGAAGTTGGAATTTTGTCTCTGAGTGGTACAGAACAATATCTACAGCACTTTTCATGACAGGGGTCAGATTTCAGAAATTTTTACCCCTGATCTGGAGTCTGTTTTTAAGGCGACAGTGAATGCTATGAAGAAACCGACACTGCCTACGTCTTCCTCTGGGTGTCTGTACGTCATCACGTTTTGAATGGAGTCTATTGCACAATCCCAGCCATTATAAAACCACAAAATGTATAGGGACCGCCCTTTCTCGTCGCGCGCCTGAAGCGTGAAGGACATCGGACTTGCCTCATTCCAAATCCTTGTCTAACCAGCAATATTTCTCCGGTCATGTTTTCAGTCGTTATAGTTGTTAAAAACATCATAATGTAGTTAATTTGAACCGTTTTATAGCAATTTATATCCGTTTAGTGCGATTTTGAGGAATTTCTTTGTTGTGCACTCTGAAACTTTGGACACGTTTTGGGGTCCCGTTCGATCGTTAGTGGATATTTCGAAGGACAGAGGACATCTATCGACCAAAAGACGTTTATAACATAGAAAGGATACATTGCCCAAGAATATGATGGAAGAACAGCTCAAAGTAAGCAATATTTAATATGATAAATCGTTGTTCTGTCGAAATATTTTAAACGCATATTTCGCCATTTTGTTTGGTATAGCTTCACTTGGCGAACCCTGTATTGAAAAGTAAGGATAATTTTAAAAATGTAAATCAGCGGTTGCATTAAGAACTAATTTGTCTTTCGATTCCTGTCAACCCTGTATTTTTTAGTCAAGTATATGATTAGCTTTCGATTAAACTAGATCACTCTGAAAGCTGACGTTCCTCATTTTGAGGCTTGAGTTGTGACTATTTCCATTGTATAACCACGGTTTTGTATGGCTAAATATGCACCTTTTCGAACAAACTGTATATGTATGTTGTAAAATGATGTTACAGGAGTGTCATCGGAAGAATTCTGAGAAGGTTAGTGAAAAAATTAATATATTTTGGCGGTGATTACGTTATAGCGCTCTTTGGCTGGAATCGATGCTCTGGTAACGTTTGCACATGTGGTATGCTAACTTATCGATTTATTGTGTTTTCGCTGAAAAACGCTTAGAAAATCTGAAATATGGTCTGAAATCACAAGAACTGGGTCTTTCCATTGCTATGCTTTGTCTATTTTTATGAAATGTTTTATGATGAGTAAATTGGTCATACACGTTGCTCTATCTAGTAATTCTAGTCGATTTGTGATGGTCGGTGCAATTGTAAACTGTGATTTCTACCTGAAATATGCACTTTTTTCTAACAAAAACTATCCTATACCATGAATATGTTATCAGACTGTCATCTGATGGGTTTTTTTATAGGTTATTGGCTATCAATATCTTAGTTGAGCCGAATTGGTGATAGCACCTGAAGGAGTAAGAAACTGATGGAGTTAGAATAGTGGTGTATTTTGCTAACGTGTTTAGCTAATAGATTTACATATTTTGTCTTCCCTGTAAAACATTTTAAAAATCTGAAATGGTGGCTTTATTCACAAGATCTGTATCTTTCATCTGGTGTCTTGGACTTGTGATTTAATGATATTTAGATGCTACTATCTACTTGTGAAGCTATGCTAGCTATGCTAATCAGTGTGTGGGGGGGGTGGGGGGTGATCCCGGACCCGGGGTAGAGGCTCGTGAAAGGTTAAAATCTAGTGAGCTCTATATCAAAATCTAGCAAGCTCTATATTAAAGTCTAGTGAGTTCTATATTAAAATCTATTGAGCTCTATATTAGAATTTAGTGAGCTCTATAATAAAATATTGTGAACTCTGTATTAAAATCTAGCAAGCTCTATATTCAAATCTATATTCAAATCTAGATGAGTGACATATTAAAATCTAGCAAGCTCTATATTAAAATCTAGCGAGCTCTATATTAAAATCTAGCGAGCTCTATATTAAAATCTAGCGAGCTCTATATTAAAATCTAGCGAGCTCTATATTAAAATCTAGCGAGCTCTATATTAAAATCTTGCAAGCTCCAAATTAAAATCTTGCAAGCTCCAAATTAAAATCTAGCGAGCTCTATATTAAAATCTAGCGAGCTCTATATTAAAAGCTTGTGAGATCTATATTAAAATCTTGTGAGCTCTATATTAAATTCTAGTGAGCTCTATATTAAAATCTTGTGAGCTCTATATTAAAATCTAGTGAGCTCTATATCAAAATCTAGCAAGCTCTATATTAAAGTCTAGTGAGTTCTATATTAAAATCTATTGAGCTCTATATTAGAACCTAGTGAGCTCTATAATAAAATATTGTGAACTCTGTATTAAAATCTAGCAAGCTCTATATTCAAATCTATATTAAAATCTAGATGAGTGCCATATTAAAATCTAGCAATCTGTATATTAAAATCTAGCAAGCTCTATATTAAAATCTAGCGAGCTCTATATTCAAATCTAGTGAGCTCTATATTCAAATCTAGCGAGCTCTACATTCAAATCTAGCGAGCTCTATATTAAAAATCCAGCGAGCTCTATATTAAAATCTAGCGAGCTCCATATTAAAATCTCGCGAGCTCCAAATTAAAATCTAGCGAGCTCTATATTAAAATCTAGCGAGCTCTAAATTCAAATCTAGCGAGCTCTATATTAAATCCTAGCGAGCTCTATATTAAATTCTAGTGAGCTCTATATTAAATTCTAGTGAGCTCTATATTAAATTCTAGTGAGCTCTATATTAAATTCTAGTGAGCTCTATATTAAAATCTAGTGAGCTCTATATTAAAATTTTGTGAGATCTATATTAAAATCTTGTGAGCTCTATATTAAAATCTAGGGAGCTCTATATTAAAATCTAGTGAGATCTATATTAAAATCTAGTGAGCTCTATATAAATATCTAGTGAGATCTATATTAAAATATAGTGAGATCTATATTAAAAGCTAGCTGACTGGGACAAGCAAAATTATGTCAATTCTGAGCAGTCCTCCTTAACAACAACAACTCAGTTTGGGTGAATGGGGTAAGAGTTCAAATTCATGGGATGTCCTACAGCAGGTCAACTATGTCTTGAATAAAATATTCCACTTGCACGCTATTAAGTAATCTGAGTTAACCTTTCCTTGTGAATCATGACACTGTTTAATTTTAATAACACGCATATTAGGTAAAGAGGTGCCAATGGCTGTGCACTGTCAAGGCTGAAAAGGATTCTGGGGCAGCCTGGGCCACAGCTACATGACAGATCCCTAACAGTTCCAAGGACTTTACTAATTCAGTGTAGCAGGTTTCTGGATTTGCTTGGAGTGTGAAGCCCGGGGAAATTATGTCTAAACCCTTCAATCCATAGAGGACAATGCTTCATAAATAATGTTCTTGTTTTCCTCTGACTGTCCACCACTTGCTATTGGTCATCTTTTGACCCAGTCTGGTTTTAATCCATTTCAATTCATCTCAAGGACATTTTTAGGGAATATCTTTGGTGGTGGGATGGGAGGGAAGGAATGAATGAAGGAAGGGGAAGAACCACTTGTGTGTGTTTCAAGAGCTAGATTTATCCTCGTTTTACAGCTACGAGATGTCTTGATCTTTTTAAAACCCTGCCCTTGGCTAAAAGGCCTTGTCTCTAATGTGATATTTAAAGTGACATTCTTCTCCTCCTCCCAGGGCCACTCTGTGACTTGTACTGGTCCTATGAGTGGAGAGGAGAGGGATGTGCACTTTGATTACCCGCACAGCTCCACCTCACATGTACTAACAGGCCCTGTTTGATCTGAACACTTTAAACATCTGCTATAAGAGAAACATTAAAAACTTAACGTCATCTTAAATTTTTACATCTGTAGTTACAAGCAAAATGGTTAAGAATAAGCACAGGGGCTTGTCGTTATAATGGCATACATCACAGTCGTTCACTGAGCAATTAAGAGTGAAGCAGTGATACACTAGGTACTAACAAGCATCAAATCTGACATGGTGCCAATGTTTAATGAAAACAATTTCCACCATCTCCACAGATGTAACAGCAGTGAGACTGGTTTATGGGACTGGGTCTATGTTCAAGACCAGCAGTGGATGAGGTTTGGACGATTGAGTGGACCAGAGATGAGTGTAAAGTCAGACACATGTAGAAAAAAGAAAGAAAAGTGTAATCTTGCTCACTACTTCGTTTCTTGGGGAAAATATTCTCTCTAAAGTTGTGTATTTATTGGTTTATTAACTTTTTCTGTCCATTGCTCTCTATTTCATATATTTAACCCTTAAGTCCAACTCCACAATTCACAATTAAATAACTTTTCATTCTCAGAATGGTAGCTTTTCCCCAGTCATATCTCAAACAGAAATGCCTCTGAGCACTGCTTCAAAATTAGCTTGGAGCTGAAATCCAACTTCAGCCATCCACCACCAGCTGAGAGGCAGAACTGGCCCAGAACCAGTGCTTGAAGGGCCTCTTTTAAAGCACTCTCCTCTCCCCCATTCTAGCCTAACCACCCATCGCACAACACACTTCACCCACAATCTAATCCTGCCCAGTGCTCCACTTTGCCCCCTAACGCCCCATTAATAACTTAGCCCCTATCATAAACTCACGAAATCAAACTGTGCCCACTGACTGCTGTGCCAGGCAGCAATCTCATTCTGCCAGACTGCCCACCCAAAACACACTGCTGAACATTAGCATTTCAATCCGCTCGTACCCGTATCGTTGTGTTGCAGATAGAGGCGGTAGATCTTCATTCATCAGGCCTAATCTATCTGCTCCTTGTTCTCAATCAGAGGGGCTCCTCTGTGGGCCACAGTTATAGTGGCTTAACCTGCATGCCTCAGTCATGTGCCGTGCACGGTGCCTCCGCTTATTCACGCTATTTGGGGACACTAATCATTGTCAAGAGAGAATAACCAAACGAAACAGATGACCGCAAATAACGTGGCTTAATAGTACCCACTGGTTGACTCAACGTTGTTTACGTGGAACCAACGTGGAATAGACGTTGATTTGACGTCTATACCCAGTGGGTACAGCCTAATAACTTTTTATCAGAACTATTGGCCTATTGAATAGGAAATATTTAATAAGCCACGCATTAGGCTACTCAGCAGAACTGTGAAATACGAGCCATAACAATACAATTATTTTAATTATAGGCAATAATTATGTTTACAAATTAGGCTACTGCCCTGTGCATTTATCAATTGTTATCAATGCCATTTGCCAAAGACACGACACCAATGTCAGAAACAGGCAATTTAACGAGACGTATGTTTTATGAATTAAGTATGAAGTACACGAATCACTTGACTTTCCTGTTTCATTCGTACGCACTCTCACCGAATTAAATGTATCGTCTCGCCACAATTCATGGTTAAAGGCGCCGAAACCCCTCACATTTCAGGACGATAATGTAGGCTATCCGCTTGTTTCTTTCCAGAAACATGGTTGATATTCCGTCCTATCAATTCTGAAACGCTGTCCTTATTAAAGCAATAGCCTTAACATTTATCACTTTACATTGATGCGCGTCGCTGCGTGCACGCACAGACGAACGCGCGCACAAACGCACGCAAATCCACACATACAGACACCGCCGCATTAATTCGTTAACGACAACCGCAAATGAAATATATTGGAACAGCGAAAACTATTCAGCAGATAAAGAATAGGCTGGTCATACACCAACGCTGCTTTATGAAAGCTGAGAATCCAAAGTCAAACAACGGGATTTGTTTAACATGCAACACACGAATAACGTCCCTTATACTCTGATACCATTTAATGAATCTTACCTTTCCTTTTAATATATTCCTTAAACTGCAGAGGCGTAGCCTATAGTCAGCGTCTTCTCTCCCCTCTCCCTCTCTCACTCTCGTCCTTTCTCTCTCTCTCCAACCCGCCCTCTCTCTCTCTCTCTCTCTCTCTCTCTCTCTCTCTCTCTCAAATTGATTCACCCTTTTTCGACGCTTGTACCACAGTGCCGTGTTTTCCCGACCTAAGAAAGCAGAGCCCGTTCATCTTACATGGTCAGATGGAAAAATACAACCACCGAAAGTGGGTGATGGAAAAATCATGACGAAACATAGGCCTAGTAAACTATTTCGTGTAAATACGAATCGTTGAGGATAAATATAGACATCTAATAGAAACATGTCCGTTTCTCCAGGCATGCGTAGGCCACTAATAAACACGCGCGCACGGCTGGAAGGGATGAGAATTTACAACAAACGACTACAAAAAATGCACCTTCTCCCATTAATTGAGACCAGTCTGGTTGAATAGGATTCTTTCCCCTTGTCTCAGAGGCAGGACAGGCAGGACGATTAATAACTTACATAACTGTATTCAATATGTAGGCTAGTCTTTCTTATTATGTTATACAATTAAGTACTGCACCTCTCTTGTGTAGATGCACCTTGACATTCCCTGTATCCGACGCATAGGTGTTTACTATTGTGCTTTGGTGGTGCACATCACACTCCTCTCATTGCGATGTAACAGGACGCAATGACTATTGCTATATAGATTCATACACCCGCAGCGTCCTAAACACGTGTTGTTATTGTACTGAATAGTTTACTTTCTCAAAGATGGGGAAACAATATCAATCAATATAATTAAATGAATCTCAAAGTTTTTGCGCAAATGAAAGTCACACCCTCCAAGACGCAACAAATTGAGTATTTGAAAAGGTGGCCATATTATCCAAGCTTTATGGTGCAGGTGTGTGAAGGTGTGACATGTGACACATCTGTCACATGTCACAAATAGCAGATCATGCAAGACACATATTCTCACTGCTTCACTGGGTTTAATGGACGACCGGCCGATGTGGCAGGGCCTGCAAACTATTACAGAAGACAAAGGGAAGCACAGCCAAGAGCTGCCCAGTGACAGAGCCTACCAGACAAGCTAAATAACTTCTATGCTTGCTTCCAGGCAAGTAACACTGAAACATGCATGAGAGCATCAGCTGTTCCTGAGGACTGTGTGATCATGCTCTCCACAGCTGATGTGAGTAAGACCTTTAACAGGTCAACATTCACAAGGCCAGATGGATTACGAGCACGTGTACTCCGAGCATGAGCTGACCAACTGGCAAGTGTCTTCACTGACATTTTCAACCTGTCCCTGTCTGAGTCTGTAATACCAGCATGTTTTAAGCAGACCACCATAGTCCTTGTGCCCAAGAACACTAAGGTAACCTGCCTAAATGACTACCAACCTGTAGCACTCACGTCTGTAGCCATGAAATGCTTTGAAAGGCTGGACATGGCTCAACACCATTATCCCAGAAACCCTAGACCCACTCAAATTTGCATACCGCACCAACAGATCCACAGATGATGCAATCACTATTGTGCTCCACACTGCCCTTTCACACCTGGACAAAAGAAACACCTATGTGAGAATGCTATTCATTGACTACACTCGCTCAGCATTCAACACCATAGTGCCCTCAAAGCTCATCACTAAGCTATGGACCCTGGAACTAAACACCTCCCTCTGCAACTGGATCTTGGACTTCCTGACGGGCCGCCCGCAGGTGGTAAGGGTAGGTAACAACACATCCGCCACGCTGATCCTCAACACGGGGGCCCCTCAGGGGTCCGTGCTCAGTCCCCTCCTGTACTCCCTGTTCACTCATGACTGCACGGTCAGGCACGACTCCAACACCATCATTAAGTTTGCTGATGACAACAGTGGTAGGCCTATCACCGACAACGATGAGACAGCCTATAGGGAGGAGGTCAGAGACCTGACTGTGTGGTGCAATTACAACAACCTCTCCCTCAACGTGATCAAGACAAAGGAGATGATTGTGGACTACAGGAAAAGGAGGACCGAGCAGTCCCCCATTCCCATCAACGGGGTTGTAGTGGAGCAGGTTGAGAGCTTCAATTTCCTTGGCGTCCACATCACCAACAAGCTAACATGGTCCAAGCACACCAAGACAGTCGCGAAGAGGGCGCGACAAAACCTATCCCCCTCAGGAGACTGAAACGATTTGGCATGGGTCCTCCGATCCTGAAAAGGTTTTACAGCTGCACCATCGAGAGCATCCTGATGGGTTGCATCACTGCCTGGTATGGCAACTGCTTGGCTTCCGACCGCAAAGCACTACAGATGGTAGTGCGTACGGCCCAGTACATCACCGGGGCCAAGCTTCCTGCCATCCAGGACCTCTATACCAGGCGGTGTCAGAGGAAGACCCTAAAAATTGTCAAAGACTCCAGACACCCTAGTCATAGACTGTTCTCTCTGCTACCGCATGGCAAGTGGTACTGGAGCGCCAAGTCTAGGTCCAAGAGGCTCCTAAATAGCTTCTACCCCCAAGCCATAAGACTCCTGAACAGCTAATCAATTGGCTACCCAGACTATTTGCATTGCCCCCCCCACCCCACTGAAATGCTGCTGCTACTGTCTGTTATATCTATGCATAGTCACTTTAATAACTCTACCTACATGTACAACATATTACCTCAATACCAGTGAACCCACACATTGACTCTGTACTGGTACCCTCTGTATATAGCCTCGCGATTGTTATTTACTGCTGCTCTTTAATAATTTGTTATTCTTATCTCTTACTTTTTTTGTTGTATTTTCTTAAAACTGAATTGTTGGTTAAGGACTTGTAAGTAAGCATTTCACTGTAAGGTCTACACCTGTTGTATTGTGCGCATGTGACAAATACAATTTGATTTGGATCGAAAAGCGTGTGCTGTTGTGAACAGTGGAGGCTGCTGAGGGGAGGACGGCTTATAGTAATGGCTGGAATGGAGTCAATGGAATGCTATCAAACGCATGGTTTCCATGTGGTTGATTTATTTATCCGTTATTTTATTTATCCGTTATTTTACCAGGTAAGTTGACTGAGAACACGTTCTCATTTGCAGCAACGACCTGGGGAATAGTTACAGGGGATGGAGTCAATACCACTTCATTGACTCCATTACAGCCATTATTATGAGCCGTCCTCCCCTCAGCAGCCTCCAGTGAAATACATATAATCCTGACAGAAAGCTGATGAAGATAAATGTGCATCTGTGTGTTTTTAGTTGTTACTCTACAGGTTATACTCAGAGTTTGAAGTTGAGTAGGTAGAGAGAGAGAGGGGGGGGAGTAGGGGGAGAGGGAGAGAGAGGGAGGGGAGGGAGGGAGGGAGAAAGGGAGAGGGGAGAGAGAGAGAGAGGGAGAGAGAGAGAGGGGGGAGAAGGAGAGTGAGGGAGAGTGAGAGAGGGAGTGTGAGAGAGAGAGAGGGAGAGAGATAGAGGGATAGAGTGAGAGGGTTATATATAGAGAGAGAGCATATGAGTGTGTGTGAGAGAGAGAGAAAGTGAGGGGAGATAGAGAGAAAAAGAGTGTTTGGGTGTATGTGTGTGTGTGAGAGAGGTAGATAGGAGGGGATAGAGAGATTGGGAGAGAGAACGAGTGTGAGAGAGAGAGAGAGACGGATTGAGTGTGTGTGTGAGAGGGGGTAGGTAGAGATGCACACGTGTGCTTTTATTAGGGAACGTTCTCTGCTGTTTGGCTCTGACAGGTTCCCTTGGCAACGATCAAGCACATACAGTACCTAGAGCCCCACCCCCCAGCACACACATTCACTTATTGCTATGAATCTTTCAGAGCGGGTCTGTGTCCTCTCCATTTAGTATGATTTCTCTCAAATATGAGATCAATATTGTGATACTCAGGGATGGGAAGGGGCGTGTCAGTGGGAGACAGCGATTGGGGGACTGAGAGAGGAAGGAGAGGTCATTGCAATGAGAGACTGTATCCGTGCAATAGAGAGAGAGAGGGAGAGAAGGCGGGGGGGGGGCAGTGGATAATCAGATGGGCAATTAGTGGTGAATTGATAACGTTCTATATTCAGACATGGTGAATCAGTCTTTTTCACAGCCACTCTTCTCTCAGTCTCTCTCTCTCTGACACACACACACTCAGAACTTCTGTTTGTGCGAACGCAGCCTGCTTCACCGTCATTGTCATGTCCTATCTCCCTATACCTTCCTTGTCATTCCATGTAACGGACCATTTCATGAAAGTCAGTACGTTACATGTGATTGGGGCTCCCTCTAAGGTCTGTGTTTGGAATGGTGCCCACTCAATGCCTCCATTATGTACATGGCCTAAGCTGCCCCCCCAACCCCTTACCCCCCACCGTCTCTCTTCCGTTTACCCCACCAGTCCCACTCGCTGCAGTACACAATAGAGCACTCACTCCACTGACATCATATCTATACGATTAGCTTTCTTTCTCCCTCTTCCTCTCCGCCCTGTCCCCTACCCCCTCCATCTCTCTATGCAGTAACGGTGTGCCATTGTTCACAGCCTATAGAAGTCCCCTGGAATTCCATACCAATGTGCAGCGCTTTGCATTGCATCGCTCTCCCTAGCTCTCCCCTCCTCCTCCCCTGCATGCCTCCCTCCATCCCTTTCTCTATTAAATTTCCAGTCACACAACAGTGCAGTGGATATCCCTCCCTCTACCTCACACACACACACCACATCCCTCCCTCCTTCTCTCCCTCTCTTCTTCTCTCTCTCACACAGAGCTGTTGTCTGTCTGCCTGGATCTCTATCACTGCCTCTTGATATTGACTGTTCTTTCTCCACTTTGAACCTCTCAATCTCTCTCACCCTTGATATAGACCGCTCTCTTTTCACCTCCAATCTCTTCATCTCTCCACCCTCATCATTTAAAAGAGCCACACACACATCCACTCCTCCTTCCTCTCTCCGTTTGTGTCCCTGTACCGCAGTGTCTGCTCAGGAGTGCCCCCCTCTCCCCTCCCCCTCTCCGGCGCTGGGTTCTGTTCTGGCCGTCAGGGCAGCCTATAAGTGACTGATTGAGTGGACACCACAAGCCGTTAAATGAATAGAGATGGGAGCCGCTGGAAGGATGCAGTTCATATGAAGGTAGAACACTTGCAACCTAGTATCTGCAGCTCTGCGTTTTGGTTAAAGCTCTGTCCAGCTACGCTGGGTTGATGTTCCTGTTCCTCTCTGTGTTGGGCTGTGTTAGCACATTGAGATGTGCTTGGCTGCTGTAGCTCCCTCTGCAATGTTCAGATCTCATGGCTGCTGTGGTGTGGATGTTGCTGTGTTTGTGAGTTAAGTGTCTGTTAGCGTTAACTGCGTTAGCGGTTAGCGCTGGGAGCTGTGCCACGTTAGCACTCCGCTGGGCCGCAGCAACAAGGAGACCGTAGGGTATGAAGTGATCCAGACACACCGGCCATGCGGGAGGCACCCTGTTTCCCTTCTCAATAGCTCAGAGCTGAACTCTGCATCATCTGGAGGCCTTGGGAGACCTTTGGTCTTTATCTGATGGGTTAACAGCATGGACCCCAGCAGTAGACAACAACCTATCCTCTGTGATACATACCAAATTCAACATTCATCTCGTGACTAGCCAGGCTAGGATCCATCCATGCTCTGAAGCTTAGCTTTACACTCTGAAAGAGGAGCTGCACTCTGACACAGAGTTAACAAAGCCTGCATCTCCACCACTGAGTCGATAGACACCCATCAAACACCATCTGGCACCCCACATCCATTGACCTCCACCACCAGGCCCAGTGTAGCTCCACGACCAGGCCCGGGGTACCTCAACCACCAGGCCCAGTAAACCTCGACCACCAGGCCCTAAAAAGTAGAGACCAATCCAATTTAAGGTATGATATGATTCCCTCTCCAGGCTAAACGTAGCTGTACCAGAAGGCTGTAAAAACACATCCACTCACCGCTAGGCCTGATAACACTCCTCTCCTCCAGCATGCCATAAAACAAACTCTGCCCCCAGGCCCATAAACCCCATCAGGCCCAACAACACTTCTGCCACCAGGCCAATAAACTCCATCTCCAGGCCCTATAAACACCGAGGCTCACACAATGGCCCACTGTCCCCTTGACAACCAGGACGGACAGACCACAGCTAGAGAAACAGTGTCAACAGTCCCATTCAATAACATAGGCAAAAGAGCTAGGTCACATCTGCTCTATCAACTCAATATCACAACAAAATCATCATACTTTACTTTTAGTCTCATGCGTACTATTCTGCTACTTCCCTGCTCATATGGTAGAAGCAACATTTCAAAGATGTGTAGCTGGCATTAAAGGACACGCAGTGATGTCAAAATACGGAGAGATTAACTCAGCCCATTAGAAAGACAGAGAAGAGAAAGTGAGAGAGAGAGAATGTCAGCTCACAGGGTCACCCAGTGATGGAAGGAGGGAGGCAGATGAGAGATGAACGCCAGCCACTGGGGGACTAGTCAGTGTCTCTGTCTTTCCGTCTGTGAGAGTACGTGAGGGAGAGGTGGAGAAAAAAGCTTAGAAACAAGAACCCAGTGTCATGGTATCTAAGCAACCATCTTCGTCTCCCTGGTGACAGGGACTGACATCACTTCCCGTCTGTGCATCTGCACAGGGCTAACAATGTGTTGGTCTGTGGGGTAATAAGGTTCAAGTGTACATAATGTTTTGTTTTTCAGCATGTGTATACAGCTCACTGGACTGTGTGCAGTTAGTACAGGTGTCTGTGTATAATACACGCTACAGGATTTATTGCCAACAATATTTCATGGATGAGTTGAGTTATGTGAGTGTCTGCAATGTGTATGTGTGTTTAGTCTGTTTTTAGCCGCGTGAAGCTCATTTTGGGCACATATGTGGACACTGCCATGTGCGCATGCGGTCAGCCTGATTGTGCATTATGCCAGGGAAAACATGGCCAAGCGACGCCATCTGGTATAACTACTTGGCACAGGAGGCCTCGGTATGGTTCCACAACATATTGGAGTAGTTAGAATTAACACTGAAACCATTTGGCAGAAACACACTTCAAACTATATATCGGTGTGTCTATTTTAGTCATTCTCACACACTGCTGTAGTGTTAATACACACACATTCAGACAGACTACTGTCAGAAAGAGTTGGATAACAGGCATTCGGGCGCTAGATTAGGACTGTAGTGAAAACCTACAGGACGGTAGCTCCCCAGGAACAGGACTGTAGTGAAAACCTACAGGACGGTAGCTCCCCAGGAACAGGACTGTAGTGAAAACCTACAGGACGGTAGCTCCCCAGGAACAGGACTGTAGTGAAAACCTACAGGACGGTAGCTCCCCAGGAACAGGACTGTAGTGAAAACCTACAGGACGGTAGCTCCCCAGGAACAGGACTGTAGTGAAAACCTACAGGATGGTAGCTCCCCAGGAACAGGGTTGGAGAGCCCTGGTCTATGTGTATACTCACTTTTAAAAAGGACTCTACACATCAGTTGGCTCCTTGACAAAATGTATCTATTTCATCTCAATAAAACAACGTAATATAGCTCAAAAACACAACTTCAGGAAAAGTTAAATCTCAATAAAAAATACATTTCATATAAACAATTAAATGAATGTAAAACAGGTTTCCATACAAGCACACAACAGTGTAATGAACACTGTCCTCCCATTGGGTTGGCTTCATTAGGTGTGTGATAAGGTGTGTTTTTGTGTGTGTGTGCATATGCATGAGAGTGTGTGCTTGCATGTCCTCCCCTCATCATCTCCAATAACTCTACAGTACAAACTTTTGATATAAAAAAAAAAAAAAAAAAAAAAGCCAGAGTAGAAACTAGGAAAACTACATCTCCCAGTCTGCCCCCATGATGAAACTGAAAATGCTGGTTGCTGGGGGATGTAGTCTTTTTGGGTCCAAACTCAAATAAGGTCCATGAGAATCTCATCCTCCATGACGGAAGACACCTGGGGCATCCCGGGGGGCTGGGCTCCAGGGCCCCTCTGACCAGCAGCCATCATCATCTGACCTGAGAGGGAGAGAGAGAGAAGAGAGTTAACCTGGGACAGAAACATGTGCATTGATGACATTATCATAAACACAGTGGTAATAAACTACAGTCAGCGACGCACAAAGTAAACAGCATTATCGAGCAGACTTGAGCAAAAACCAAGAATGTGAAGTGCGAGTCTAAACTGCTCAGCTATCAGGTTGCAGCAGAGTGAAGGGCACCATGCACATACTCTATGAGACAGCATCACTCTAATCTGTGACATCCTCAATTCATCCTGCTGCTGGTGTCAACGCCATATAGCCCAGTCTCAGTCTGATAACCATAGGTACGGATGGGAGAGATATGTTCAAACACCCTCCCTTTTGAATTTAGCAGTTTACACACAAAAGGTCAATCATTAGGAAACAATTGTTTCCTAATGACAGATTGCATTCTAAAGCCAATCCTTGCACTGATGTCTAGCTCCAAACTGTCTTTACAGTGTGTGATGTGAGTGAAAGGGTCAACGGCTGTAGCTAACCTGCCAGGGGCTGTCTCCACTGGGCCTGCATTTGGGGGCCCGCTCCTGGAGTAGGGTGGACCAGCTGCCCTCCCAGCCCCTGGTGAGGCATCATGCCCTGCATGTGACCAACACCACCCTGCTGAGAGACAGGAACACAACACCTAGGTTACCATCAATCATACAGTAGGTAGGACCTTCATTCTTATATCCTTTATCATTAACCAATAGTGTGTGCAGTGGTGATCTGGCCCTGGCTACAAGACGATGCACTATAACAACAAATGTATTTCATGAATGACGGTCAAGGCTGGTAGAGTTAACTGTTGTGTTCTTACTGGCTGCTGTTGGCTGAGGAGGAGACTGCGCAGCTGCGGATTGGCTCCTGGGTTTGGTAGGCGGAGCATGGCACCCTGGGGTGGGGCCTGTCCACCCTGAGTGACCTGGTTGGGCGGAGCACCGGTGACAGGCTGATTAGGTGCGCCGGATGCTCTCATCGTCATCTGGATGAGAAGCAGAGAGTCGAAGAGGTTTAGAAGAAGGTTGGAGACATGAGAGGACTAAGTAGAGAGACTTTAAATACAGCGCCTTCAAAAAGTATACACACCGCTTCCCTTTTTCCATATTTTGTTGTGTTACAGCCTGAATTTAGATTTTGTGTCACTGATCTACACACAAAATTGAATTTTGTTTGTATAATATTTTAGAAAAAAATTATATCTAAACCGAAAAGTATTGAGTCAATAAGTATTCAAACCCTTTTTTATGGCAAGCCTAAATAAGTTCAGGAGTAAAACTTGGCTTAACAAATCACATAAGTTGCATGGACTCAATGTGTGCAATAGTGTTTAACATGATTTATGAATTACTAGACCATCTCTGTACCCCACACATACAGTACAACCATCTGTAAGGTCCCTCAATCGAGGAGTGAATTTCAAGCACAGATTCAACCACAAAGACCAAGGAGGTTGTTCAATGCCTCACAAAGAAGGGCAGAGATTAGTAGGTGTAAAATAAAATGTAAAAACGCAGATCATGAATATCCATTTGAGCATGGTGAAGTTATTAAATAGGCTTTGGAAGGTGTATCAATACACCCAGTCACTACGAAGTTACAGGCGTCCTTCCTAACTCAGTTGCCGGAGAGGAAGGAAACTGCTCAGGGATATCACCATGAGGCCAATAGTGACTTTAAAACAGTTACAAAGTTGAATAGCTGTGATAGGAGAACGGAAACCTGTACAGCAGGGATCATAAACTAGATTCAGCCGCAGAACGAGTTTTTCTTCAGCGAACGGTCAGTGGGACGGAACATAATAACAAATCATTTGTAGACTTCAAATTTCCCGCAAGAAGCCCAAACAGATATAAAATTTGACTAAAATAGAATAATTTCAAACCTTGCTTACATGTGTACACAATTACATATCTATTATACATGGGAATACTTTGGCGATTTCAAAAATTAAAAACACTTGGAGCTGATTTGCTGGTGTTTTTTCAGTCTTATGTCCAACAGAATATATTCCAAAACATGCATCCTGTTTGCAACAAGGCACTTAAAATGTGACAATTTTTAAAAGTATTTTGTCCTGAAAACAAATCGTTAGACTGTACCAGTCTTCATATTTTAAAGCATGGTGGGGCTGCATCGGCAAGGACTAAGGAGTTTTTTGGGATAAAAATAAATGGAATACAGCTATAAGCACAGTCAAAATCATAAAGGAAAACCTGGTTGTCTTCTTTCCAACAGATACTGGGCGAGGAATTCATCTTTCAGCAGGACAATAACCTAAAACACAAGGCCAAATCTACACTGGAGTTGCTTACCAAGACGACAATGAATGTTCCTGAGTGGCCTAGTTACAGTTTTGACTTAAATTGGCTTGAAAATCTATGGCAAAACTTGAAAATGGCTGTCTAGCAATGATCAACAATCAACTTGACAGAGATTGAAGAATTTTAAGAAGAATAATGGGCAAATATAGTACAATACAGAAACTTACCCAGAAAGACTCACAGCTGTAATCGTTGCCAAAGGTGCTTCTACAAAGTATTAGTCAGGGGTGTGAATACTTAGGTTAGAGATATTTCTGTACTTCATTTTCAATAAAATTTCTAACATTTTTAAACACATTTCCACTTTATCATTATGGGGTATTTGTGTGTAGATGGGTGAGAAAAAAAGTATTGAATCCATTTTGAATTCAGGCTGTAACACAACACAATGTGGAATAAGTCAAAGGGTATGAACACTTTCTGAAGGCACTGTACATATGATTCATTGGAACGGTGTACCGGGTTCACTTTAAAAAGAGACAGGCCGAATGTAACAATGTAACTCACTGAACCCAGAACATGCTGGGCTAGCTATATTTGGTAGCAGTGAGCACCCATTGAGACAGTGTGAGAGAGTAGCCAACACGTGCAGAGTGGAGAGGAGCTGCTCACCAACCAGGCAGGTGCCAAAACAAGCACAGGGAGAGTTTGTGCCTGGTAAAGTTCAGTGCATTTTTAAAAATGTATTTTGGGTGAGAGTTTTTGTGTATGTGTGTGTGTGAGTCTCACCAGGTTGGCCTGTCTCTGCTGTTCCTCCATCAGAGTGACCTGACTAACAGAGGGCATGCCCACCACCACAGACTGAACAGAGGAGAGAGAGAAGAGGAGGAAGAGGAGGTGCAGAAGGGGAGGAGATGAAAGTCATTGCGGGACATGCAGTCATTGCGGGACAATAGAAACAGGAGATGCAGACAGGAGGAGTGTGTTAGGGGAGAAGGGAGAGGGAGGAAAGGAGGAGTGCACACAAGCTGAGACACCACAGGATTAATCACAGTACCTGCTGCTGCACGTTGCCATGGGAGACAGGGATGGGCCCCTGCGGCCGGTTGAGGAAGTTCTGATTGGGTTGAACCTGGCCAGGTGGCCCTGGCATCGGCCCTCCTGAACCTAACTGGAGAAGAGAACCAACAAGGTTACTTTTCTAGTGTAAGGTTTACATGTGTTACCAACATCCGTATAACTATGACACATATGTACGGTGTATCGCTTATAATGGTATTCCTGCCTATCCTAACCTGTCTAATCCTGCAACTGGATGAGACAACACCATCATCTACGACATGTGTCAAACTCAAGGCCACAAGATGATTCAATCCTGCCTGCAGTTTTTTATCTATAATATTTTTTCGGGGGAAAACCAATCTCAATTGACATTGCAATGACTAAAACCAAATCAAAACTCTGTAGAAATTATAATTGACCTACATTTATAGTCTCCTCACTGTCCAGTTTGCTAACAGTCATCGAAAGCTAACAGTCAACGAAAGCTAGACAGTCAGGGAGCAAATTCCAAAAGAGATGGAGGAATATTTTTGCACATTTTGACGGCAAGGAAATATTACCCATTTGAAGTGCGGCCCTCCAGACCTCGGTGAAGACAGAATGTGGCCCGCGGGGTAAATTAGTTTGACACCCCTGATCTAGGATCTGTAGTCTCTCAGGATAAAAGCTGTCCGTCTCCTCTATTTTCTCCTCTCTCTTCCCTGTGGACTTCCTATTTAACTCAGCAGCCTGCCTAAAAACACCCAGAGCACACATTAAAGGCCCAGTGCAGTCAAAACGTGATTTTACTGTGTTTTACACACTGCGGTTGGAATAATACTATGAAAATGATGATAATGCTCTTTCAGTGTCAGAGCTGTTTTAAAAGACCATCTGAAATATTGTTTTGGTGGGTTGGCGTTTTGGGCTAGCTGGTGACATCACCAGGCGGTGATGAGAGTTCCAAACCTCTCTGCCAATAACAGCCAGTTAAGTTTTCCCCTCTCCACTCAGACCATTCCCAGACAGCTTAAGAAAATGTTCTTTGCTAAGAAGCTATTTTTTACAATTTTAACTAGGGATGTGCATGTATTCAAATACTTTAATTTTATCAACAAAAAACAACATAGGCCTATTTTAACACTGAAAAAGCCTTTTCGAAATTAAATGTGACATTTCAAATAATTAAAACATTTTCTGTATAGTTTATAATAAAACAAACTTTACAATGTAGTTTTTATGACGTGCTCTCCAGAAGAAAAAAAGAAGAGGTATCCTTCACGTGTGTAGCTTGTTATTTATGTAGGCCAATCAAAGCTGCGAAGAGGCTCAATGTGTAGAAAATGTAGTGAGAGTTTACTAATACATGCGAGATGGAATAAAATGATGTAATTAAAAGTTAGCGAAATGAGAAGGGGTAGGCTACAACGAGCAACCAACAGGTAGGTTGTTGTTAGCCTAGCTAACTATAGCCGTCTTTCTCACATACACCGCCCCCTCTGCAGCTGCAGCAATAGTGCGCCAGCATCTCTTCTTCAGGCAGCAGTGCTCAGGTTAAAGTTTAAAAACCACATGTATATAGAATATCCAGATATCTGACAAATATTCATGATACTATTCAAATAGTGAAATTATTTCTAACCCCCATCCATAATTATAATTGAATACAATCACAGTAAGGTACTTAATTGTTACCCAGAAATGATTTGATATTGAGAGAAAAACAGCTGCATTGGACCTTTAACATCAAGTCATCTGTATGGTTCAGGGAAAATATTCAATTTGGGTCTTTCACGGTTATAAAATCATATCTAAATCACCAATAACACTATTCCAGAGCCTCGTCTGGAAAAAAAATACCCCATACAACGATCAAATAATTGAAATTTTAATTGTGTTGAGATTGTCATAGCAATTCTCCATTAGCATTGCAGCTTTGAATATGTAATGGGACACAAGGTCTCCGTCTTCTCTAAATACACACGGTCTAACATGTTTTTCACAGAAAATTAGCAGCATGAGTAGACAGGCGGCATCAACTATTTAATTTTACCTTTATTTAACTACAACGAAAGCCTCCGAGATAAAGATCAAGTGCAGCAAGTAAGACAGGACATCGCCGACGGACTTGAGAACATCAACAAGACCCTACTGCCTGGGAAGCTCAAGCTTTGGTGCCTACAGTTTGGACTTCTCCCCCGGGTAATGTGGCCACTCACCGTCTATGAGGTCCCAATAACAACAGTGGAGAAGATGGAGCGAACCATTACCTCATACGTGAAGAAATGGCTGGGTGTCCCACGATGCCTGAGTAACATCGGCCTCTATGGCAAAGGGGTCCTTGAACTACCACTTACAAGTCTAACGGAGGAGTACAAGTGCTCTAAAGTAAGACTTCAGATGACATTGAAGGACTCCAAAGACCAGACCATTAGCAAGGCTGCACCTCCCCTACAAACTGGACGGAAATGGACATCATCCAAGGCTGTGCAGCAAGCAACATCAGCCCTGAGACACCAAGACATTGTGGGGAATATCCAGCATGGAAGAGGAGGCTTTGGCCTGGCAGCAAGCAAACCAACGTTCCATAAGGCAACAACATCTGAACGCAGGAAGCTGGTGGTCGAGGAGGTGCGCAGACAGGAGGAGACTGCAAGAAGTGCAAAGGCTGTCTCTCTTGCTAAACAAGGGCAATGGACGCGGTGGGAAGGCCTGGAGAGGAGAAAGATCAACTGGAGTGAGCTTTGGCAAATGGAGGCAAGCAACATCAGCTTCATCATAAGAGCTGTTTATGATGTGCTTCCATCACCAAAAAACCTACATCAATGGTATGGCGAGGACCCGACCTGCCCCCTCTGCCCAGCTCCAGCGACTCTCAGGCATATAATGACAGGTTGCAAGACCAGCCTCTCACAAGGCCGCTACACCTGGAGGCACAATCAGGTCCTCAAGAGCCTGGCTGCAGCACTTGAGACCAAGAGGAGTGCAACCAATTCATTACCTCCAAAAACAAGCAATCCCGTCAAAACAACAACATTCATCCGGGAGGGACAGAAAAGGCCCAAGCATCCTCCTACAAAGCCAGAAACTGGACACCTAGGCATGGCCCGGGACTGGAAGATGCTTGTCGATATTGGCCAGCAACTCATTTTTCCACCTGAGATTGCTTCTACCAACCTTAGGCCAGACATGGTACTCTGGTCCCCTTCACGAAAGGCTGTGTACATCATAGAGCTCACAGTCCCGTGGGAAAACTCTGTTGAAGAGGCCTACGAGCGTAAGAAACTGCGTTACACAGAGTTGGCAGCAGACGCAACTCAGCGTGGCTGGAATGCAAAAGTCTGGCCAGTTGAAGTGGGATGCAGAGGATTCGTGGCTTCTTCCACCATCAGGTTGCTGAAAGAACTTGGAATCCATGGACAGGCTCTGCGGCAGACCGTCAGAGCAGTTTCTCAAGCAGCTGAAAGAGGCAGCCAGTGGATCTGGATCAAACGGAAGGACCCTTGCTGGGCTATAATTTCATGACCCCCCCACCCCCACCTGAGAACCCAATTCAGATCCCTCCAACTTGAGGAGGGCATATGAGGTATGCGGTCAGCTGTAGGGCTGGCTCAGGGAAGAGGACGCCCCTGCCTTGCATAGTCCCGTGGGAAATCTTAATTGGGCATGGGACACAAGCTAAGGCTTGATCACCCTTTAGCTGGCCACCTTTGATGAGGGTGTTTAGTAATTAAAGGCCGAAACACCCACTGATTCGAAGGCACACTACTGAGGATGTGTCCCAAAATTGACATCTTAACCCAGTCTAAGAAATAAACCTCCCATGCCACTCTGTCAACATCACGGCAAATCTCATGTGAGTGCATACCATCTATTGGCACAATGGACAGTTTTTAACATCTCGTCCCGTGTTTTATGATTCTAGGCAAGTCAGTTAAGAACAAATTCTTATTTTCCTTGTATAATGGGAGCAGAAAGGCTGTGAGGATATAAAGTCATGTAGACCACAGGCAGGTTGGATTTGTAACTGAGGCATTCCGTTTCTCTGTCACAAAATCTGCAGGCTAAATGTTTACCTGAAGGAAAACACGGTATCCTAACGGTTGTTAGAATTGTGTTGGCTGTAATCAAGATGAAACCAGAAATGACATGAGGCGGTGCTCTCAAACTGAAAAACATTTTCCGCAGAACCTAGTGGTTCGAGCGTTGGACTAGTAACCGAAAGGTTGCAAGATCGAATTCCTGAGCTGACAAGGTAAAAATCTGTTGTTCTGCCCCTGAACAAGGCAGTTAACCTACTGTTCCTAGGCCATCATTGAAAATAAGAATTTGTTCTTAACTGACTTGCCTAGTTAAAAAGGTTAAAAAAAAAAAGTTTAAAAAATTTACCACCTCATTGGCCCAAGACTGCTCTTGGGAAGCCCTTCCACTGTGCTGACCTAGTATAGCTCCAGTCACTAGCGTGTATACTACCCCCTTTTCTCCAGGTTTAATCCCTTCATTCCCTCCTAACTCACAGAGTGGTGCTGCTGGACCTGTCTGTCTGACGCACCGAGCAGTGTTTGTGGTGGTTGATGACCCGTGTCTGTATGACTCACCGAGCGGTGCTGCTGGACCTGTTTGTGGTTGGTGATGACCTGTCGGATGCCGTTGACGAAGCCGCTCTGGTCGTTGGGGATGAGGCCCATGAAAATCCTCTTCTTGGAGGAGTAGAGCAGCATGAGCACCCGCACCTCACAGGGGGCGCTGTGGGGGAAGTGGACGCACCCCGCCTGCAGCCAGAGGGGGGACATAGGTCAGAGGTCAGCACTGTCTGTCAGTCTGTCACAGCCCTCGTCATAGTTCAAGTGATCCAAAACCAGTCAACCGACAGCGTTGAAAACCTCTGTAGCCATTTACTAAATGATGAGCAACATGGTGCCCCCTCTAGTGTTCTCAGAGTGTAACTGCAGCCCATTTATATCTGCCTAGTCCATCTAGTGCACAATGGAGTGAACTGCTGATGTCTATTGTTGAGACTCCACTGTATTGAATATTGAGATGGAAAAGGATAGGGACAGATGGCAGCAAAAATAGAGAATGTGAAGCAGAAGAGCTGGACTTACAAATCCAGTGGCCATGATACGATAAAGACCTTTTAGTGACTCCACATCTTTGTTGGTGAAGAGAAACTGAACCATTCTAGAGTTTCTGAAGAGGGGACCGAGTGTTGTCTGGGGAGGGAGAAAGACTTTATTTAGATGTCTGTATTCTCAATGTCATCGAGTCATTTCTGAACATACATGCACGCACGCAGAGAGGGTTCTCTCACCAGTAGCTGTTGTGGGATCAATTGCATGATGAGCTTCTGTGGCCACTGGTCGGCATTTCTGTCATGAAGAACAGGGAACAAAACAATCAGAACTCTCCATACATATAGCAATACACACAATGACCAATCAGTGCAGCTGACACTGGCATGATATCTAAGATAGTTGCAGTGAAACACTCACAGGTTCTCTCCTTGGTTGACTTGCACCTGGCAGGGCAGGGAGCGAGTGAGTTTGGTATTGGAATCCATAGACGAGGCTTTGGGCTTCTGAAGTGATGGATGGAGAGAGGGTGGGGGAGGTAGGGAGGGAGGGAGGAGAGGAATGGAGGGATGTTTGGAGAAACAGAAGGAGAGGTTTGGAAGTTAGCATACAGTGACCAGGGGGCTTTGGTCCTACACCCAGGGGCACCGTTTGAATAAAAACCTCCATGTTAGAAATTACCCAACATGCAAAATAGTGCTGCCACTGGAACATTGTGAAGAGGATAGATGGCGCCAATCCTACAGGAAAATAAGCAGCAGCGTTCATCTTCAGGGGATCAATAGTTAATCAATCCCAGATTGGTCAGCTCTGCTGCAGTCCCTGTTGACCATTACTACTGCATTGTGTTGGGATTAAAGACCAGATGTATAGGTTCTTTATATGTGTACTGTAAGGCATTTGGGAGGACTCTCGTGGATTAGAGGAGACTAAGATATGATCCAGCAATATCCTGACCTGAACATTACAAGGAACATATGCAAATCTAACCTGAATGCTCCATCTATTGATACGTGACTTCAGATGCACTTTAGTGACCTGTGGCAATACTATGTCTATTGTCTATGTGTTTGGTGATTTTGTGGTCGAACTGTGTGTTGGTTACAGTGTGTAGGCTTGCTGCACATTGTTGTGTGGTAGAGTTTCATGGTCAACAGGTATCACAGAAGAAGTAGTCCAAATCAGTCAATACTTAGTGATTATTGACCAAGTCAGGTTTTCAAAAGGCTTGGAAACACAAACATCTCTTTAGTATTTTAGATCATTAAAATGCATGTTCCTCTACAACAGGTTCAATCATGTCAAGTAACTCCATCACTTTGACCTGAGGTGAAATCCATCACAAAGGTATAGTATGATTATTCACGTCACAATCAATGACAGTTGATTCAATCAGTTCCAAGCATAGCTTTGTTGCAGACCTTATAACATTTCCTTACAAGGTCAGAGGATGACAAACACACAAATAGAAGATGTATAGACCTCTTCAGCAGCATGTTTATACCAAGTTCTAGTTTCCCTCACCTCTTGCCACTCCAGCACCCCACTCCATGCTACAATCTTATTGGCAACGCCTTGCTGCTGCCCCCCAATCGGATTTGCCTGGGCTGCAGACACACCAGGCTATTAGAAGAAAATTAGAGAAAGAGAGAGCGTTAGATGGAGAGAAAGACAACTTGACTGGAGGCAGAGAAGTTGAATATTGATGTGGAGTATTGTGGGAAGATGATGCAACATATGGACAGGCCTCACCATGCCAGGCTGTGAGGATGGGGGCGTCTGCTGATTGGCTGTGGGCTGCTGCTGCTGAGGGGGCACCGGCTGCTGCTGATTGGGCTGTGGTTGTCCTGGCGGCTGGACTTGTTGCTGCTGCGGGGGAGGGGCTTGTTGCTGAGGCAACATGGGTGTGGAAACTGTGGTGACTGTGGATAGGCTGGGCTGACTGGAGGGAGCCAACTTAACTCCTGCTACAGATGGGAGAGTTGACTGACCACTGAATGGGGGACCAGGATTGACCATGCCTGGGACTGGATGAGGGATGCCAAAAAAAGACAAGGTAACAGACATAATAGACCCCTCATATTCACCTCTGGACTTCGAAGCCAGTTCCATACTGCCCCCCCCCACCCACATTCTAACCCTCTAATCAGGGACTGATTTTGACCCGGTGCATTTAATTCTCAGGTAGAACAGAAAACCTGCAGGCTCCGGACCTCGTAGGGTAAGAGGTGAACACTCCTGTAATAGACTAACAATCAACCTGGGCTGATGATCAACCATACTGGGGACAGAGGATAGAAGAATGCAGGCTATTGGTACTCACAGCGACTCTTCTGGTTGTTGGCTGCCTCTACAGCCATCTGTGCAGCTGCCTGAGCCGCGTTAAGGGAAGATGGGGGCTGACAGGGCAGCAAGAGAGGGAGAGAGAACACTGTGTCAGCTAAGAGCCTGTCAATCCAATGTTGATGGGCTGGTAAAAGCTGCCAAGTTAAAACATATCTTCAGTACCTGATATGGATGGGCCGTGCTTATTGGTGGAGGAGCCTGTGAGGTGGGACCAAGAGGAGGCTGACTGACAGGCAGGGGTTGAGTGGGTAGAATTGGTTTGAGAGGGCCCGATCCTCCCCCTGATGACACTGGAGAAAGAAACATTTTAGAATTTGATGGGCCAATACTGACTTCAATCAATTTGTTCACTGTCAAGTATTTCGAGTGCTGCTCCTCACCAGGAAGTGAGATACCCCTAACCAGGATCATGTGGAAGGGGTCTTGGCTGTAGTCTGGGTGGGGGTCGACTGGTCCCCCGACTGGTGACGCCCTATCGAACAGCGCCCGTAACGCTGGCAGTTTCCGTGGCGACACCACAGAAAAATGAATCCCTCTCTGAGGAAGAGGCACAAGGTTATTATGGGGTATCAGCAGCCATTAATAAGTACACAAGTCACAACATTCCCCAAAATGGCCCAGCGGGTAGTCTATACAGGCTACCTGATAGAGGTGCTATGTTACTTACGTCTCTGATGATCTTGACCAGATTGTCTGCAGTGCAGCCCGTATAGCTGACACTCTCCACGGCAGGGAGCAGGTATGGCGGAGAGTTACACAGCAGCACACAGACTTTGTGTGTCTGACCTCTGATTAATAGAGACAAGAGACATATGCTAGTGTGTGTGTGTGTGTCTACTAAACTCAGCAAAAAAAGAAACGTCCCTTTTTCAGGACCCTGTCTTTCAAAGATAATTCGTAAAAATCCAAATAACTTCACAGATCTTCATTGTAAAGGGTTTAAACACTGTTTCCCATGCTTGTTCAATGAACCATAAACAATTCATGAACATGCACCTGTGGAACGGTCGTTAAGACACTAACAGCTTACAGACAGACGGTAGGAAATTAAGGTCACAGTTATGAAAACTTAGTAAAGAGGCCCTTCTACTGACTGAAAAACACCAAAAGAAAGATGCCCAGGGTCCCTGCTCATCTGCATGCACGTGCCTTAGGCATGCTGCAAGGAGGCATGAGGACTGCAGATGTGGCCAGGGAAATAAATTGCAATGTCCGTAATGTGAGATGCCTAAGACAGCGCTACAGGGAGACAGGACAGACAGCTGATCGTCCTCGCGGTGGCAGACCACGTGTAACACCTGCACAGGATCGGTACATCTGAACATCACACCTGCGGGACAGGTACAGAATGGCAACAACAACTGCCCGAGTTACACCAGGAACGCACAGTCCCTCCATCAGTGCTCAGACTGTCTGCAATAGGCTGAGAGAGGCTGGACTGAGGGCTTGTAGGCCTGTTGTAAGACAGGTCCTCACCGGACATCACCGGCAACAACGTCGCCTATGGGCACAAACCCACCGTCGCTGGACCAGACAGGACTGGCAAAAAGTGCTCTTCACTGACAAGTCACGGTTATGTCTCACCAGGGGGGGATGGTCGGATTCGCATTTATCGTCGAAGGAATGAGCGTTACACCGAGGCTTGTACTCTGGAGCGGGATCGATTTGGAGGTGGAAGGTCCGTCATGGTCTGGGGTGGTGTGTCACAGCATCATCGGACTGAGCTTGTTGTCATTGCAGGCAATCTCAACGCTGTGCGTTACAGGGAAGACATCCTCCTCCCTCATGTGGTACCCTTCCTGCAGGCTCATCCTGATATGACCCTCCAGCATGACAATGCCACCAGCCATACTGCTCGTTCTGTGCATGATTTCCTGCAAGACAGGAATGTCAGTGTTCTGCCATGGCCAGCGAAGAGCCTGGATCTCAATCTGGGACCTGTTCCACATCTGGGACCTGTTGGATAAGAGGGTGAGGGCTAGGGCCATTCCCCCCAGAAATGTCAGGGAACTTGCAGGTGCCTTGGTGGAAGAGTGGGGTAACATCTCACAGCAAGAACTGGCAAATCTGGTGCAGTCCATGAGGAGGAGATGCACTGCAGTACTTAATGCAGCTGGTGGCCACACCAGATACTGACTGTTACTTTTGATTTTGACCCCCCCTTTGTTCAGGGAAACATTGTTCCATTTCTGTTAGTCAAGTCTGTGGAACTTGTTCAGTTTATGTCTGTTGTTGAATCTTGTTATGTTCATACAAATATTTACACATGTTAAGTTCGCTGAAAATAAACGCAGTTGACAGTGAGAGGACGTTTCTTTTTTTGCTGAGTTTAGTAATAAAAAATAACTCACATTTGCTCCCTCATCTTTTTGAAGTCATCAAAGAGCTGCAAGGCCACAGACAGACCCTCTGCGATGAGACTACAGCTCTCTGCTCCTCCTCCCATGAACCTGACAGAGACAAAGTTACACATTGATCAAGGAAGATTAATACTAACAAATCTTATCATGTCCTTCTAAATGGCATGACAAAAACAAAAACAAATCTTACTGGATGCTGTCAATCCATGAGACAAACTCAAAGGCTGAGCTGGTTGGTGCGTGACACTGGACGTAGGATTCAGGAGCACAGTCCACTGTGTTGAACACAACAAGACCATACTGTGTGCCTCCATACTGAGAGGAGAGAAGAGGAGAAGAGAATTGGCATTGTTGTTATCATACCTTCTTAAATAAAGAGTAAATAAATAGTAATAACCGTAAGGAGAAAACAAAGTTGAATTAAGACTCACATCTCCTCCAAAGTCTGTCTCTGCTGGAGGGCCTCCATTGAAGTACCTGTGATGATGGGACAGGGACCAAGTCAGGACTCCACAGAGCGATATTGTACATACCCAATGAAGCAAAAAGTACATTTGAAGTCCACTTACTCGATTGCAGGTAATATGTAATGTTTTCTGAGGGATTCAAAATAGGGGCCGAGGTTTGCAGTTCCTTCGATGACGAACACCACGTCTGCCACTTGATTGGCGCCAGGTTTAATAGGCAGGTCCATGATCTAGATGGAGAAAAAAAGTTGACTAGTTGAATCAGTTGCTGGGCCATAACAAAAGTTGCTCTCCCTGTGATTACTGGTTGTGCAATCTGTTAAATCTGACAATTAATCTTGATGGTTGTAAAGTCGCCTCAAATAAAACTGTGAAGGACCTCGGCGTTACTCTGGACCCTGATCTCTCTTTTGACGAACATATCAAGACTGTTTCAAGGACAGCTTTTTTCCATCTACGTAACATTGCAAAAATCAGAAATGTTCTGTCCAAAAATGATGCAGAAAAATTAATCCATGCTTTTGTTACTTCTAGGTTAGACTACTGCAATGCTCTACTTTCCGGCTACCCGGATAAAGCACTAAATAAACTTCAGTTAGTGCAAAATACGGCTGCTAGAATCCTGACTAGAACCAAGAAATTTGATCATATTACTCCAGTGCTAGCTTCCCTACACTGGCTTCCTGTTAAGGCAAGGGCTGATTTCAAAGTTTTACTGTTAACCTATAAAGCGTTACATGGGCTTGCTCCTACCTATCTTTCCGAGTTGGTCCTGTCGTACATACCTACACGTACGCTACGGTCACAAGACGCAGGCCTCCTAATTGTCCCTAGAATTTCTAAGCAAAGAGCTGGAGGCAGGGCTTTCTCCTATAGATCTCCATTTTTATGGAATGGTCTGCCTACCCATGTGAGAGACGCAGACTCGGTCTCAACCTTTAAGTCTTCACTGAAGACTTATCTCTTCAGTAGGTCATATGATTGAGTGTAGTCTGGCCCAGGAGTGTCAAGGTGAACGGAAAGGCTCTGGAGCAACGAACCGCCCTTGCTGTCTCTGCCTAGCCGGTTCCCCTCTCTCCACTGGGATTCTCTGCCTCTAACCCTATTACAGGGGCTGAGTCACTGGCTTACTGGTGCTCTTTCATGCCGTCCCTAGGAGGGGTGCGTCACTTGAGTGGGTTGAGTTACTGACGTGATCTTCCTGTCTGGGTTGGCGCCCCCCCTTGGTTTGTGCTGTGGTGGAGATCTTTGTGGGCTATACCCGGCCTTGTCTCAGGATGGTAAGTTGGTGGTTGAAGATATCCCTCTAGTGGTGTGGGGGCTGTGCTTTGGCAAAGTGGGTGGGGTTATATCCTTCCTGTTTGGCCCTGTCCGGGGGTATCATCGGATGGGGCCACAGTGTCTCCTGACCCCTCCTGTCTCAGCCTCCAGTATTTATGCTGCAGTAGTTTATGTGTCAGGGGGCTAGGGTCAGTTGGTTATATCTGGAGTACTTCTCCGGTGTCCTGTGTGAATTTAAGTATGCTCTCTCCTTCTCTCTTTCTTTCTCTCTCTCTCTCGGAGGACCTGAGCCCTAGGACCATGCGTCAGGACTACCGGGCATGATGACTCCTTGCTGTCCCCAGTCCACCTGGCCTTGCTGCTGTTCCAGTTTCAACTGTTCTGCCTGCGGCTATGGAACCCTGACCTGTCCACCGGACGTGCTACCTGTCCCAGACCTGCTGTTTTCAACTCTCTAGAGACCGCAGGAGCGGTAGAGATACTCTTAATGATCGGCTATGAAAAGCCAACTGACATTTACTCCTGATTATTATTTGTGAACATTTATGAACATTTGAACATCTTGGCCATGTTCTGTTATAATCTCCACCCGGCACAGCCAGAAGAGGACTGGCCACCCCTCATAGCCTGGTTCCTCTCTAGGTTTCGGCCTTTCTAGGGAGTTTTTCCTAGCCGCCTTGCTTCTACACCTGCATTGCTTGCTGTTTGGGGTTTTAGGCTGGGTTTCTGTACAGCACTTCGAGATATTAGCTGATGTACGAAGGGCTATATAAAATAAACTTGATTTGATAGGTATGCATAACATACTGTGATTTGTTACCTAGGTTTACGTTATGATAGCTAACTATTTAACGATACCTCGCACGAACACTCGATCTTGATAAAACGATTAGCAGATGTAAAGTTGTCCATCAGTCCAGAATCAGTTGTCCATATTGAAAAATAACCAAATCAGGCATAGTACGTTAGGCAGAAGATTAGAACTAGACAGGCGTAAAATGCATAATTAGCTACACTCCTTTGGTCGTTTTTAGCTGAACAACTATAAATAACCGTATACCGATGGACCACGGCTACTGATTATGCTCAGTCACAGAAAGCATCCTAAAGTCAAAGCATCCTAAGTCACGTGTGTGTGTGTGTGTCATTACGTCTTGCAACGGAAACCGTTTAAGAACCAAACGGGAGCAAAAAATAATAATAACGGGGGGGTCCTACCCGAATTTGCCTAATAGAAACTATTGTTCGTGACAAAACGTTTTCCGTTTGGAGTAAACTGTAGAATCGGCGTAATAAACACACCCCATAGTCAGCCAACGTTAGCTTAGCTCCCGCTAACTTTTGTACTTCAATAACCAGCAACTCTTACATTCACTATGAAGTTATCCAGCTAACGGTAATGTGGTTAACATTTCAAACATTTTAATAGACTAATATTAAAGCTTTAGTAAGCGAAGTAGAAATTCCATTAATCGTGGGCATGTAGACATTATAGCATTAGCGAGGTGGCCACAAGCCAATGCTAGCCAAAGGATCTCCATCAGCAAATCATTAATTGCGTTCAGCTAGCTATATGGCTACTCACCTGGCGGTATTTAGCCGTCAGCCAAATAATTGTGTTTTTGACGAGGCCAAATACTTAAATTTTACAGTTAATAAAACGAAACCATTGTCATTTTGACACACAAAGTAGGCCGTGCCGAAAACAAACCACTAGTCAAACGTTCTGTTATCGACATCTCAGGCCTGGTTGGGCTTGAAAATGGACCTTAAGGGATGCTCAATCAACAACCGAGCAACTGATCAAGAACTGATTGACCTCTCTATGGCTGCCATTAGGAACCTAAGCGGTAACTGACAGTCCTGACAGTCAGTGACAGTCCTATCATTTATACCAAATTGATGACATTTACAGTGAAATTATAGAGACATATAATATACATGAGATATTATTTATTTGCCATATATGCCATACCGCCTTGTTACACCAGAGGTCAGCACAGTCTGCCAGTCTTAGAAAATGACTAGGCCTTGAATGCAGTGAGCTGCATGATTTGAAAGACAACAGGCAAGGAAGTGATACATCAGTGATTATAGCCCCCCTTGTCCATGTACCCAGTACATCAAGCATAAACCTATACGTCCTGTACGTTAACATAGGTTGTTAAATGGGCCTACAGGTTCTGCCTAACCCCCTTGCCAACATAACCTTTTTATAACCAAGACATGTCTCGATCACCTCCTATCCTCTGCTGAAACAAGCACATAATTACTGGGGCGGCCTTCAGCGAGCTAACCTTTTGTCAAATCAACACAATGTGCCACGAGCGAAACCTGTGAAACCCACAACGCAACGGGCGCTGTGTTTCTCTCGTCCAACAATAGAATCTATTCCCCTGTGGCACTGTGAGCCAGTCAGCACAGCGAACAGCAAAGGGCATCAGAGCTCATCAAACTCAATCCCACAGAAACAATGTTCTGAATCCATTTAACCCAATTTAAAGCAGTGTAAGGCGCTGTAAAGAGGCAGCGGTTCTATTTAGGCCATGGGCAAACAGCAAATGAGGGCCACATCATGGGCGCTGGCTCCCAATGACCTTAGCAGGGTTTATGCGGGGCAAGGAGTGTGCCCAAGGCTATCCTTGGGTCCCAAACTCATTAAACCCACACAGCCTTTCATTCTGACTTAAGCACAGTGGCCAAATTAATTCTGGTGAAAGGGACCGGGTGTCCATCCCTTTCTAGGGCACTTTGATGTATTTTGTAGCTCTGAGGGAAGTGCAGTTTATCACTGCTTTTGAAGTTCAATTGGCAGAACCGGCAGTTCTCCTGCAATTAGAAAAGCTTGCAACTCCTGATGTGGTCGGAAAACAAATTTAGTCACTGTTGTAATTTGACTTCCTCTTGGTGATGAGAAATGGCATATTGCTTTAGGGGACTTTTCTGTGGGGTTTGATAATTCTTCTCTATCAGGTGCTTTGATTGCCCTGTCTGGTTGTTCCAGGTGGGGTGTAGTATAGACGATCCCTCTTTTGACCGGCTCCTCCAGCTGGGAGAGAGGGGACCATCTGGTCCTCAACAGGTAATCACCACCAACACACTGATACACCGGACATACAGACAGAACTGGGTTACGACAAATAACAGACACTGATTTTGGAAAACAGTATTAGGTCAAAACACAAATAAGCACACACACACACAAGGTTATTTCTAATTCTGGGGTGACATTTATGAACATTTATGGAGGCATAACATTAAGTTGAAAATGTGAAATTGTATAGGGAGTGGACTGAAAAGTGTAGCCATATTGCATATGATGAGTCTTACACCGCACAGTGAATATTTATATTTTTGTCACATAGATATGAGGTTTACATTCCCTGTATCTATATGGTGTCGTTGCTTTCTTTCCTTGCTAAATTCAAAAACACCAAAGGCTCACCCACAGCAATGCCATCTATATTTAATGAGATAACAGAATACATTACCATTATATAGTAATGAGTAATATATTAGCAATAACGCGCAGCTGACAGCTTTCTAATAAATCCCTCCAGTGTGATAGAAACAGCTCTATGTATTGTATTGCACACACCTCCCCCAGTCTCCCCCCCTCCCTCCCTCTCTGCTTCTTTCAGCTCACTGAACTGAGTGAAATGTCTTTCCGACTAAATATTTTTTTTTTGCACGGTGGGAACGTTGCCATGGAGACAGTAGTTCCCCCGGCCCCTTCACCCACCTCCAGCCGCCCCCCCCCCAGCAGTTCATGGTGTTGTAGCAGTGCTAACTGGCGTGCTGCAGGTGCCCCGTTCGCCCCTAGACAAGTGTGTCTATATACAGACCTGTTCTCCTCCGCCTCTCCCTCACACACAAACACACTCTCTCACACACACACTCTTTCACTTCCATTCCTTGTCTTTTTAATTCATCTCCTCATCCACTCCCTGCCTTCCCCTTTCTCTGTGTCATTCCCCCTCACTCTCTTAATCCTTTCCTACTCCTCCTCTCTCTTTGTGTCACACACACACACGTGCATGCATGCGCGCACATACACTTCCCCCTCGGTTGGTGTAGCAGAGTTTCAGTGTGCTGATAGTGGGCATGACTGTAATGCTCAGTTCATAAGGGTATAATCACTGCATGACTTCCCTGGCATTTATATGACTACTAGAAAAGACTCACAAAGCAACAGTAGGTGGCAGACCAGAGAAAGACACACTCAGGGCAGGCAGCAGCACTCCACTTTGCATTTAGATAAAGTGAGGACAATAAAGAATTCATGACAAAGTGACTAAATAATTACACACGACGATAATGCACGGTAGGAAAGAGAGAGAGGAAGGTCCTATATGTTCAAAGAAGATTCAATATATATATAGGTCCAGTGTGTGTGTAGGCTACTGTATACGTACATAATGCACAAGGTTTGCACGCACACACACCTACTTCACACACAGTGATTAATAAACAAACACACACAGAATGAGGCTGGATGATACATATCCTTTATTTCCATGATCATTGCTTCAGCCACACCATCTCCCACACGTTCACCTACATCATCTTCCTCTTCACCCTCCTCCCCCTAGTTCTCTGGCTGAAACAAACATCCTGACTGAATGTCTCACTTCTGTTCAAACGTCTATTTATCCATTTAACCCATATAAAAAGTAAACTTCTGAAGAAATTATATATTTTTTAAAGAATCAAAAATTAAATCAGGAATAACTATTTAATGAAGATATACAGGATAAACAATGTTATTTATCATCATTGTTTTGATTACAGAGATAACGATTGCTAGGTCTCCATTTTCGTCATTAGTAGTATTAATATCAAGTTCATTGTCAGGTTTTGCTTAAAGCATCACTTATTTAATTTTCATTGCATCAAGTTGACATCATTCATTTTAATATAAGCATGCACACACGTTTCCCCATGTCCATTCAGAACTGCACTAACACTGAGAGAGACAGAGGAGAGAGGAGTCCTACACACAGAGAGAGCGGGCAAGATGGAGGGAGGCGGAGAGAGGGGGTGAATGGCTGTGTGGAGAGAGAGGGAAGTGGGGAAAAGGGAGTTTTCAGAAATAGAGTGGGAGAACAAGCAATCAAAGAGAGCGAGAGAGGTATAGAAAGAGATAAAGCGGAAAGAGAAAGGTATATAGAGAGAGAGAGCGAGCGAGAGGCAGGCAGAGAGAGAGAAAGAGAGACACAGGTATAGAAACAGATAAAGGGGCAAGAGAAAGGTATATTTAGAGAGAGCGAGAGAGGTGATACTGAGAGCACACTAGCAACCTCCAGTGCTGAGTGAGTGCTAACACCACAGTGTTATGGGGCAGAGAAGAATGTGGACTGTGAGGGATAGAGACAGAGCCTGGAGATAGGCCAATGGATCAATACTATAGTATCTACTTATACAGGCAGATCAATGACCTCCCAGAACAACCTGAGCTGACATACAGTTCCAGATGGAAAACTTCTGGCTATGATATGGGATATACGGCTTTAATCTGTGTACATACCAAGCATCCCTGCACTTCCTTGGCCTGAAGTTGGAATAGTAACTGGATCCTCCTGAATGCGTTTAAGGGGAAATGGCTGCCATAGGATTAGTAGTGCTGTTAGTTGAGGTTATAGTAGCAGAAGTGGTGGTAGACATGGTTCTCTCATGGCAGTAGCCACATGGTGCTTAAAGAGGAAGTGCAGAGCGTCAACAGGGGGTCATCGTATTTCACTAAAGATAAAGGACATGGCTACCCCCTCTCTGTCTCCCCTTTGGAGGGACTACTAGGGAACATAAAAGAGTCATTACTCAGCCCCAAAATTCTACCTCAAGTAATCAAAACGTATCTAACATCACGGTGCCAACTGGTTTCCCCTCAGACACACAGTACACATTTACTAAAAGAAGTACACAACCAACACAGTTACTTAGATCAGGCAGGGGGGGCACTTTTGAGTGACTGACAGCTGATCAAGGAAACAACACAGACAATACACTCTAATCTCTGTGAGAGACCGACTGTTCATCAGGGATCATAAGTATCCCACTCCCCACCAAGTGCAATGGGTCCTACACAAAAATGGTTCCTCTAAGACACACAGGACAGAAGACACATTTTATTCAACGACAGGAGTTTGTCTGTGGATGCTAGGAATGGTGTGGGGCCGCGAGGACAGGTAGAAGATAGGGACGGCATGAGCACAGAAACATGTCACACAGAAGGTCACAGTGACACACACACAGACACACAGGCATACACAGATGCACACGAATACAAAACACACACACAAACACAGAAATACACACAAATCAAAGCAACACAAATGTGTGTGTCCTTCTAACGTTGTCGTCCAGTCGGAGACATGGACTGCAGACAATTTTTATCTTTTAAAATTAAATAATCAATTTAAATAAACAAAATCTTGGAATGATAGAAAAATTCGATATAATGGTGAAATCCTTCCCTGTAGGATATATTTCCAGTAAGTGCACTCCAAGCCGAGCAGGTCCGTCCTCATCACAGTTCCCCTGTAGAGTCCTCTGGGGTAAAGTCTGCCAGTATGTCCAAACAGTGGAACACTATTCCTGTAACATCCCAAGGTGCTCAAATAGTTCAGGTCTTCAAGTACTCATGGTCACATCCTTAGTGGATCGTAAAAAAATGGTATGGATAAATTTCTTTCTGGATGATTATATTACACAAACCCCCAAAACCAAACAAATAGAAAAATAAAAGCAAATTCACATTAATGAGCACCATGAAGAAGGTGACAAAATAATGATTTGAAGGAACACATTTCAAGGTTACGTAACATGCTTCAGCAGATGGGTTCATCCACATTTCTCCCTCCCCTGACATCAATAATAACGACCGGCAAACGTTCCTTCCTCCAGCTAAAAGCCAGAAAAGCCCAGATCCAGAGGGTAGGCCCAAACCAGGCCTCAAGAATGGACTAGACTAGAGTCTCCACAACTGATGTTTGTCCTGCTGAAAACACTACATGGATGTTTCCTAACTCCTACACTTGTATACTAATGGCCTAAAGTAAAGCATTGACATGGTTTTGTCTTTTGAAGTCCATACAGTGCAGAAACCTTAGGCTCAGATTTGATTGGAGGGAGAAATGTGCATCATCACACTCCTCCTGGATGAATTACTGGCACTAACCTGAAGCAGTGTGTGTGTGTGTGTGTGTGTGTGTGTGTGTGTGTGTGTGTGTGCGTGTGTGTGTGTGTGTGTGTGTCAGCGTTCTAAGTGTTGCTTGTATAGAATGTAGAATCTGTTTTCCTGTGCTTCGTTGCGACAGGACAGGAGTTGGAATATTCAGCAGTAGCAGTAGAACAGCAGTAGCAGTCGATGTGTCTCCTTATCTCTCTTTGTTTGATGGAGAGAATTATTCACAGATGAGCAGAAGGAAAGGAAAGTCTGGAACTGGAAAGATGATAATAACCTGGGGAGAAAAGGAGAGAGAGAGAGATAAAGTAGGAGAGACAGTGCGGGTGAGAAGAAACATAAACAGAGAACAGAGCCTTAGAGTACAGTAAGTCAGGGGGTGGGGTACATAACATCTAGATGGTACAGATACTCTTGCCTCACAGCTCGTTAATCTAACAGCCTCTGAGTCTCAGCTGGATCACATTCACCAAGTTTATAATCACAAAGCTGTGGTTATATAGGTCCCTCCACATAAAGCTATGGAATATTGAAAAATTGTGTCAGGGTTGGGGTCCACTTTAATAAAGGCAATGCAGGAAATCAATTCAATCTAATTCATGAAGCAGAAATTGCCCGTCCTTTGTAATGACGATGTTTTCTAAATCATACAACTAATTTGTCTGAATTGAAATGGAAAGGACTCCAACACTGATCCTGGCACTGCATGTGAGAGCATTGAACCAAGCGTTCTACTCACAGTTCTACTCAGAGTGAGGACTGTCCACCACGATGTGAGGCTTGGGAGAGGCTGCGGGACTCTTTGACACAAATGAGGCCACAAGTTTTTCCTGGAAAAATATATTAAAGCAGAGTTAGTATCACCAACACAGACACTGTACATAACAAAAGTACATGTATGCTAAAATAGATATTTCATTACTAATGAAAAATATGGTGAGTGGATGAATAGACAGACCAGTTGTTGTACAGTATGTATCAAGCATCTCAGAGTAGGAGTGCTGATCTAGGATCAGGTACCCCCTGTCCGTGTCATCTTATTCAATGTGATCTAAAAGGAAAAACTGATCAGTACTCCTACTCTGAGACGCTTGATACATGTGGCCCCCAGACTACTGTATGTATGTATGTGTGGTTACTTACAACGACTGAATAGAAAAACAAAGACTAGTTAGAACAGGGGAAAAGAAGGCCAAGTACAATTACATACATGAAGTAGGAAAATAGAATGAGAGCACAGGCCTGCACAAAAATGCACTGTAGTCACGCACTCACACTCAACGGTACACAGACACACACACATCACATCATGCACATAATTACCTCGACGAGCTGGTGCCAGTGGTCTATGGGCTTGCGGGGGTTGGCCAGCATGGCAGTCCAGTGCTCCCTCCCAGGACCCTCAGCGTCACTGCCCACACGACACATTCCTATGACCTCATTATGACCAATACTGACCAACACACAGCCAGAGAGAGAGAGAGAGAGAGAGAGAGAGGGTAGGTGGGTGGGGGGGGGGACGGAGAGAGACTGTGACGAACAGGCAAAGTAGGACTCATTTATCCACCTTGAGTGCTGGGAAAATGAATGCGGCCACAGAGGTTGGATATTCAATAGTGAGCGCACAATATACAGAGACTATTACAAAGGTTTCAATACCAATGGAGAGCACATTCATATCATACACAAACACACGCATGCATGCACACACACAAACATCGACCTATAGAGATGCTATAACCTGGGTTTTAAATGCATAAAAGATAACACACACACACACAACTATAGAGATACTATAACCTACAACATGGGTTTATTAATAATAGAAAAAGAAAACACAAACACACACCAGCCAGGCGATGGTGTGATGATGGAGGGTGTGATAGAGAGTGCCAGATAGATACACACTGGCATGGTTACACAGTGTCTCACCACCAGACACTATTTCCATTAGCATTAGCATAACCCATGTTTATTCATGAGGCGCCCATCCTCATGTAAAACAGGAGGAATCCTGGGACAATCAGCTATGTGTTCAACAGACCACTGCTCCACACCAACCAAATAACAACGTCTATCAACGGTACAGACCCACATAGTACTAACTACACACCAAACAAATAACGTCTATCAATGTTTTAGACTGACCCATGCTAGTACACAACAACGGCTATTAAAGTAACTGTGCAGTGAAAATCACACTTTTCAAAGTTCATATTCTGCTAACTCATACCCAAATAATTGTGTTTATTCATCCTGTACTCGTATTAGTGGCCAAAGCATGAATTGGAGAAAAAACACCTCAAACTTGTATCTCATACAGACCGTTTCATAATGCTTGCTACTTCCTCATAGAGTATGGTGTCATACTCCTGAGGAGGATGAGCTGGCCAATCACTGGTCTAGAGGAGGATATTTTTAACGACCGGTATACACCCACATCATTCTGTTGGGGTACGCCCACACTATTCCAACACAGAAAAGCTTCTTAACATACATAATTTTTTTTAAATTGGAAGGAAAACTATTTCACTCATATTGTAAGTAATAATAGGTCAAATTTAACACTGGACAGTTATTTTAAGGTAACAGAATGACTCATCCTACTACACACCAACATCTATCAACTTAATAGACCCACACAGTGCTAACTATACACCAACCTAATAATAACCACCATCAACATACATTACACATGATCCAGTACTAACTACACACCAACCCAATAATAACCACCATCAACATACATTACACATGATCCAGTACTAACTACACACCAACCCAATAATAACCACCATCAACATACATTACACATGATCCAGTACTAACTACACACCAACCCAATAATAACCACCATCAACATACATTACACATGATCCAGTACTAACTACACACCAACCCAATAATAACCACCATCAACATACATTACACATGATCCAGTACTAACTACACACCAACCCAATAATAACCACCATCAACATACATTACACATGATCCAGTACTAACTACACACCAACCCAATAATAACCACCATCAACATACATTACACATGATCCAGTACTAACTACACACCAACCCAATAATAACCACCATCAACATACATTACACATGATCCAGTACTAACTACACACCAACCCAATAGCAATGTCTATCAACGTAACAGAGTGCTAACTTCAAGGTTATTATTGTTTATATTCCTATTAGTTTTAAGATTTTTATTCGAAATTCAGTTTTGTTTCAGATCTATTTTACTTTGTTTTTTTATTTAGTTTACTTTTTATAAAAACATGCATATAGTTTTGTGTTTTTTGGAATGTCACTTCTTGCCACTGTGGGGCAGTAATGCATAAGGTGATGGGTCAGGTCATAGGTTAGGTTAGGTTTAAAGGTACACTCAGGGAGATGACGTAGATGCACAAAGTAAACAGTAGTGGTGGGTCAATTTCTGCAACAACCAGGAGCGTTGAAGTTCCATCGTTGGTCACCACCTTTTAAAGTGTTGCATTCTGGTGATAAAAATTCTCAGACTGGAGCCTACATGTCAATTACATGAACTTACAAAAATCATATGATCAAAGGTCATGAAGTTTTGACTGTAGTAAACTGCAAGTTTCTGCAGTTGCTCTTCACCAACTTCATCCTGCAGTCATCACCTGCATTGTGGGAGGCTCTATTGTCAACCAATCATTAGTTTAGCTTGAAAACCCTGTTCGATTTTTGCCCCCCAAAAACATAATTCATGATGGTTTTTATTTTATTTAGTTTTGGAGTCAGTATAGTTAAAAAATTTCAAACGTGTTTGTTAATTATTTTAATTAAATTTACTAAATGGTTTTGAGTGATGATTCGTCATAATAAGTCGCTCTGGATAAGAGCGTCTGCTAAATGACTTAAATGTAAATGTAAATTAGTTTTTGTTTTAGTTTCAGTTTACTATAATAACCTTGCTACACACCATAAAAATAACAACTACCAACAACAGACACACCCTTATCTAACAATTAACAACAGACACACCCTTATCTAACAACTAACAATGGATATACCCTTATCTAACAATTAACAACAGACACGCCCTTATCTAGCAATTAACAACAGACACGCCCTTATCTAGCAATTAACAACAGACACGCCCTTATCTAGCAATTAACAACAGACATGCCCTTATCTAACCATTAACAGACACGCCCTTATCTAACAATCAACAGACACACCCTTATCTAACAATTAACAACAGACATGCCCTTATCTAACCATTAACAACAGACATGCCCTTATCTAACAATTAACAACAGACATACCCTTATCTAACAATTAACAACAGACATACCCTTATCTAACAATTAACAACAGACATACCCTTATCTAACAATTAACAACAGACATACCCTTATCTAACAATTAACAACAGACATACCCTTATCTAACAATTAACAACAGACACGCCCTTATCTAACAATCAACAGACACACCCTTATCTAACAATTAACAACAGACATGCCCTTATCTAACAATTAACAACAGACACGCCCTTATCTAACAATTAACAACAGACATACCCTTATCTAACAATTAACAACAGACATACCCTTATCTAACAATTAACAACAGACATACCCTTATCTAACAATTAACAGACATGCCCTTATCTAACAATTAACAACAGACATGCCCTTATCTAGCAATTAACAACAGACATGCCCTTATCTAGCAATTAACAACAGATATACCCTTATCTAACAATTAACAGACATACCCTTATCTAACAATTAACAACAGACATGCCCTTATCTAACAATTAACAACAGACATGCCCTTATCTAACAATTAACAACAGACATGCCCTTATCTAACAATTAACAAGACATGCCCTTATCTAACAATTAACAACAGACACGCCCTTATCTAACAATTAACAACAGACATACCCTTATCTAACAATTAACAACAGACATACCCTTATCTAACAATTAACAACAGACACGCCCTTATCTAACAATTAACAACAGACACGCCCTTATCTAACATTTAACAACAGACATACCCTTATCTAACAATTAACAACAGACATACCCTTATCTAACAATTAACAACAGACACGCCCTTATCTAACAATTAACAACAGACACGCCCTTATCTAACATTTAACAACAGACATGCCCTTATCTAACAATTAACAACAGCATCCATCCAAATATGTAGTCGGTAATATAATGGTATCAATTACATTCACATCCCACACAAACGTATAAAACTCCCATTGTCCAGTAATAAAGTAATAACAGCCCAGGTCTCTTCTTACCAGTCATAGTCCATGACAGCGATGATGATGGACACCCTGTCGATGTCCTCATGAGGGATGTCAAAGACTAGAGCCTCGTTGTAGGTGGGGTTCAATGTATTCTTCTTAATGGATGTCTTCCTCTTCTTTAGCCTGCGGCCATCACATATCAGAGAAGCCTTCACGTACGGGTCTGAGAGAAGGAGAAAGAGGGAGGGAGAGAGAGAAAAAGAGCGAGAGAAAGAAAGAAAGAGTGAGAGCGAGCGAGAGAGAAAGAAATAGAGGAAGAGAATGGAAGAAAGAGAAAGAGAGGGACAAAGATAAGAGACAAACCTTGAGCAGGCTATTAACACATTATACTCCCACGTCCAGGCATCTGTCTTTAACACATAAAAGACATACAAATCAAGGCCCCTTGGACGAGGCGGATTAAGGCCAAAGTAAAACAGGTGTATTCACGTCAATTACCACAGAATAAAAACTGCCGCTCTAGTCCGTTGTAGCACTTACAGAACACTGAGAGTTACCATTTGATTTTATGGTGGATTTTTTTATACCTTTGTTAGGCATTCTAATAATCTCCTAATCATAAAATAAATAATAACGGTGTGGCCTCATAATTTAGCGTGTCATTTCGTCAGTATAGTAACTGTTACCATGGTAATGCAGGATCATCACATCCTCACAGGCAGGATTAATAACTCAATTACTTTAGTTAGGCGTTCATGAATGAAATCATCATCAGCTACCTAAGTCCCAGCCATCCGTCAGGCCAGGACATGGTTGTGTTTATAGCATTTGGTTGTTTGTTGGCTGCGGTTTTTAGCACTCCAACGTTTATGATGTTTGCTATTTGCTTGTGTTTCCAACATTGCCACAAAACAGATTTTTGGCACTTCATTGCATTTGGAACAGTTGAACAGTATTTATTTGGGCAATATTTACAGAATGTAACATATCAACATTCAAATATTCATGAATTCAGTCAATTGATGTGTTTGCTCCATCTGTTTATGCAGGCCTAATTGCAATCAAATAATAGTTGAAATACAAAATGTGTGTTGTGAGTCTTGTCAGGCTGTTTCTAACAGAAGAGACGACCCCCAGTGCTGCGGTCAGTGTGCTGCGGTCAGTGTGCTGTGGTCAGTAGGTAAGTCACCTGAGAAGCCGGTGAGGTCCATGGCTTTAAGGTTGGTGGCCTTGATGACGGTGGCAGTGAGCCGGCCTGCCGTGGGCAGGTAACACAGAGAGAAGTTCAGCTCCCCCAGGTCAGCCTTCTCCTGTATCACACACACACACACACACACACACACACACACACACACACACACACAGGTCAAGTTTCAAACAGGGATCCCAGCAAACATGTGGTAAACACTCAGCCAGTAATACCCAAAGCCACAGGCTGAGAGCAGGGTCTGTAAAAGAGACCACCATCTTGCATTTGGTTTGCTAAACCATGAAGCAGGCATCATTGATAATTGCCACAGAGACATGACAGGTGTCACAATCTAAACGGGCAGCATATTCAAACTGAAGGCAACTGTCATCACAGTACATTAATGAAATGTCAATCTTTCAATGTCCCCAAGAAGATACAAGTTAAATTGCGCTAGATCTAAAGGCTATTTAATCACTCTCCCCTGCTTCCTCCTAACTCGGCACAGCCAGTGGTCATGGTGGTGGCATAGTGGCATAGCAGTGGCATTATAGTGGCATAGCGGTGGCATTAGTGGCATAGCAATGGCATAGTGGCATAGCAGTGGCATAGCAATGGCATTATAGTGGCATAGCGGTGGCATTATAGTGGCATAGCGGCGGCATTATAGTGGCATAGCGGTGGCATTATAGTGGCATAGCAGTGGCATAGCAATGGCATTATAGTGGCATAGCGGCGGCATTATAGTGGCATAGCGGTGGCATTATAGTGGCATAGCGGCGGCATTATAGTGGCATAGCGGTGGCATAGCGGCAGCATTATAGTGGCATAGCGGTGGCATTATAGTGGCATAGTGGTGGCATAGCGGCAGCATTATAGTGGCATAGCGGTGGCATAGCGGCAGCATTATAGTGGCATAGCGGTGGCATAGCGGCGGCATTATAGTGGCATAGCGGTGGCATAGCGGCAGCATTATAGTGGCATAGAGGTGGCATATGGTGGCATAGCAGTGGCATAGCGGTGGCATTATAGTGCCATAGAGGCGGCATTATAGTGGCATATGGTGGCATAGCAGTGGCATAGCGGTGGCATTATAGTGGCATATGGTAGCATAGCAGTGGCATAGCGGTGGCATTATAGTGGCATAGCGGCAGCATTATAGGGGCATAGTGGTGGCATTATAGTGGCATAGCGGCGGCATTATAGTGGCATAGTGGTGGCATTATAGTGCCATAGCGGTGGCATTATGGTGGCATAGTGGTGGCATAATAGTGGCATAGTGGTGGTATAGTGGTGGCATTATAGTGTCATAGTGGTGGTATAGTGGTGGCATTATAGTGGCATAGTGGTGGTATAGTGGTGGCATTATAGTGGCATATTGGTGGTATAGTGGTAGCATTATAGTGGTATATTGGTAGCATAGTGGTGGTATAGTGGTGACATTATATTGGCATAGTGGTGGCATTATAGAGGTATGGTGGTGGTATAGTGGTGGCATTATAGTGGCGGCATTATATAGGCATAGTGGTTGCATTATAGTGCCTGTATAGTGGTAGCATTATAGTGTCATAGTGGTTGCATTATAGTGGCATAGTGGTGGTATTGTGGTAGCATTATAGTGGCATAGTGTTGGCACTATAGTGGCATAGTGGTGGCATTATAGTGGCATAGTGGTGGTATTGTGGTAGCATTATAGTGGCATAGTGTTGGCATTATAGTGGCATAGTGTTGGCATTATAGTGGCATAGTGTTGGCATTATAGTGGCATAGTGGTGGCATTATAGTGGCATAGTGTTGGCATTATAGTGGCATAGTGGTAGCATTATAGTGGCATAGTGTTGGCATTATAGTGGCATAGTGTTGGCATTATAGTGGCATAGAGGTGGCATTATAGTGGCATAGTGTTGGCATTATAGTGGCATAGTGGTAGCATTATAGTGGCATAGTGTTGGCATTATAGTGGCATAGTGGTGGTATTGTGGTAGCATTATAGTGGCATAGTGTTGGCATTATAGTGGCATAGTGTTGGCATTATAGTGGCATAGTGTTGGCATTATAGTGGCATAGTGGTGGCATTATAGTGGCATATCGGTGGCATTATAATGGCATAGTGTTGGCATTATAGTGGCATAGTGGTGGCATTATAGTGGCATAGTGGTGGCATTGCGGTGGCATTATGGTGTCAGGCATGGGCTCTCACCGCAGTGCCCTCCACGATGTCCCTCCAGACAGGCTTTTCCCCTGTGCCCTCGCTGAAGTCCAGAAGGTTGTCCACAACCACTTGGCCAATCAGGTCGTGTCTGGAGAAGCGGTCAAAGTCGTAGACAGAGAAGTGTAGCTTCCGGGAGTGCAGCTCTGCCAGGGGGACACCGAACTGGAACGTCTCGTTGAAGATAGGGTTTAGGGTCTTTCTGTGGACCTGTGGGAGAGAGGAGAGGGGGGAATTGAGGAGGGAAAGCGGGATAGAGGTAAAGAGGAATAGGTGGGAGAAAGGGGAAGGAGAGGGAGAGAAGGAGGGAGAGGGAGAGAGAACAAGAGAGTCTGCAAGAGAGTCTGCTAGACAGACTAACATATTTATTCAGAACAAAATATCAGCTAATTCCAATGTGCAAGGGAGTAGACTTTGCATTTGTAAATTCTAATAAATTACTGACAGTAATTTAGAATAAAATCCCAACTTGAGAAACGGCAATGAAACTCCACACAAATCTCTGAGTGACATCAATGGATGATTCACACATTACTCCAAGTTATGCATGAACACATTTCTCAATTGGCATCGGAGTGAAACTACACGTTTGTCAGGTTAGTATTTTACTGTGCCTTCAAACTGGACTGAAAACCAGCCCAATTTGTGTGAAAACTAACAAGTGTAATAAATGACAGCCTGAGCCCAGATCTGTTTGCACTGTCTTCCAAGGTATTTATGGTCATTGGCAAGACAGCACAAACAGATCTGGGATCAGGCTTGATAAATGTGTTACCTTGGTCTGGAACTTCTTCTTCCTGTCTGGCAGTAGGTAGATCTTGACGTAGGGGTCTGAGAAGCCGTTGGCGTCCTTGGCAGCCAGGTCTACAGCCTTCAGGATCTTTACCACTAGCTGCTCTGTACTGCAGACGGGGACACACATATACAATCTATGTTAGACTCACCGTCTGGGAGACACACACACAACACAATCTATATGTCAAACTTACCTGGACAGACATAGGGCTACAGAGTAGATAGAGAGACAGTGGAGTGGTTAGGAGAGTATGTTGTATCTATGAAGTGGGTCGATGGGGATCCAGGATGAAGCAGCCCTTGACACTGATTTAAGGGTTTACTCCCTACTAATGGGGAATTTGAGGAAGGTAGATCTGTGAATGAGAGCAACTTCTACAAGTAGCATAATCCATTGCTACAAAGCTACAGATCGGCTCCAGCAGTTCCAGTGAGATGTAACCACAGTAAGCACATATGTACACTGAGTGTATAAAACATTAGGAACACCTTCCTAATATTGAGTTGCACCTTTTTGCCCTCAGAACAGCCTCAATTTGTCAGGGCATGAACTCTACAAGGTGTCGAAAGCGTTCCACAGGGATGCTGGCCCATGTTGACTCCAATGCTTCCCACAGTTGTGTCAAGTTGGCTGGATGCCCTTTGGGGGGTGGACCATTGTTGATACACACGGGAAACTGTTGTGTGACAAATCCAGCAGCATTGTTCAAAGGAACTTAAATCTTTTGTCTTGCCCATTCACCTTCTAAATGGCACACATACACAATCCATGTCTCAATTGTCTCAACGCTTAAAAATCCCTGTCTCCCCCCCTTCATCTACACTGATTGAAGTGGATTTAACAAGTGACATCAATAAGGTATCATAGCATTCACCTGGATTCACCTGGTCAGTCTATGTCATGGAAAGAGCAGGTGTTCCTAATGTTTTGTACACTCAGTGTATATATATACACCCCAGGAGAGAGGCCAGAGAGAAGCCAAGCCATTAATACTCCTCATAGGAGGCTATTCCACTGTGTTATGGTCAGTCTGGGTCACACACACACGCCCGCACACACACATACACAATCTTGCACATATACACATGCATACACACACACACGCGAAGACGTCCTTCTAAACCCCCTACGTCCAGTGGTCTGTCTGCAGAACTACTTATGAGGGATTTAATTAAGAGAGTGCAGATGGCTGGCAGGCCTTTAATCAGACCTCATTATACCCTGTCCTTCTGCGTTAACGAGCGTGTCACCACTTCATTACGAGCCTTTAGGAGCACAGCGTGAACTCTGGGGAAGAGAGCACCACCAGGCTATAGCCAATAGCAGCTCAGACAAACACACTGTTTAATCATCTGGCCCAATCAGGACTGAGATAAGCCTGTTGATGACACGATTGCATCCAATCAGGTTTCATGTTTATCATGCAATCGCGTCCAATTAAGGAAAATAGGTAAACATGCCAATCCTACAATCACATCAAATCAGGGATAAGATGAATACCGTAATTTGTAAATTAGGAAGTTATATTTAAATTGGTTAAACACGTTAATCAGAGAAACATGTCCAATTAGTATTTCTTAAGTCTATCTACTTACTTTAAGTCCAGTATCATCTCCGCTTGGAAGTCGATACACACTGTCAGTACGTGTATGACTATAAGCAGTGTAGTTTTATAAAGCATAATTGAAAATGCCAGGTGAGTCCTGTATAAAAGCTGGCCCTGATGGCATGTCACATTCAACAACATTACCTCATTACAACAACAAACACTGTAGTGTTCCTACTCTCACATGTCCGTTTGAACATCAAGACAACAAAGAGCAGGAACAAAAGACAACCTTTAAAAATATATATATATATTTAACCTTTAGTAGGCTTACTAGGCAAGTCAGTTAAGAACAAATTCTTATTTACAATGACAGCCTACTAACACGGTCCCAGAAGCACTCGGCAGAAAATACACCTATTACTGATCTGTCAGAGGGAAATTCGCTATACTATTCCTCACAGACAATGTCTGGAAACCGCCCTATTCCCACAGCACTAGTGTCAGCTTTTAACTACAGTGTCAATAGAAAATACATTTCCCAGAGGGCCCGAGGGAAAATTGACATTGTTGTCCTAACTGCTATTCCCCAAATGTGCTCGGGTCTAGCACGTTAACATTGATGTATGGTAAATACATTACAATTATCCCACACAGTGCGAACAGTGTGAAGAGAAGGTGACACACATTATATCTCCCTCTCCCTCTCCCTCTCCCTCTCCCTCTCCCTCTCCCTCTCCCTCTGTCTCCTCTCTCTCTAGATTTTCTAACAAAGATTCACAGTGTGTCAGAAAGCAGAGCAGAACAAATGATCTTGTGACGTGAGGTAGAAATACATGTAGGTAGATATACACCAACACCCTCCCTCCCTCCCTCCCTCCCTCTCGTTCCCTCTCCCTCTCGTTCCCTCTCCCTCTCGTTCCCTCTCCCTCTCGTTCCCTCTCCCTCTCGTTCCCTCTCCCTCTCGTTCCCTCTCCCTCTCGTTCCCTCTCCCTCTCGTTCCCTCTCCCTCTAATTCTGTGTGTCTGTAATTCGTGTTATAACAGTCTGGTGTTATAATGTGTTGACAGGGTCTGCTGTTTAAAGTAGCTCACCATATATAATTCATGACCCTAACTGCCTCTCACTCCCTTGTTTTTCGAACATCAGCACTTTCTTTCTCCATTGTAATGTTTCTCTGTGTGACGGCAGAAAGAAAGGACCCCACCAGGCAGCCACAGAGCCACAGATAGACTAGACAGATTGACCTAGCAGGCTGTACTACACTGCCCCTGCTCTCTCCCTCCTCTCCTCTGTCCTCCCTCCATCTTCCCATCTTCAACCCTCCGAAGGGGGGCACACCCACCATTTACATAAACAGAGCCAGTGCTGCAGAAAACCTACAACAAGGGGCATGCATGACTAATGCACTCAAGGTATGGAAAATTAGACAATTACAATAACAATGTCTATCTATCTATCTATCTATCTATCTATCTATCTATCTATCTATCTATCTATGTATCTTGTGTACACTATTTAGTCCATAATGTAAAAGTATATATGGGTGATAAAAACTTCCCACTGTGTGATACTTGACACTGCAATGATAGAATTTCTAGGGCAAGTACCTTAACTCAGCTGTGATGACAGAGCAGCTGTTGATCCTCTGTCTAAGCCTTAATGTAATGTATATTTAACAGTGCACTCAGACCGAGGTGTGAAGAGGATTAATTAAGTGAATCGGTTCACTCACTTGAAGGCGTAGCGCAGGAGGAAGCTGATCTTGCCGCAATTGTCCCCCGTTTTCCCTTCCCCCTGGTCGCCCCCACGCAGTCTGTAGAGTTCCGGTTTGATTTGGCCAATGCTGGTCACCTGCTCGGTCTTCTCCTCACCATGGAAATCAGGGCTGGACAACTGGTGAGTCATGGGTTTGGGCCTGGGGAGAGAGAAAGACACATTAACACTCACTGGAGAGACAGACAGGGTTAAAGGAGAAGTTCTCTTTTTTACAACCAAATCTACATTTTTGAAGTAAATGGCATGTTATAGAAGGGTCCAGACACCTTTTTTGTGATTTCAGTTGTTTGAGAAACTTACCCCAAACAGAAAAGCACTTCTTCATCCTCGTTGTGCATTACCTTGTGCAGTACGTTGTGTAGTACGGGGGCCCTGAAAAAACATGAACAAAGGCTACAAAAACACCCAAATACGTCCTTTTAGAAACGGCAACGCTCTCAGTATAGTGATGCAGCTCTTTAAATGTTGTACACATGAAAATGTGTCATTACGAACTTTATCAGCAATGTTATAGTCCATTTTGTGCTACTTGAGCCATTTCCCCTATCCAGCTGTTCCATTCTCTGTTTAGACTGCTGCTATAGGTAACTGCCAAATTAAAGGAAACTCCATAATAAAGTGTCTTAATAGGGTGCTGGGCATCTACAAATGCCTGGAACCTACTGTGTGGAAGTACATTGCAGAATAATAGTGAAGACATCAAAACTCTGAAATAACACATATGGAATCATGCTTTCAATATACCTTGTATCCCTCATTTACTCAAGTGTTTCCTTTATTTTGGCAGTTACCTGTAGAATGGACGGAGTAGTATCGCTCGAGTCGCAACAAAATGGAATATAACGTTACGGATAAAGTTCGTAATGACACATTTTCATGTGTACCACATCTAAAGACCTGCATCACTATACTGAGAGCTTTGCCGTTTCTAAAAGGACGTATTTGGGTGTTTTTGGAGCCTTTTTCCATGTTGTCAGGGCCCCCGTACTACACAACCAGATGAGGAAGTGATTTGCATGTTTGGGGTAAATTTCCCCAAAATAAGTGAAATCACAAAAAAGGTGTCTGGACCATTCTATAACATGGCATTTACATAAAAAATAGAAACAGGGTTGTAAAAAAGAAAACAGAATAACACACACTAAAAAGATCGATAGGGTTAATTCACAGACATACATTCACTGGAGAGACAGACAGGGTTAATACTCAGAATAACACTCAGAAAATGTATACACTAGACAACCAATCACAGAAATGTGATGACCCTTAGATAATATAATTATCACATACTTAAAAATATATACAGTACCAGTTGAAAATTTGGACACACCTACTCATTCAAGGGTTTTTCTTTATTTTTACTATTTTCTACATTGTAGAATAATAGTGAAGACATCACAACTATGAAATAACACATAGGGAATCATGTAGTAACCAAAAAAGTGTTAAACAAATCAAAATATATTTTATATTTGATATTCGTCAAAGTAGCCACCATTTGCCTTTGCACACTCTTGGCATTCTCTCAACCAGCTTCATGAGGTAGTCACCTGGAAAGCATTTCAATTAAAAGGTGTGCCTTGTTAAAAGTTAATTTGTGGAATTTCTTTCCTTCTTAATGCATTTGAGCCAATCAGTTGTGTTGTGACAAGGTGGGGGTGGACCCTTTACTCAATACTTTGTTGAAGCACCGTTGGCAGAGATTACAGCCTCAAGTCTTCCCTAGGTATGACGCTACAAGCTTGGCATACCTGTATTTGGTGAGTTTCTCCCATTCTTCTCTGCAGATCCTCAAGCTCTGTCAGGTTGGATGGGGAGCGTCGCTGCACAGCTATTTTCAGGTCTCTCCAGAGATGTTCGATCGAGTTCAAGTCTGGTCTCTGACTGGGCCACTCAAGGACATTCAAAGACTTGTCCCGAAGCCACTCCTGCATTGTATTGACTGTGTGCTTAAGGTTGGAAGGTGAACCATCGACCCAGTCTGAGGTCCTGAGCGCTCTGGAGCAGGTTTTCATCAAGGATCTCTCTGTACTTTTGTACTTTGCTCTGTTCATCTTTTCCTCGATCCTGACTAGTCTCCCAGTCTCTGCTGCTGAAAAACATTCCCACAGCATGATGCTGCCACCACCATGCTTTACATGGTTCCAGGTTTCCTCCAGACGTGACACTTGGCATTGAGGCCAAAGAGTTAAATCTTGGTTTCATCAGACCAGAGAATCTTGTTTCTCATGGTCTTAGACTCTTTAGGTGCCTTTTGGTAAACTCCAAGCAGGCAGTCATGTGCCTTTTACTGAGGAGTGGCTTCCGTCTGGCCACTCGGATTGGTGGAGTGCTGCAGAGATGGTTTTCCTTCTGAAAGGTTCTCCCATCTCCAAAGGAGAACTCTGGAGCTCTATCAAAGTGACCATCGGGTTCTTAGTCACCTCCCTGACCAAGGCCCTTCTTCCCCAATTGCTCAGTTTGGCCAGGAGGCCAGCTCTAGGAAGAGTCTTGGTGGTTCCAAACTTCTTCCATTTAAAAATGATGTAGGAAACTGTGTTCTTGAGGACCTTCAATGCTGCAGAAATTATTTTGTACCATTCCTCAGATCTGTGCCTGGACACGGAGCTCTACAGAAAATTCCTTCAACCTCATGGTTTGGTTTTTGCTCTGACATGCACTGTCAACTGTGGGACCTTATATAGACAGGTGTGTGCCTTTCCAAATCATGTCCAATCAATTTAATTTACCACAGGTGGACTCTAATCAAGTTGTAGAAACATCTTAAGGATGATCAATGGAAACAGGATGCACCTGATCTCAATTTCGAGTCTCATAACAAAGGGTCTGAATACTTATGTAAATAAGGTATTTCTGTTTATTATTTTGAATACATTTGCAAACATTTCTAAAAACCTGTTTTCGCTTTGTCATTATGGGGTATTTGTGTTTAGATTTATGAGGGAAAAACATTATTTAATACATTTTAGAATAAGGATGTAACATAACAACATGCACCTGTGGAACAATCGTTAAGACATTAACAGCTTACAGACGGTAGGCAATTAAGGTCACAGTTATGAAAACTTAGGACACTAAAGAGGCCTTACTACTGACTCTGAAAAACACCAAAAGAAAGATGCCCAGGGTCTTCACTGCTCATCCGCGTGAATGTGCCTTAGGCATGCTGCAAGGAGGCATGAGGACTGCAGATGTGGCCAGGGCAATAAATTGCAACTTCCGTACTGTGAGACGCCTAAGACAGCGCTACAGGGAGACAGGACGAACAGCTGATCGTCCTCGCAGTGGCAGACCACGTGTAACAACACCTGCACAGGATCGGTACATCCGAACATCACACTTGCGGGACAGGTACAGGATGGCAACAGCAACTGCCCGAGTTACACCAGGAATGCACAATCCCTCCATCAGTGCTCAGACTGTTCGCAATAGGCTGAAAGAGGCTGGACTGAGGGCTTGTAGGCCTGTTGTAAGGCAGGTCCTCACCAGACATCACCGGCAACAACGTCGCCTATGGGCACAAACCCACCGTCGTTGGACCAGACAGGACTGGAAAAAGTGCAATTCACTGACGAGTCGCGGTTTTGTCTCGCCAGGGGTGATGGTCGGATTCGCGTTTATCGTCGAAGGAATGAGCGTTACATCGAGGCCTGTACTCTGGAGCGGGATCGATTTGAGGGTCCGTCATGGTCTGGGGCGGTGTGTCACAGAATCATCGAACTGAGCTTGTTGTCATCGCAGGCAACGCTGTGCGTTACAGGGAAGACATCCTCCTCCCTCATGTGGTACCCTTCCTGCAGGCTCATCCTGATATGACCCTCCAGCATGACAATGCCACCAGCCATACTGCTCGTTCTGTGCGTGATTTCCTGCAAGACAGGAATGTCAGTGTTCTGCCATGGCCAGCGAAGAGCCCGGACCTCAATCACATTGAGCACGTCTGGGACCTGTTGGATCAGAGGGTGAGGGCTAGGGCCATTCCCCCAGAAATGTCCGGGAACTTGCAGGTGCCTTGGTGGAAGAGTGGGGTAACATCTCACAGCAAGAACTGGCAAATCTGGTGCAGTCCATGAGGAGGATGCACTGCAGTACTTAATGCAGCTGGTGGCCACACCAGATACTGACTGTTACTTTTGATTCCCCCCCCCCCCCCCCTTTGTTCAGGGACACATTATTCCATTTCTGTTAATCACGTCTGTGGAACTTGTTCAGTTTATGTCTCAGTTGTTGAATATTGTTATGTTCATACAAATATTTACACATGTTAAGTTTGCTGAAAATAAACGCAGGTGACAGTGAGAGGACGTTTCTTTTTGCTGAGTTTATAGATAGATAGATATATCACATCCTGCATATTTTAATCAATTACACATAAATTCACTACATATACCATAACCTCTTTGTAATCACCGACACAGAGAACACACACAAACAAACAAGCACACACACACAGTACAGTACTGACCGTGCAGTGACCTGCTGCTGGGAGTGGGCGTTGGGCATGTCTTTGTGGGGTGGGGCGGCTCCCCCCTCAGTGGTGGGGGGCAACTCTGGAGACATCTGGCTCAATTTAAGATTCCCTAGACCACAGACCAGAGAGAGAGAGAGAGAGAGAGAGAGAGAGAGAGAGAGAGAGAGAGAGAGAGAGAGAGAGAGAGAGAGAGAGAGAGAGAGAGAGAGAGAGAGAGAGAGAGAGAGAGAGAGAGAGAGAGAGAGAGAGAGAGAGAGAGAGAGAGAGAGAGAGGACAATACAGAAAAAGGAGTGCAGAGATTAGAAGGGGGATAGAAAGAAGAAAAGAGGTGTTTGTATAGAAGGTGAAGCTGGTTCTATAGAGTAGAGAGATTGTTGTGTCTTATTTCTTCAGTTTATGGGTCGGTTGTAGTGCATTTAGCAATGTGCTGCACCATTTCAAGATGTGTTAATAATACTCTGGCTAGACACACCGTCAGTGGAGTTCAAATGTAATATAGTACAGATCATTTTATCGATATAAATATGATATGTTGGTATAGTACAAGATTTAAAACATCGACCAAGGCATTATATGACGCAAACTCTGTACACATGCTATAATACAGCCACATCAGTATCAGTGGGGTGAGATCAGGCGTTCCTTCTCACCAGCGTTGTTGGGGTAGGAGTCCATGTCCAGGTAGGAGTGTTCCTGGGTCTGTTCCGGGCCTCCCACCACGCCCCCCACCCCGTGGCCACTCTCCACCCCCACCAGGTCAGAGAAGTGGGGGTGATGCTGCTGGGGCTGGGCCAGGGAGGGGTAGAGTGAGGAGTGGGACGCCTTCCTCTGCATGACAGGAGGTAGGAGGGAGGCCCCCCCACTGCCGCCCATCCCACCCCCGCCCCCGGGCATCAGCCCCGATGTCAAGCTCAGGCCCCCACCCTCCTTGTCTCGCCATGGCAACCAACAGAGCTTCCAGGAGACAAAGAGAGAGACTGAGAGAAGGACGATCCCGCAGAACGTCACGATCACCGACAACAGGCTGACAGAGATCTCTGGAGGACGAGAGGAGAGAGGGAAGGATGGAGAGAAGAGAGACAGAGAGACAGAGAGACAGAGATAGAGGGTGAGTTTGTTTCAGGCAATGATGGATGAAGACTCAATACTTCAACCTCATCATCTAAAATACCAAAAGCCTCATGTCACATTAATCAGTATCCTTCACATAGTTTATTCTCTCAATGAAGCCTCCTTTTTCCACTCCTCATCACAAATAGCCCCTATCAGACCAAAATCCACTAAATCCCACATCATCAGAGCAGAGGGACAACACACTGTGAGCGTAATGTGATATGCCGCTTCAAATGCTAATATACCCATTTTGAATATGGCAGCTTAAACATGAACAAACGTTGGTGGACTGATAACACCACAATAAAAACACTAACACCCACAATGATATTTCCTGTGATGTGATTAGGCCTGTGCTCGTGGTTATGAGCTTTTAATCACTGACGGCTAAAATATTTTGTCTGAGGGGAAACGGGGGTCATCCTGGTCATCCTGGTGAGAAAAAAATAAGTAAAAAAGCGTGGTTTCAGCACCAGTCTGGTGGACAGCTCCTCCAGCCCTATCCAATACACAGACCAGAGGCCTGCCAATCACCTGAGGCCATTGTCTGGGTGTAGAGCGATCAGTGTTGGACCTGGAGAATGTCTCTCTTTATCTGTCTTTCTATCGCTCTCTCTCTTTTTGTCTGTCCATCTCTCTATTTTTCCTTCCCCATCCCTCTCTTTCCTTCCCCCTCTCTCTCTCCCTCTCTTCCTATTTCCGTCTCTCTTTTTTGTGTATCTGTTTTTTATTTTATTTATTTTATTTTACCGTTATTTTACCAGGTAAGTTGACTGAGAACACGTTCTCATTTGCAGCAACGACCTGGGGAATAGTTACAGGGGAGAGGAGGGGGATGAATAAGCCAATTGTAAACTGGGGATTATTAGGTGACCGTGATGGTTGAGGGCCAGATTGGGAATTTAGCCAGGACACCGGGGTTAACACCCCTACTCTTACGATAAGTGCCATGGGATCTTTAATGACCTCAGAGAGTCAAGACACCCGTTTAACGTCCCATCCGAAAGACGGCACCCTACACAGAGCAGTGTCCCCAATCACTGCCCTGGGGCATTGGGATCTTTGTTTAGACCAGAGGAAAGAGTGCCTCCTACTGGCCCTCCAACACCACTTCCAGCAGCACCTGGTCTCCCATCCAGGGGACTGACCAGGACCAACCCTGCTTAGCTTCAGAAGCAAGCCAGCAGTGGTATGCAGGGTGGTATGCTTTATGTTTATCTATCATTCCTTCACCCTCTCCCTTCCTTTCCCTGGCTCTGTCTTTCCTCGGTTCAATCCGAAGTGGCTTTGTGGGCATGACAAAGACACAAACATTGTTCAATCATTCAAAAGATATTGAAACTATATCTATAACTCACTGACAACGAGACTGAGAGTAAATGAGACAACAGCAGCCAGTGCGAGACACTCCTCCAACCCTAGGGTGCATCTCCTGGAATTCTCTACGCCTTCCTTCTGTCTCTCTCTCTCCATCTCTTCCCCCTTTCTTTAGTCTTCTCTCACATCCTCCATTGCTCTCCTTTTTCCATGCTGTCTTATTTTGCCTCTCTCTCCTCCATCTCTCCCCCTATTCTCCTTCTCTCTCTCTCCCTTCTTTTCTCTCCTTCTCCCGCACTTTCTCCATCATTCTTCCCCTCCTCTCCTTCTCTCTCTCCCTCCTCTTCCCCCTCTCCTCTCTCTCTCTCCCCCTCTCTCTCTCTCCTCTCGCTCACTGTGGTGAATTATTCATCAGTCTATGTATGACATTAATCAGCACTTGTTCAAAGGATATGATCAGAGACAAAGAGGGAGAGGGGGAGAGCGAGAGAGAGAAAGAATGAGAGAGAGGTGGGAGGACATTGATGTATCACTGTGGAGAACATAACACAGATGGAGAGAGAGAGAGAGAGAGAGAGAGAGAGAGAGAGAGAGAGAGAGAGAGAGAGAGAGAGAGAGAGAGAGAGAGAGAGAGAGAGAGAGAGAGAGAGAGAGAGAGAGAGAGAGAGAGAGAGAGAGAGAGAGGGGAGAGGAGCCCTAAGGGGGAGAACGGAGGTGTAACGAAAGAGATGGTGGGAAAGAAAATGAGCGGGGGAACGAGAAAGGGAAAAGGGAAGAAGAGATAAGGACAGAGGGAATATGTGTAGAGCATGATAAGAGAGAGAGGGAGATTCTGAGAGAAGAGAGGGGGGAGAGGAGAGGAGAGAGGCTGTAGGGGCGGGCCAGATAGAGACAGATTGGTAACCATGTTGAAACAGACATATTGGCTGACTGGTCACATTCAGCCTCTCCATCTACACCTCCAGTCCACCCAGAAGGATACAGCCAGGTTAATATAGTCACCATCTACCAACATGCCACAGAAGAAAACAAAAAGAGATAACGATGGAGAGAGAAAGAACGAGAGAATGAATGATGGAGAGAGATGGAGGACAAACAAGGCAACGAGGATTTAGAGAGACAACTAAAGAGGGGAGGGGTTTAGGACGGTAGAGAGAGAATAACAGTGTGTGTGTGTCTCTGCATGCGTGTGTTTGTGCATGTTTGTGTGTGGCAGCTCAGGGGGCATAGATAAGACAGGGCTGTGATCAAGCGTGTGTGGGGGGGGGGGACTGTCAGCGGGAAAACGTTGCTTATTCATTAGTCTTTCAGGAGGTCAGGTGCTCAATACTGATCTCCATAGGTCAGTCCTAATCCACACAACCTAACCGTTAACATGTGTGTGTGTGTGTGTGTGTGTGTGTGTGTGTGTGTGTGTGTGTGTGTGTGTGTGTGTGTGTGTGTGTGTGTGTGTGTGTGTGTGTGTGTGTGTGTGTGTGTGTGTGTGTGTGTGTGTGTGTGTGTGTGTGTGTGTGTGTGTGTGTGAGGGGGGTAGCTTGGTGGAGGCAGGCGGGGGTGGTTCTTCTGAGACACAAACCCAGCATGGGACAGATTGACACCGGCTGTCAATCAGTAAGTGATGTATCCGACTGGGAGTTTTTCAGGCAGAACATCAAACAGCTCACACCCACCCTGCTTACACAAGCCATTGATTGACAGACAGGCGACGGATGGCGGATCCTGTACTGCCCAGAGGCCCTTGCTTTGGTTTATCACGTCATTACCCAGAGGCTAGCCGCTAACGCCTCCCACCAAACCCACTGCATGATGACATCCTGCACTGTGTCACACAAATCTCTAGGTGCTCCATGCAGCAGATCCAGCCTAATCTACACTACAGCACACTGATCCACACGCATCCCCTCTAATCTCCACTACTGCACATTTCTGCCACCGCTCCAAAACCTCTCCATGAGAATCCACACAGGACCAGAATGCTGCTGGGACTGCAGCTAGCTAGCGCCACCACTCATCCACTCTGCTGTGTAGAATTAATTCAAAGGGATCTGTGACGATGCTCCATATTTACAATTAGCCAGGTTGGGATTGCACTTGGACTCTTTGGTTTGCCCTATAAACAGAGGGCTGGACCTTCGTTATCAATTTGGAAATGTCTCATGAATATTTCAAAGTGTTCCAGAGGTGCCCTGATTAGTTGTGGGAGTGCTAGCCAGCCCCTCAGGGCAACCCTGGCATCGGAACCCAGATAATATCTCTTCTTCAGGATATTCTGCTCTATCCCACAATACACATTACTATGGCCAGGAGTTTTTCCTGGGATTTTTTCCTGCTAATGTCACTTGGACAGAAAAACCTCCATGTCCTATACATGGCTAATGATTCCTGTATGTTACTGTGTTGTTAATGATTCCGGTACGTATCTGTATATCACTGTGTGTTGTTAATGATTCAAGTATGTGACTGTATGTTACTGTGTGTTACTATGTTTATAATGATTCCTGTATGTTACTATGTTAATAATGATTCCTGTATGTTACTGTATGTTAGTGTGTTGTTAATGATTCCTGTATGTTCCTGTATGTTAGTGTGTTGTTAATGATTCATGTATGTTCCTGTATGTTACTGTGTTGTTAATGATTCCTGTATGTTACTGTATGTTACTGTGTTGTTAATGATTCCTGTATGTTACTGTATGTTAGTGTATGTTAGTGTGTTGTTAATGATTCCTGTATGTTACTGTATGTTAGTGTGTTGTTAATGATTCCTGTATGTTACTGTATGTTACTGTGTTGTTAATGATTCCTGTATGTTAGTGTATGTTAGTGTGTTGTTAATGATTCCTGTATGTTCCTGTATGTTAGTGTGTTGTTAATGATTCCTGTATGTTCCTGTATGTTAGTGTGTTGTTAATGATTCCTGTATGTTCCTGTATGTTAGTGTGTTGTTAATGATTCCTGTATGTTACTGTATGTTAGTGTGTTGTTAATGATTCCTGTATGTTCCTGTATGTTAGTGTGTTGTTAATGATTCCTGTATGTTACTGTATGTTACTGTATGTTACTGTGTTGTTAATGATTCCTGTATGTTACTGTATGTTAGTGTGTTGTTAATGATTCCTGTATGTTACTGTATGTTACTGTGTTGTTAATGATTCCTGTATGTTAGTGTATGTTAGTGTGTTGTTAATGATTCCTGTATGTTCCTGTATGTTCCTGTATGTTCCTGTGTTGTTAATGATTCCTGTATGTTACTGTATGTTAGTGTGTTGTTAATGATTTCTGTATGTTACTGGAGTTACTGTGTTGTTAATGATTCCTGTATGTTCCTGTATGTTAGTGTGTTGTTAATGATTCCTGTATGTTCCTGTATGTTAGTGTGTTGTTAATGATTCCTGTATGTTCCTGTATGTTAGTGTGTTGTTAATGATTCCTGTATGTTACTGTATGTTAGTGTGTTGTTAATGATTCCTGTATGTTCCTGTATGTTCCTGTATGTTAGTGTGTTGTTAATGATTCCTGTATGTTACTGTATGTTACTGTATGTTACTGTGTTGTTAATGATTCCTGTATGTTACTGTATGTTAGTGTATGTTAGTGTGTTGTTAATGATTCCTGTATGTTCCTGTATGTTACTGTGTGGTTAATGATTCCTGTATGTTACTGTATGTTACTGTATGTTAGTGTGTTGTTAATGATTCCTGTATGTTCCTGTATGTTAGTGTGTTGTTAATGATTCCTGTATGTTCCTGTATGTTACTGTGTTGTTAATGATTCCTGTATGTTCCTGTATGTTACTGTGTTGTTAATGATTCCTGTGTGTTACTGTATGTTAGTGTGTTGTTAATGATTCCTGTATGTTCCTGTATGTTACTGTGTTGTTAATGATTCCTGTGTGTTACTGTATGTTACTGTATGTTAGTGTGTTGTTACTGATTCCTGTATGTTACTGTATGTTACTGTATGTTACTGTATGTTAGTGTGTTGTTAATGATTCCTGTATGTTACTGTATGTTACTGTATGTTAGTGTATGTGAATAATTCCTGTATGCTACTGTATGTTACTATGTTGTTACCTGTTTCGTGCTGCTGTCCCCTCATCATGTAGACGAAGTCTTGGCAGCTGGCTTCATGGCTGTCCTTCGCTGAGGAGTGTAAGCACAACTCCTCCACCAGAGTGAGCGCCTTCTTACACAGGTGGTCTTCATCCCAGTCCCCCGACATCCTCCAATCCGCATTGCACTCCCACCCGCAGTCAACCAATCACAGCACAGCCCTCGCCGCCCTCACCAAACGGACGGCACCTGGGTGAGAAGAGGTTCGATCCGGCCACGTTCCTTGGAGGGTCTGGAGAAATGGGTGGGGCCGGTGGAGATTGGACCAATCCAGGAATAAGGGGAGGGGCTCTGTCAGGCACTGTCTACTTAGGCGGAGTCTAGCAGAGACCCTCCATGACTGACACGCCCATAAATGTGTGAGCCAAACCCACCCTTTTGTCTTTTCCTGAGAGGAATGAACGGGAAAGATTAGGAAAAAGAAGATGAAAGACGATGTATAAATAGGTACTGTTATCATTGTACCAATTGGTGACAGATTTTCATGCAAATATTCTCAAATCTGCATAAAACAATATGTGCATTTTCCCACCAGAGGTGAGTTTCCATCAAACTGCGGATAAAAATCTGTGTGTCTGTGTGTGATAAAAATCACTTTTGTGGTTAAGTTCCCATGTACCGGATAAAACATGTACATTAAATGGGGTACAGATGGTTTTGTCACAAAAACTGTTGCGATAAATAGCAAACCTGGCCAATCTGGTTTTGGCGCATGCTCTCTAGACAAGTTCAC